>NC_064822.1:134383185-134686215 GCF_024166365.1 Elephas maximus indicus | reverse complement strand
GAAAGTTAACAAACATACTCATCAAAATAAAGAAGAAAAGCAAACACCTTGGCCTCATAGACATATATAGGACACTCCACCCAACAGCTGCAAAGCACACATACTTTTCCAAAGCACATGGAACTTTCTCCAGAATAGGCCACATCTGAGGCCACAAAGCAACCCTCAACAAAATCCAAAACATTGAGATAATACAAAGCATCTTCTCTGGTCAAAACACCATAAAAGTAGAAATTAATAACAGGAAGAGCAAGGAAAAAATCAAATACATGGAAAATGAATAACACCTTGCTTAAAAGCCATTGGGTAATAGAAGAAATCAAAGGCAGAATAAAAAAATTCCTAGAATCAAACAAGAATGAAAACACATCACACCAAAACCTTTAAGACAGCAAGCGCAGTGCTCAGAGGTCAATTTAAAGCAATAGATACATACATCAAAACAGAAGAAAGGGACAAATCAAAACATTAGCTACACAACCAGGAAAAATAGAGAACAGCAAAAGAAGCCCACAGCCACCAGAAAAAAAGGAAATAATAAAGATCAGAGCAGAAATAAATGAAATAGAGAATAGGAAAACAATAGAAAGAATCAACAAAACCAAAAGTTGGTTCTTCAAAAGGATCAACAAAATTGACAAACCACTGGCCAAACTGACAAAAGAAAAACAAGAGAGGACACAAATAACCCAAATAAGAAATGAAATGGGGGACATTACAATAGACCCGACAGAAACAAAAAAGGATGATCACAGAGTCTTTTGAAAAACTATACTCCAACAAATTTGAAAACCTAGAGGAAATGGACAAATTTCAAGAAACACACTACCCACCCAAACTAACACAAACTAAAGTTGAAAATTTGAACAAACCCATAACAGGAGAAGAGATTGAAAAGTTAAAAAAAAAAAACTCCCAACAGCAACAACAAAAGGCCCTGGCCCAGTTAGCCTCTCTGGAGAGTTCTATCAAATATTCAGAGAAGAGATTGCACCAGTACTATTCAAACTATTTCAGACATAGAAAAGAAGGCATGCTTGCAAATTCATTCTACGACACCAGCATAACCCTGGCACCAAATCAGGCAGAGATGCTACCAAAAAAAAAAAAAAAAAAGAAGAAACTTACAGATCAAGATCTCTCATAAATATAGATGCAAAAATTCTAGCCAGTAGAACTCAGCGTCATATCAAGAAAATAATACACCATGACCAAGCGGCATTCATACTTACTATCTTTGCAGGGAAACCATTGTGGCATAGTGGTTAAGTGCTACAGCTGCTAACCAAAGGGTCGGCAGTTCGAATCTGCCAGGCACTCCTTGGAAACTCTTTGGGGCAGTTCTACTCTGTCCTATAGTGTCGCTATGAGTTGGAATCAACTCGACAGCACTGGGTTTGGTTTGGTTTATGCAAGGATGGTTCAATATTAGAAAAACAATCAACATAATCCACCACATGAAAAAAAAGAAAAGAATCGCATGATCTTCTCAATCTCCATTAAGCATTGGTAAGGAAGAAGTAAAACTGTCCCTATTTGCAGATGATATGATATTATATATAGAAAAACCAAAAGACTCCATAAGGCAATTACTGGAACTAATAGAAAGATTCAGCAGAGTAGTAGGATATAAGATAAACATACAAAAATCCATTGGCTTCCTATACACCAATGGAGAGAATTATGGGGAAAAAAAATACCATTTATAATAGCGTCTAAAAAAAAAAAAATACTTAAGAATAAATCTAACAAGAGATGTAAAAGAACCATACAAAGAAAACTACAAAACATTACTGCAAGAAATCAAAAGAGACCTACATAAATTAAGAACATACCATGCTCATGGATAGATAGACTCAACATTGTGAAAATTTCAATTCTACCAAAGCAATCTACAAATATGATGCAATCCCAATCCAAATCCCAACAGCATTCTTTAAAGAGATGGAAAAATGAATCACTAACTGTATATTAAAAGGAAGGAGGCTCTAGATAAATAGAGGACTATTGAAGATGAGGAATAATATAGGAGGTCCCCCACTATCTGACCTCAGAACCTAATGTACAGCTATGGTAGTCAGAACAACCTGGTACTGATACAACAACAGACACACTGACCAATGGAACTGAATTGAGAACCCAGATGTAAATCCATCCACCTAATGTCACCTGATCTTTGAAAATGGTCCAAAGTTCATTAAATGGGGAAAAGACAGCCTTTTTTAAAAAAATGATGCAGGCAAAACTGGATGTCCTTCTGCAAAAAAAAAAAAAAAAAAAAGGAAACAGGACTCATACCTCACACTATACACAAAAACTAATTAAAAATGGATCAAAAACCTAAATATAAAACCCAAAACTATAAAGATCATAGGGAAAAAAATAGGGTCAACGCTATAGGGCCTACTCGCACTACCACACTGCCGTTGGGTCGATTCATAGGATAAAAACCATAACTAAGAATACACAAACACCAAAAGATAAGCTAGGTAACTGGGATCTTCTAAAAATTAAATGCTTTTTTTATGCTTATCAAAAGACTTCACCAAGAGTAAAAAGAGAACCTACAGACTGGGAAAAAAATTCTGGCTATGACAAATCTGAGAAAGGTCTAATCTCTAAAATCTACAGGAAAATCCAGCATCTCTACAACAAAAAGACATATAATCCAATTTAAAAAGGGGCAAAGGATATGAACAGACACTTCACCAAAGAAGACATTCAGGTGGCTAACAGACACATGAGGAAATGCTCCTGATCACTGGCCATTAGCGAAATGCAAATCAAAACTACAATGAGATATCATCTCACCTCAACATTACTGGCACAAATGAAAAAAAAAAAAAAAACAGAAAATGACAAATGTTGGAGAGGCTTCAGGGAGATTGGAACTCTTTTGCACTGCTGGTGGGAATATAAAGGGTACAACCATTTTGGAAAATGATATGACTCTTTCTTAAAAAGCTAAAAATAGAATATCATACATTCCAGCAAACTCACCCCTAGGAATATATCCTAGAGAAATAAGAGCTGTCATATGAATAGACATATACACACTCATGTTCCTTGCAGCATTATTCACAATAGCAAAAAGATAGAAACAATCTAAGTGCCAATCAACAGATGAATGGATAAACAAACTATGGTACACACACAATAAAATACTATGCACCAGTAAAGAACAATGATGAACCTTCACAACATATCACAACATGGATGAATCTGAAGGGCATTATTCTGAGTGAAATAAGTCAACCACAAAAGGGCATATATTGTATGAGACCACTATAATAAAAACTCATGAAAAGTTTTAAACAGAGAAGGAAACAATCTTTGATAGTTGCTAGAGAGAGGAGTTATGCGGAGGGAAAACTGCTAATTAGACAATAGGTAAGTGGAAACTCTGCTGAAGGCTAAAACAGTACACAGTACTGGGGAAGTCAGAAAAACTTGACTAAGGCAAGGCCATGCAAGCTTCATAAACACATGCAAACACCCTGAGGAACCGAATTACTGGGCTGAGGGCTGGGGACCATGCTCTTGGGAGAACATCTAGCTCAAACAGCATAACAAAGTTTATAAAGAAAATGTTCTACATTCTACTTTGGTGAGTAGTGTATGGGTTTTTAAAAGCTTGTGAGCGGCCATCGAAGACAATCCACTGGTCTCACTCCATCAGGAGCAAGGGAGGATGAAGAAAATCAAAGCACAAGGGAAAGATTAGTCCAAAGGACTAATGGACCACATCTACCACAGCCTCCACCAGACTGAGTCCAGTACAGCTAGATGGTGCCCGGCTCCCACCACCAACTGCTCTGACAGGAATCACAATAGAAGGTCCTGGACTGTGCTGGAGAAAAATGTAGAACAAAATTCTAACTCACAAAAAAGACCAAACTTACTGGTCTGTCAGAGACCTAAGAAACCCCAAGAGTATGGCCCCTCGACACCCTTTGAACTCAGTACTGAAGTCACTCCTGAGTTCACCTTTCAGCCAAAGATTAGACAGGCCCATAAAACAAAACGAGACTAAACGGGCTCACCAGCCCAGGGGCAAGGACAAGAAGGCAGGAGAGAACAGGAAAGCCTGTAATGGTGAACCCAAGGTCAGAAGGGGAGAGTGTTGACATGTTGTGGGATGGCAACCAGTGTCAGAAAACAATATGTGTCTTAATTGTTTAATGAGAAACAAATTTGCTCTGTAAACCTTCATCTAAAGCATACACACACATGAAAAATTTAACTGATCAGTAAAAAAAAAAAAACTTTTTGAGCAAGGGAGCCTGGATGCTATAAGCAGTTGGTGATCAGTGGCTAACCTAAAGGTTGGCAGCTAGAATCTTGCCAGCACCTTCATGGAAGAAAGGCCTGGCAATCTGCTTCCATAATAATTACAGCCAAGAAAACCCTATAGAGCAGTTCTGCTCTGTAACACAGAGAGTCACCATGAAAAAAAGAAGAACGAGCATAAAAAAAGAGGAGTGTCCATTCTCCTGGTAAACAGAACAACTAGAAAAAAGACTCAATAGCAGGTCTAACAAAAACTACTGCTTTCAGGCAGCAACCAAGGAATCAATAAGGCAGTGTTTGAGTATTTGGGTGGCCAGACAACTAATTATGGTAATATACAATGATTTTTTTTTTTTTTTACAATGATTAGACTTTAAAAAGAATTTTTTTTTTGAAAAATTACCAACATCATAACTATACAATATAACTGGTTGACTTGAATTCTATTAATCAAAATATTTTGTTGGTTGGTGAGCAAAAACCATTGCATAACCCTTTACTGAAGCAAAGGAGGCTGAGTGGTACAGTGATTAAGCACTCAGCTGCTAACTGAAATGTTGGTGGTTCGAACCCATCAGCCACTCCATGGTAGAAAGATGTGGCAGTCTGCTTCTGTAAAGATTACAGCTTTGGAAACCCTGTGGAGCAGTTCTACTCTGTCCCATAGGGTTGCTATGAGTGGGAACCAACTTGGTGGCAATGGGTTTGGTTTTTGAAATAACTTATGTATGAATATGACATATTTCTGTCCCGAGTGGATATCAGTAGATCAGACTTACAGAAAAGCTCTTAAAAAGGGGCAAACGTGGTTTCTGTGCACATTTTCCTTGCCTTTCCGTCTTCCTTCTGTGTGCTGCCCGGAGATTGATTAGCCATTTGGCAACCACAGGCAATACATATTAGGATGAAGACTTACATACTAAAAATGGCATGATGGAAGGACAGAGAATATTCTTTCATAGTGTTGTTGAGTCACCAAATCAAGACTAGACAGCCAAACCTTGGAAGTTTTGTTTCTTGAGACAAACTCTACTATTTTTATAGATTTTCTGTTGCTTGAGGTCAAGTAAACTCCTAATAAAAATGCACGCAAATAAATATTCTCTTAAAATACTGTAATATATTTCACTTCCCTGAGTGTTTCAATTATCAAAAAGTTTTGTCATCAGAAAAAAACAGCCCTAATAAAGACCATCAGAATATTATTTCATATACTATCATAATCAATGAAAACATTCATGTGGTCTAAAAGAGCTAATGCTATCAGATAGCAAATTGAGAAGGAAGGAAAGAAAGAAGGAAGGAAGGGAGTGAAGAAGGAAGGAATGAAAAAAGCCAGTAGAGATGAAAAGACAATGTAATATTAATAAATATAGACACATAATTGAAAGGTGACACGACTTACTTTATGTTTTATATAGTCAGATTTACCCATTAAAAATAATTCTCACCATGCTGTCTTCCTGCCCCATTTTACATTCTTAAATTTTTTCTTTACATTTCAAATAAAGTACAAATATATCACCACTGTCTTCAATGTGGACAGAACAGCCTCAGTGACTTTTCTAACATCTTCTAATGTTTTCCTACCTACACTCACTAGGCCTCCATCTCTCTGGCCTTATTCCAGATCTATGGACAGAAATTCTTTCTTTGCATGGGCTTTGCCCCTGCTTTTCCATCAAGCTATTCTTCCACCACTCTTTTTTTTTTTTTTTTTAATTGTGCTTTAGATGAAGGTCTACAGAACAAACTAGTTTCTCATTTAACAGTTAGTATAGATATTGTTTTACGATGTTGCTTAATAACCCCATGACATGCCAACACTCTCCCTTTTCAACCTTGGGTTCCCTATTACCGGCTTTCCTGTTTCCTCCTGCCTTCTAGTCCTTGCCCCTGGACTGCTGTGCCCCTTTAGTCTTGTTTTGTTTTATGGGCCTGCCCAATCTTTGGCTGAAGGGTAAACCTCAGCAGTGACTTCATTACTGGGCTGAAAGTGTGTCCAGGGGCCATACTATCAGGGTTTCTCCAGTCTCTGTCAGGCCAGCAAGTCTGGTCTTTCATTTTGAGTTAGAATTTTGTTCTACATTTTTCTTCAGTTCTGTCAAGGACCCTCTATTGTGATCCCTGTCAGAGCAGTCAGTGGTGGTAGCTGGGCACCATCTAGTTATACTGGACTCAGTCTGGGGGAGGCCATGGTAGCTGTGGTCCATTAGTCCTTTGGACTAACCTTTCCCTTGTGTCTTTAGTTTTCTTCATTATTCCTTGCACCTGGAGGGGTGAGACCAGTGGTGTATCCTAGATGGCCGCTTATGGGCTTTTAAAACCCCAGATGCTACTTACCAAAGTAGAATGTAGAATATTTTCCTTATCAACTATGATATGCCAATTGAGCTAGACGTTCCCCAAGACCATGGTCCCCACACCCCTCAGCCCAGCAATCCCGCCCCTCAGGGAGTTTGGATGTGTCTATGGAGCTTCCATGACTTTGCCTTGGACAAGTTGTGCTGAATTCTCCAGTATTGTGTACAGCCTTACTCCACCGCTCTTTAAAATGCTCAGTGTTTATCATCTGGGTGCTGGATTAAATGATCTGCTCCTCAGAGGAGACCTTCATTTGTAGGTCTAACTCTTACCTCAATACTTTCTATCACAGTATCTTTTTTATCACATTTTTTGTACTTACCATAATGTGTAATTTTATATTTATTTCATTACTTCTTCACTACATATTTTCCCAATTCAGCTCCATTTTTCATGGGAATGTAAACTGTCCATTTTGCTTATGACTGTAGTGCATAGCACAGTTTCATTTTTTGTGTATGAAATAGGTTTTTTTCCCCCTAAATGGATAGCCGATTGTCCTAACATCATTTAAATCCACCTTTATCTGATTATTTAAAACACCTTTTTAAAAGACATTAGTGCACATAGTAGGCACCAATTAAACATGTTTTGAATAAAAGGATGAGAAAATACATTCTCACGTGCATATGTACATAAAGATGTACCTGAATATGAAAACTCCATAACATAAACACTTCTGTACTAGTGATTTAAAATATTTTAAAAAGGCATTTTAAATAATCAGTTAAAGGTGGTTTTAAATGACATTAGGACAACTGGCTATCCATTTAAGGGGGAAAAAAAAAACCTACCTTTTTTACCTTATACAAAAAAAAACAACACACAAGTAGTCCCTGACTTACAACGTATTTGAGTTACAACGAATTGCTCTTATGACCGTCTGTTTTGTTTTGTTTTTGTACTTCTTATCATTAGTAATATGTACTACATACAATGTTGCAGCAAGTAACTTGCTGATGCTATCGTTCTCGTGCCAACACCCAAAGACAAAGAGCAGATATATAAAGATACTGATAATAAAAGGCAATAATAACAAAAACTAAAAGAAATGAGGTATCCTACTTATGTCAGAACCAACTTACAAAAGAGTAGTCAGAAGGTAACCCTGTCGCAAGTGGGGGACTGCGTGTACTTTGGAGCCCTGGTTAAGAGCTCGGCTGCTAACAAAAAGGTGGGCAGTTCAAATCCACCAGCCACTCTTTGGAAACCCTATGGGGCAGTTCTACTCTGACTTATAGGGTTGCCATGAACCAGAATTGACTTAACAGCAAAGGGTTTGGTTTTTTACCTGCACTTCATATGAATTCAAGATCTAATCTTAAGAATTAACTTTAAAGATAAGCTCTGGAAGAAATATATGGAACAGAATACAACAGAATGAATAAAATCTCTCTAAGCAAGCTATAAAACCTCATAAGCCATATAAGACTAGACTTATTTGATTACATAAAAACCTAAACCTTCTATAAAATGAAAATCATAATAAAAATAATAGACTGTATTTGCAGTATTATTTTCCTGGATTATCAAAGACCTTATTGTCAAGAACGGTGAAGGGTCTGAGTATTCACTATACTTCCAAGCTAACTAGTTGGGCCACCACAGTTTCAAGGAAAGTTGTAAAAAAGATATGGTTCCTGGATCAGAGATGTAAAACAGTTTATTACTAACATCATTAGCGTAGACAGAATTTTTGCACTCCTTCTCCAAGCTCCAATTCCCATAGGGCATAAGAAAGAGAACCAGGTGACACTTGAACATGCAGGGGATTACGTTACCAGATAGAAACTGCAAGTTTAGGGAAACCAATTTTTTATAATTGGTATTATGGATTGAATTGTGCCCCCCTCAAAAATGTGTGTCAACTTGGCTAGGCCATGATTCCTTGTATTGTGTAGTTGTCCTCCAGTTTGTGATCTGATGTAATTTTCCTACATGTTATAAATCCTAACCTATGTGATGTTAATGAGGCAGAATTAGAGGCAGTTATGTTAATGAGGCAGGACAAGATCCCATCTACAGGATCAGATTGTAATTTGAGTCAATCTCTTTTAAGATATAAACGAGAGAGGGGGTCAGAGAGAGTAGGGACCTCCTATCACCAAGAAAGAAGAGCCAGGAGTGGAGCATGTCCTTTGGACTCGGGATCCCTGCACTGAGTAACTCCTAGACCCAGGGAAAGATTGATGACAAGGACCTTCCCCCAGAGCTGACAAAGAGAAATTCATCCCCAAGAGCTGGCACCCTAAATTCAGTCTTCCAGCCACCTAAACTGTGAGAGAATAATATTATATTTTTTAAAGCCATTCATTTGTGGTATTTCTGTTACAGCAGCACTAGATAACTAAGACAAATCATTTAAGAGCAATCAGTGTGCCTGTTCTTTGTTCCAGAGGAAGACACTACCTTTATATTTCACGGCTATATGCAAACCTGCCTTTTGTACTAGAGAAACACAAAGTTGTTTGCTATACAAACATCCTTGAAAAGATAGTCTAGAACAAAGGTCCCTCACAAAACATGCAGAAATGTGAAATACCCATGGAGAATTGTCTCTTTACACTTATCTATTTTAACTAAATCCCTATGCTAAACATCAACTCCAATTCCTTTTCAATTACTCAAGAACATCTTTCTTCTCTTACCTACATCAATAATTTTTCACCATCCACTGAATTATTCCCTTTGTCACACAATTGCTTAGATTTTTTCACTAAATAAATAATCTTAAAGCCAGTCACTCCTTCAGCTTTCATCTCATTTCTTTGTGTACCTTCACAGCAAAAATCCTCATTTACCGCCATTTTTTTAAAATATTTCCTGCCCTGAAGGCACAGTGGTTAAGCACTTAGCTGCTAACCCAAAGGTTGCCTATCAGCTTCTGTAAAGATTAGTCTTGGAAACCCTATGGGGCAGTTCTACTCTGTCCTATAGGGTCACTATGAGTGGAAATAAACTCAATGGCAATAATTTGTTTTTTTTGTTTGTTGGTTGGTTGGTTTTAATCTTTCCTGCTTTCTTCTCACACACACTCTAAACTGATAGTTGTTCACAGAATTCCACTGAACCTTCACCAAGATCAGCAGTGACTAGGATGACCACGTAATTTATTGTCTAAACCATGACTATTTTAAGAATGATAGAGGGCATTATTATTAATTAACCTAAGACAATAGGTGCAAACTGGGAGTGCTACAGGCACGTTAGAATGGATGATCACCCTGCCAATATTTGTCACGTGACTAAACTGAGAATAGCCAAAGAGTGACAAAAAATGACTTAAATAAATAAAATTTCATTTTTAATGTAAGAAAACCACTAGAGAGTTCAGGTTTAGTGAAATTTTCCCCCAAAAAGTTATCTAAAATTCAGGCTAAAATTCAATGGCCAATTCAGTTTGGTCTTACTTGAAAAATCAGTAGTTTCACATCATGAATCATACAGTTTTGTCACTTAGTTCTCTGGACAACACACACATTGGTTGCTCTTTTTGTGTATACTTTTCTCAACACTCTTACTGCGGGGAGCCCAGGCTTCAGTCCAAGTCTTATTCCGTTTTCTATCTACTCTCATTACCTTTGAGATTTAACCCATTCGCATGGCTTTAAATTCTATGTGCCACTGATGAAAATATTTATATTTTCAGCAGAGATCTCTCTTCTGAATTCTAGATGACTATATCCAGCATCTCCACTTGGATTCTAATAGACATATCAAACCACAAACTATTTAATATGTATTTAAACAATAGTGAAAAGTTTGACAGAGGAAATCCAATATGTCAAGACAGTTGCAGTCGCAGATTGTGGTACATTACCTATCATTCACAGCTTTGAAAAATCTCTTAATCTGCTAGCTGACTCTTCTATCTCCCCATTTAAGTCACTAACAAAAATGTTGAGCCATATAGAACCATTGACAAGTGAGTGAACAGAGAATCAGATATAGTGTTTCCTAAAGAGCACTCTTTCTTCCTCACTGTCAGACATTACCATGTAGCTCAAAGAATTGTTACAAAGTGAGCACTAGCAATGATTGCATTAAACTGAGTAGCTGAAAGCTTGACAAAAAATGACAAATAAATAAAATTTTATTTTTAATGTAACAAAACTGCTACAAGTAGAGAGTTCAAGTTTGGTGAAATTGCCCAAAAAAAGTCATCTACAATTCAGGCTCAGTTTTTCTTCCCACTCAGCCATCCTTATTGTGTGTTTTGGTTGAAAGATGCTACTGCTAATGCTAGTACCACCGTCACAGGTAAGAAGAAGGAATAAGGAATAGCTAAGGGCAAAGGGCAAAAACCTTATTTTCCCAAGGCTTTGTCTATTTGTGAAAGGAAATTTCCGAAACGAGGTTTCATTGCCCAGAACAGTGTGATAGGGTCATGGCTAGATTTCAACAGATCCTATCAATTCAGAAATCTTAGCTGGAAACAGTGGAAACTTGAGCAAAATTGGAGTAATTTTAGTAAGAAAAAAAGTAAATCAGATAGATAGCTAACAGTGCATGACAAAAGGATTAATTTAGATACTGTAAGTAAAAGCACCCAGCACAGTTCCTGACCAACAATTAATTAACATTCTTTGAACATAGTTCTTTCATCATCTTTAAATTTACCCATTCTACTTTTAGTTATCAGTATTTTATTATTTTATTAACAAGATTGTCGTAGTAGATTTAGGTTCAAAACTTTGCCCATATGTAGGATTTCAAGAGGTGAAATTCTAGGTGGAGAATCGGTTGACATAAGGATAGCAGATGGTGATGAGAATGTCAGCGTAAATATAGGGCATCAATACAGAGCAAAAATCTAGAGCAAAAAGCTCTAGAAATACCAACCATTTACATGATATGATAGTAAATGAACCAAAAACTTCAATCCATTTCAATGTTTCTTTCATCTTTCAGTTTGTTGTACAGTGATGGTGTGAGTGTTGCTGTGATGTTGGAAGCTGCGCTACTGGTATTTCAAATACCAGCAGGGTCACCCTTGCTTCCATACTAAGATTAGAAAAAAAAGTCCCTGTGATCTACTACCGCAAATTAGCTTATGAAAACCCTAGGGATCACAACAGAATATTGTTCAGTATATGGCTGGAAGAAGAGCCCCATACCCTGAAAGGCATTCAAAATACATAGTAGATACAACAATGGACTTTAGCATAACAATAATTGTAAAGAATATGCAGTTGTTTCATTCTGTTGTGCGTGGGATAGTCTCATGGGAGGACTCAAAGGCAACTAACATCATGTTTCTCTACCCTTCTGGCTAAGGATCTTTTGTTCTCTATCTGCTCCTGAGGAGTCTGGGAGGTCTGATCAAATTTAATAAAACCCTTTAAGTGCTCTGAGTCCCTTGCAGTTAGGCAATGTTTAAAAATGCCAGGCATTTTCATTGTGGAAAGCACTCTCTTCCAACTCTCAAATGAGACATTTTCCTCAGCTTAAACTTGTAGGTTTTGTGCTTGTTACCTTTCAGCACAGCTTGGTCAATCACAAAAACTCCTACTCCCTGCACAAAATTATGCAACTATGGTCAACTGTCCTTTGAAAAGGAAATATTGCCTAAGGGGGAGGCAGCCAACTCACCCAGGCTCAACTAGTCCAGAAGTGTTAGGCAGCTGCAAAGAACATCAAAGGGGAGATGGCTGGGGTTTAAGGCAATTTGAGAAATTAATTTGAGAGACTTTCACTTTCTTCTTGGACTCCTCTAGTTGAATACCACTTTTCATAGCATGGAGCCCCTGCCTGTGGAATTCACTATGGCAGGGAGTCAGCACATCCAATATATAACTGGATTTCAAAACAAGCTGAGTATATGCCATGAACAAAAATAACACTGCAACCTGTTAGGCAGAACAGGGGAAATGCTTCATGACCTGTGGGGTTAAAACATACTCTCTGCAGGTGTCCTGTTAAATTGTTTTCTCCTTAAGCTACGGCGTGTTATAGTGGAAGTAGGACTGAAAGACCTTACTCTACCCTGACATATTGTGTTGGAATTACCTACTGAGTGTACTACATCCATATCTGTTCACAGAAAAAGAAAAAAAAATTCACGAGAAACTAATTTGTATTATTTTTAATTTCTTATACAGTTCCTGTGAAATATTTATTTTCAAATGAAAGATTAATGTTAGGCTTAAATTTCTTTCTTCTTCTGGTTTTTACCATAAATGAGGCTCATCCTATTAATCATAGCACCTGAGAAACATTAAAAAAAAAATTTTAATCATAGCACCTGAGAAACTTTAGTAGGTGTTTAATTCATTTTATGTGTATATATATTATTAATATATACTATTTTATATACTACATATACAAATAAATATGTACTATATTTAATTTTTTATATACATTATATATCATGTATATAAAATAATTATAAAGGATATTATGGTTTAAAGAAAACATTTTGTATATTCATAGAGTACAGAATTTATATATATATAAATATGTATTTGTATGTAGTTTCAGACTTTCATATATGAATACATATGTAGGCATATTAATACTTATTTTATATGTACATATAAAATTTGTATGTACATAAACATATATTTATTCTCATTTTTATATATAAAAATTAGTGTGTATATGTGTATATATATGATTCACAGATATACAAATATGTATGAGCAGTAAAAACATACAAATACATGAAAAAATGAAAGCACTAAAACACAAATTTGTGAAATTCTTAAAAAACAGGCTTTTAATTAGCTTTGGGACTATTTTTTAAATTCGTTTTTCTACATTACTTTTGTAAGCTATTGACAAAAGTTAAAAATTAGCTCATATCAGAGTTTTATTGCTAAATCACCTAAATAGGCCTGGGATATAGACATATTTACTCAAATCTCTTCTAACTTATGTATCCATAGCGCTAACACTGTATACATGCCCTGAAGCGTGATCACGATCTTAAGCCCCTGTAGGAGCCTCCAGTGTGGCCATGGATGTAGGCATATTTATGCTTATTTTCATAGGCAGGAGAAAATTGTTAATTTCTGAGCATTTGTTTTGCTCCAGATGCTGTTAATTGCTTTATACTTGAAGTAATTTTCACAAGATCCTTTTACATAGGCTTTTATCCATTTTAAAGGTACAGAAAACAATATGTGAAGATGAAAATTGACCTTCCAAAATCAAGCTCTGAAAAGTAAAATCAAAACTAAAGCTTAGTTTTATGATTTCTGCTTTCATTTTTTTAGGATAAAATATATTAGTATTGCTCAGAAAGATTACAAAATTAAGGCTATCCTCACATAAATAGAATATTAGATCATGTTTATGATAAGTGGATTGATACGAAGGTAATAAATACTGTCATTGACTGGTAATATCTGAAATATTTTAATTCTGGAAGGCAGGTTTAAGAACTATATCAAAGACAAGAGCATCAAGGAGAATGAGGGATGCATAAACCAGCAAAAGAATATCTTAAAATATTAATATATTTTTCTTTTTTATATTTTCATACTTCCTGGTAATTTGTCTTTCCCTTAGAGCCAGCAACATTTCCTTGACATTAACTGGGATTATTATATTAAAAATTACAAAAAAGTTAGGGCCAATCCTCAGTGTTTTACTTCCAATTTAGGATTACCAAATCCTTAGCAGAAACAATGGTTTTGAAAGTTAATGCTTTATTTATTTTCGACAAGGAAAAGATATAAAAAAATAATAAACCAATATTATTTATCATCCGGTTTAAGACTAAAATGCTGCAGATATAACTGTGGCCCCCTTTGCACACTCCTCCAACCAATCAAATTGTGTTCCCTCTTCACTATCCTGAATTTAGTTAGTAATCGTTTCCATGTTTTTTTGGGGGGGGGGCAGGGGTAGTAGTATAGTCACATAGTTCACAATCAAAAATACAAAAAGGGTAGTTAACGTTTACTTCTACCTCTACCATCATTTTCTATATCTCTCCCATTTACTCAAAAACCCTGGTGGTATAGTGGTTAAGAGCTGCAGTTGCTAAGCAGAAGGTCAGCAGTTCAAACCCACCAGGCGCTCCTTGGAAAACCCTATGAGGCAATTTTAGAATTGACTCAATGGCAACAGGTTTTTTTTTTTTTTTTTTTTGGCCTATCCCTTAACTATCTCCCTCAGGCAACAGTTTTTCAGATTTTATCTGGCTTTCCAGAGTTTCTTTATATCATGCTTTTCTTTATGTTTCCTGCGTGTGTATGTCTCTCTAAACAATATGTATCATTCTGCTTGTATTTAAAATTTATATCAATATTGGTCAATTTGTTTTTTACATTCAAAATTATTTTTGTGTGATTCATCCATATTTACATAATATAAATGTATATTTATATTCATCCATTATTTATACTTATTAATATTAAATATGGTTCGTTCACTTTCATTGCTGTATAGTACCCTATTTTATAAATATACTTATTGCAGTCAAATCAATTCTGACAAATGGTAACCCCCTATATTACAGAATAAAACTGCTCTATAGGGTTTTCTTGGCAGTAATCTTTATGGAAACTGTTTGCCAGGCCTTTCTTCCATGGAACCATTGGGTAGGTTGGAACCACCAGCCTTTAGAGTAGCAGCTGATGGCAAGCCACTTGTGCCATCCACCACATTTTTAAATCCATCCTAACATGGACATTAAGGAACCCTGGTAGCACAACAGTTACGTGCTTGACGGCTAAATGAAAGATTAGAGATTTGAACTCACCCAGTGACTCCATAAGAGAAAGACCTGGTGATCTGCTTCCGTAAATATTACAACCTAGGAAACCCTACGGGGCAGTCCAAATGTGTCATATGGGGTCACTATGAGTCAACTAGATGACACCCCACAACAGAAACATGGACATTGGTCCTGTCTCAAGTTTTGTTGTTGTTACTTATTTATCTGCTTATTTTCAGTCAAGAACAATACTGCTAAGAATCTTACTTTATAGATTTCTTTGTACATATATTTCAGAATGTCTTTATGGATAAAAGAAGAATTGCTAAACCACGGGCCTGTGTATTTTTGCCTCCACAAGATATTACCAAATTGCTCTCTAAAGTGGTTTTACAAATTTAAACTCCCACTAGAAATAGCATTTTTTAATTCACAGGCCCAGCTATACTTGCTATTGACAGACCTTTAAATTTGCATCAGACTCTTGCTCTGCAAGGATACTGATGTCTATTTTTGCATTTCTTCATTACAGCTAAGACCTGGCATGTTTTCCTGAGGCACTGTCGCCGTTTTAGTTTCACTTTACTGCATGCAGCTTTCCAACTTCCCGTGAATTTTCCTTACTTTTGTGACCTTGGTTCTTTATTTACAAAGATATGTATTATTCCAAATGACCACTTTGATACTTTGATATGTTTGTTAGAGATGGATGTGGCATTAGAAAAAGTCAGGGAAGCCAGGGATGAGGAACTGGACCTAGCTAGATCCAGTGCAAAATGCCGAGTTAGCATCAGGAGATGGCCCAAGCGATGTGTAAACTCCCAGAGATTCAGGATCGGTCCTTATCACCTGCAAATGGTCAGGGGAGTTTTTAAAAGAGAGCCTCAGAGTCTGTACTTTAAAGTTAGATTTGTACCATATGCCCCTGTTACACATGTCAAAAGAAACTATTAGAAGAGCTAATGACGACAAATCTAGGAAGGACAAGATGAAAAGTTGTTTTGTGAAGGTTGACATTTCTCTGTATGACAGGTGTATTTGTTAAAATAACAGTCCCCAAGATTTAGGAAAAAAATGGAAATTACTTTTTAAAATGATAGTGAATTCTCCCAAACCCGAGCTATTAAAGCAGTGATCGTAACTTCAGTAAAGCTGCATTTGCTTTCAGTCTTGCTGAAGCCCTGGCCCAGCATTTTACAAACACTAGGCATTAAGCAAGTATTTATCGATTCAGTAAAGGAATGAACGTACTGACCTGTAAGTCCTTCTGATCCCTAAGAATATTGTAAATATTTCTGTGCTATTAGTTTTGTATTCATGACCATACTTCAAGTGCCTTAAAGAGAAATAGAGTTTTTTGTGTGTAGGTGCTTTCTACATATTAGTTTTCAAATTTTATAACTTTTCAAATTAGTTTCTCATTAAAAAATTAATACACATATTGTTTTGTGACATTGGTTGCCAACCCCATGACATGTCAACACTCTCCCCTTCTCTACCTTCGGTTCCCCATTACCAGCTTTCCTGTCCTTTTCTGCTTTCTCGTCCCCGTCCCTGGGCTGGTGTGTCCCTTTAGTCTTATTTTGTTTTATGGGCCTGTCTAATCTGGCCGAAGTGGGAACCTCAGGAGTAACTTCAGTACTGAGCTCAAAGGGTGTCTGGGGGTCATACTCTTGGGGTTTCTCCAGTCTCTGTCACACCAGTTAAGTCTGGTCTTTTTTGAGAGTTAGAATTTTGTTCTACTTTTATCTCCAGCTCTGTCTGGGACCCTCTATTATGATCCCTGTCAGAGCAGTCAGTGGTGGTACCTGGGCACCATCTAGTTGTACTGGACTCGGTCTGGTGGAGGCTGTGGTAGTTGTGGTCCGTTAGTCCTTTGGACTAATCTTTCCCTTGTGTCTTTGGTTTTCTTTAATCTCTCTTACTCCAGACAGGGTAGGACCAGTGGAGAGCCTTAGATGGTCACTTACAAGCTTTTAAGACTCCAGATACTACTTACCAAAGTAGGACGTAGAACATTTTCTTTATAAATTATGTTATGCCAATAGAACTAGATATCCCCTTACATAAGACCATAAAAATTTCTACAAATGCTCTAGAATAATAATTTTTCCCATAATTCATAGTGAGGTGTTTGAAAGATTACTCACAGGAAACTGAGGAAGAGGTTGAATACCACTTTTGCAAATTTTAGGAAGTCATTCACAAGTTGAAATAACTGGTAGTTGAAGCTGGGGAGAGTTATAGGTTTGTTCTAAAGATGCTCCAACCTTAGGTGAGGGGTAAGGTACACTTCCACCTCCCCTCAGATCAAAAGAGAAATGCTTTGTGGAGATCCCTATAGTTTGGGAAACCCTGATGTGGCCCATAAGCACCACCCTCACGACAAAGAGAAAGAGAGAGAGAGAAACTGAGAGACAGATGTGAGAAAAGGGGGGAATGAAAAGAGAAAATGACAAAGGTCTGGAGTTATATTAGACCTTGGCCAAGAAGACTGCCTGGACAGAGGAGCACATCTAGAAGGAAGTCTGAGGGAGATAAGGGACCAGCTACATGAGATGCATTTGGCAGAGAAAAGGAAACTGCTGGTGAGACCACTCCCCACATACTTGTATTTGCAGCAGCTGTTGTGACATCTGAAGAGAGTCAGCTTTTAAACTTTTTCATAGCCAGATCACTGTCAGTTAGGTAAGACTGGTTTGGTTTCCACTCCCTTCTCAGATGCACATTTCCTACCTTTAGAAGGCCTGAACTATTGTTGAGGAGAGATTTTACTTTGAGTGGACATGGCATATTAATTATTGAGCTGAGAATATTTGAGAGACAGAAGTTACCAGAGGATTTTTTAATTACCTTGTAGTGAACACATAAGCTATTTGGGCTATCTGCCCAAAGATTTTATCACATGGGTAGAAAATAATGGCCCCACAGATTGGGCTTGTAAGGGCAATTATAAAGAGAAAATGAGAGAAAAATGTCTTTATAATTGTACCTATATATCTTGCTTATTCAATATAACAGTTATAAGAACATGCAAAGAGCCTAGAATTTGGGGTCAAACAGGATTTGAATTACTAAGAGTATAATGATCAGTTCCTCACTTAACTTCTCTAGACCTCAAGATCCTTATCTGTGAAATGCCAACCCATGAAGATTAAATATAATAATGTATACAAAGAACCTAACAATTTGCTAGCCACATACCCCCCCCAAAAAAACTCAGTGCCGTCAAGTCGATTCCGACTCATAGCGACCCTATAGGAGCTAGCCACATAAAAAAAAAAAAAAGAGGATGCTAAATATACATTTTCCCCGTTATCAAATAGCAGAGTTCCGAGCACATTTAGGTACTCTGTACATGAATGTAAATTCAATTAAATTCAACTAACGACTCTTCCTTCATCAGCTTCATTGTTATAATAATAAAAACGATATTGTTTTAATACAGGTGGCAGTAAATTATGGTTCTTGATCTAAATCTGGCCCACTGCTTGCATTTGGAAAGTTGTATTGAAACAAAGCCACACTTATTCTTTACATGGTCTCTCTGGCTTTCATGGAAGAATTGAAAAGCTGAGAAAAAGACTGCGCAATTCACAAAGCCTAAGATATTTGCTCTGTGATTCTTTACAGAAAAATCTTGCCAAACCCTGAGTTAAAATGTAGAGATTTTACAGTGTACCATAAATCAGGAAGATGCCTTTATAATTATCATCTCATTTAATCCTCACACACACACACAAAAAAAACTTCTTTATATTAATCTCTAATCCTCAGGGTTTAACAAAAAAAGAATACAGCTATTCCTCACATGGAGCCTGTAGCCACTTGTGTAGAGAGTTGACAGAGTGTTCTGCTCCACATAGTCACACAGGGCTCAGAGTTTCCACCATCTTTAGCTAAACCTCAGCCTTTGAAATGTGCTTCATCCTCTACCATCACAGAAGGGAAATGAGTGAAGGAAGATTGCTTACGGGCTCTAAATGTTTCTGCAAGGAAGTGGCGTGCATCACTTCCATCATGCCATTGTCTAGAATCAGTTACATGGCCTCACCCACCTGCAAGGAGTTTGAAGAAGGAGTATGTGGATATTTGCTCATTGATACATGTCTTTGGCCTATCTATGAGGTAGATAACATTTTGTAGCTATTTTACAAATAAATATAAAGGAGCTGAGAGAGTAAGAAACTTGTCCAAAGCCACGTAGGTAGTAAATGGCAGAACCAGGATTGAAAGCTAAGCCCTTTTGTCTCCGCGGTCTATGGCATCTGTATTAGTTTCCCAGGGCTGCATTAACAAAGCTCCTCTAAACAGATGGCTTAAAAAGTCAGAAATTAATATTTCACAGTTTTGGATGGCAGAAGTCAAAAATTCAGAGTGTCAGCAGGGTTATAGTTTCTTCAAAGGCTCTAGCAGAAGTCCCTTTCTTGTCTCTCCCAAGTTTCTGGTAGTCCCAGGCATTCCTTAGCAACTGCAGCAAAACTCCATCTATGTCTCCACCTTCATACAACCCTCTCCCTTTGCTTCTCTTCTCTTCTTTTATAAAGACACCACTCATACTGAATTAGGACCTACCCTGCTCCAGTATGACCTCATGGTAAGGTAACTGATAATATCTTCAAAGACCCTATTTCCAAACAAGGTGAAATTCACAAGTATAAGGTGTTAGGACTTAAATATATCTGTATTGTGGGGCTCACTTTGATCTATAACAATATCTTACTGATACATTCATTTTTTTCTTCTAAATACACTCCATTGCCTCCCATTCCTCCAGTCAATCCCCTTATTACAATTATCAACTCAGTCTTTAACATGATAAATGTTTAACATGATAGATGTTCTCATCTGATGGGAAATGACCTTCCCACAGGATCTCTTATTCATCGTTTATCTACGTGGTTATGCATCTAGTTGAATTTGGTAATTTAGAAAGCATCTGTATATATTTTCAAGTTCATTTATTCAGCAAATATTTATTGAGTGCCTACTCTATACTCAATACTCAGAGTCCACTGGGAAATTAAGAATATCGTATAAACTCCTATATAGATTTTGTTATAAAATTTCCTCAGGCAAATTCCAAAATAATCAAAGATACTTCATTATGGAATTCCATAGGCAGAGGTTTATTTAATGTTATTATTACTTTCATGCACAAGGGTCCATTTAAGCATATTTCATTTCACTTCTTCTTTTCCTGGTTCCTTCTAATATATTAGAAAATTTTAGAGACACTTGGATTTTCTTCATACTCACAGGTAACTGTGACTATATAATTCAAACAGAGTTTATTTTGTGTATTTGCTGATGCCATTGTTCACTTATACCTAAAATAAACAAACAAAATACCCACTTGCTTTACCCTGGAATTCTTCTACATGCATAGCATTTAGAATATTTTAAAGAATGCTTTTGAAGAAAATATTTAGAAAGAAGAAAGAATATAGCTTAGAACATATTGGAGGTTATTTTTTTAATTGAACATCCACAAAAATAAATCATGAAAAATTAAATAATAAAGATTTTGAAAGTATAAATGAGAAATAAGATTCCAAATTTTAATATTAATGTTCTAATATAAGCTGAAAATGCATAGAATATGAGTTGTCAAAGGATTTATTTTTATATTACTGTCTTATTTTTAATATTTATTAACATATACAAAATTAATTTGGAAAATGCTAGGTCTAGCTAATAGGAAGAAAAGAGAAACAATAGTTAAGTGTTGAGGTCTAAACTCTATACCCATTTTTCTTTGTAAAGCTTGTCCAAAGAAAGTTCAGGGAATCGATCAAAAAAATAGTGAATAGATCCTGCTGAAAATTTCCTCAGGCATATCATTCAAAATTAGATACGCCTTTTCTCCCGGATCATTATTCTTATCCAGAACTTGAAGTAGGCAGCTTTCAGACCTGCTGCTTTTTCCAAATTGTAATAAATAAATGACATTCTTATTCATGAGAATCTGTTCTAATTTAGAAGCCCCACCTTTGAATGCACCTTTACCATGCAAGCCTCAGGGGAATGTAATTAAATTTAATAGCCTCTATGAGTTCTAAACAAAGACATACAATAGACACAATGATGATGATGAAATTCACGTATTTATAGAAACTAGTACTTTGGGAAATTCAAGTGTAATTTCATATTAATGGTGCTTGAGTCTGGAACTATAGAAATTTTTAAATCATCATTAGGATGATACTTTTCCCCTATTATTTTTTTTGAATTTTAATAAGCAATCTATTATCTCTTTTACTGTTGAATTATCTTTCTCGCAGCCCCTGGAATAATATACCTCTGTGGTGAACACATATTTTCCATACGTTTTCTAAACTCAAAACTGAATTCATTCTTTGCCTCACTAAGCAACAAAAGGGTATTTACTATCTACCTAAAACGTGTGAAACAATGGAAATATGGACCTAGTGGGAAAAGGGATGCTTGTAAATAATTCATCAGTTTTGTAGATGCACAAATCTGAAGCATTCCTACTATTTCCATTTTTACAATCAGTGTTGGATGTGAACATATAGCTTCCAGAACAGAAAATACTGACATTTAAACATAAACATAAAATGATCTCAACTGCACAAAACAGAGAAAAGCAAACTGAAACTACAATGATAACTCCAATTTTTTACTTGTCACATTGGCTAAGATAAAAAATTGTATAACACTGTATTTTGACCCAGTTTTTTTCTTTTTTTTTGGTAATAGTGTCTCTCACATACTACTTGTAAAAATGCAAACCGGGAAAGCGTTTTTGGAGGGTAATTTGCAGTCATTTGTTAAATTATTGATCTATGTATTTTTTACCAGAAATTAAATTTTAAGGAATTATTTCACCAATGTGTTCAAGGATGTTTGCACAATCGTATTTAAGCATTACTTATGATGCTAAAACGTGGAAACTACTTCAAATCTCTATCAGTTTAAACCCATTGCCATCCAGTCAATTCCGACTCATAGCGACTCTGTCGGACAGAGCAGAACTGCCCCCAAAGGGTTTCCGAGGCTGTAACCTTTACGGGAAAGAGCTCTGGTTGCACAGTGATTAAAATGCTCCACTGCCAACCGACCAGCCGCTCATCGGGAGAAGGATGTGGCAGCCTGCTTCCATAAAGATTTATAGCCTTGGAAACCCCATGAGATAGTTCTACTCTGTCCTATAGCGTCGTTAATTTGGGATCAACTGGACAGAAAAGGGTTTTTTTTTTTTTTGGTTTTAATCTTCGTGGAAGCAGATCTTCACATTTTTCTCCCATGATGTGTTCGAATTGCCAACCTTTCTGTTGGCAGCCGAGCGCTTTAACCATTGCACTGCCAGGGCTCCACTGTCTATCAGTTAACCAAAAACCCACTGCCATCGAGTCAGTTTGGACTCATAGCTACCCCATAGGATTTCCAAGGCTGTCAATCTCTACAGAAACGTGCTGCCACATCTTTCTCCTGCAGGGCCCGTGGTGGTTTCCAACTACCAACCTATCGGTCACCAGTTGATGGCTTTAACTACTGAGCCTAGGACTGATTAAATAAATTGTGATACAGCCTTAGGATGAATACCATGCGGTGTTAAAAAGCTTCAGGTACTAAAGCAAGATGATTAGTGAGATGGTGTGCAGTGATGAAAGAAAAGAGCGGAGCAGTGTTTACAAAGCCTACCACATGTCAAATATTTAAACCCAAATGTATGGAGATATTCAGGATATCTCAGAAACTGGCAAAAACAACAAAAAAAAATTGTTGCTCTTGGAAAGGACTTGGCCTGGAGAAAGAGGTGGAAAAGAATCTTGCTTTTCAGTGCTTGAGTATTTATTATTTGCCTATTTAGAAATGATTAAAGAAACAATAATGTGGGACACCATTACTACACTGTAATATAGGAAGTACAGGCAAGATTATGCAATTATTATTTTCTACAAAATACAAATATTGATATGTCAAGACACTTTGAAATTTATATTCAATACATATGGATCTTATTTAAGGAAATCTGTTGTTCAATGAGGCTAAAGAACTGCAAATTGTGGTTCTGGCTATGCTCCATCCTTATCTCTGTCTTTTATAAGGACTCTAATGATTAATTTTAGATAATGGTGCTTCTCCTGAAATTAGTCTTGTGCCTTTAATTATTCAAGTGTCCAGCCTTGTTGAAATCATTCTAATTATTCCTATTCCTCAACAGTATTAGTAAAAATTATACCTAAATTTTAAAAGTAATTTAAATAGAGTCTTTAGTATCCTACAAGCACTTAGCTACTTTTATATTTTCACCTCTTTATATAAAAAAATAAAATAAAATTTAAAAAGATTTAATGCAGCCAATATAATTTAAATGATTTTGTGTTTTTATTTCTAATATAGTACCGTAAACGGTGGACTGCAATTAGCTTCTTTTCTTTTTTGATTTGTAAATCCCACCTCTTGTATTACCTCCTCATTTACACTTCTAAAAATTTTATGACGCTCATATTCTTTTATCACTTGTTAGGTTAATCAGCAGACAAGATTTTATGTACATTTTCTAGTGCATTGCCCTTGAGAAATGAAGATTATTATTCATCTGAATAAATAAATACCATGTAAGGTTGTAATAATAGACTTCAAACAACATGAGCTGCCAACTAACATAATCTCTCAACTGTTAGATTATGCTATTTTCTGAAATGGGTTTTATACATATATCTACACAATAATGTCATGCATTATTAAAAAAATAAAATGTGACATTCGGTAAGCTAAAATATTCATTCTGGTAGCTATTAAATTATTTAACAATTTAACTTCAAGACCCTGACCCTTGTATTTCACATGGATTTGGGTGGGAGGCAAGGCCCTGAGCCAGCCTGAAAAATAAGAATTAGAAACAGGGCTATACTTACATTTTGTACATGGGTAAGTCTTGAAATTTGATTTAGGTTAGATAAATTAAATTACTTTGGCCTGTGCTGCCTCTCCCCTACCACTGCAATATTATTCCCCAGAGTCTGTTTCCTACTGCTGTATATATGATTTGTAATGATGATGTTCAAAGACCCTGCACACCATTTCTCCCTTCTATACACACACACTAGAGCTACAGGACTCAGTAAGAAAATAAATGTCCAGTTTAAATATGAATCTTTATTGAAATTTCTGTTAATAACTGCTCTAAAAATTGTTACCATAATTTTGGGGGCAAGCAAGCTTTTTTTTTTTTTTTTTAAGCAAGCTATGAAAACCCTCGTGGCGTAGTGGTTAAGAGCTACGGCTGCTAACCAAAAGGCCGGCAGTTCAAATCCACCAGACGCTCCTTGGAAACCCTATGGGGCAGTTCTACCTTGTCCTATAGGTTCGCTATGAGTCGGAATCGACTCGATGGCAATAGGATAATGAGAACAGAGCAAGCTATATATATATATATATATAATTAGACTAAGTTGACGTAGGACCTACAAACACGCACAAACACACTTATAAGTTAGTTTCTCTTAGCAAGAAAATAAGTTCTTTTCTGTGACCTTTAGAAAGCAATGTGAATGTTATTTTTTATGCGAGTGATACAAAGCAGTACTATGAAATGCAAAGCCTAGTCATTAATTACATCCTATATTAAGGTGAGTGCATTTGCACTGTGCCCTCAAAAGAGCTCTTTGATTGCAGGAACATTGTCCACGGAACATAATGGCTCAAATGCTGTCAACTAAATTGTCAATTCTGAGCCTAAGCTAGAGGCTATTTTAGTGAAGTATTGAATAGTACAACAAATGTGGATTGCTATTGCGTGCCGTCGAGTTGATTCTGGATGGGAGTGACCCAATGTGACAGAGTAGAACTGCCTCATAGAGTTTTCTAGGCTGTAATCTTTACAGTACCCAATCTCCAGGTCTTTTTTCCCATGGAGACACTGGGTGAGTTCAAACCGTCAATCTTTGGATTAGCAGCCTAGTACATAAACATTGTGCCAACAGGGCTTCTAGTAATTTCTAAATAGAATAAAAACCAGTAACGATATTCCAATACACTTAGATTCCCCACTCCGTGTTTTATCTGTACATAACAAGATTAGCATCTAAAGAAAATATTTCCTTCAGGTAGGGTAAAACATCAAAACTGAAGTTTGAGTAAGGTAATTTTTTTTTTTTTTTTCAAACTGGGAGTAACTCAACCACTTTTATTACTTTCTTACCCCAAATTATCTTATTATTAGGTACTGGCTAATGATTCCAAAAGCTAGCATACTTTGTTCAAATGATACTTGTTTGAGACTGGAAAGGGTTATTAAGATGTTAAAAGTCTGGTCCCTTCTGAATTGAGAGGGCCGTAAGGCACAATTGAAAAATATGTCCCTTAGAGCTTATTTTGCTATTTCTTAAAGACAATGCTACTATTCATATTGCCTTGATGTTTATTTTCCAAATTCACCAAATATAGTTTTTGGTATATTTATCTCAATGAGTGGACTTTTTTTACAGAGAAGAACATGGTTCATCATCTTCCTGGGTAAAGGTGATCAGTAGTAATTACACAATTCTTGTATAGGAAATATTTATGGAAGAGGGAGTTAAAAAATAAAAAACTCGGTGCCATCAAGTTGATTCCAACTCACGGTGACCCCATGTGTTATAGCGTAGAACTGCTCTATAGGGTTTCCTTGGTTGTAATCTTTATAGAAGCAGGCTGCCAGGCCTTTTTTCTACAGCACTGCTGGATGAGTTTGAACCACCAACCTATAGGTTAGTAGTTGACCACAAATTTTTTGCACTACTCAGGGACTGCTGGAAGAAGAAGTGTTGTTGTTAGGTGTGGTCAAGTCAGTTCTGACTCATAGCAATCCTATGTACAACAGAGCAAAACACTACCCTGTCCTGCACCATTCTTATTATCCTTGTCATGCTTGAGCCCATTATTGCATCCACTATATCAATCCATCTCATCAAGGGTCTTCCTTTTTTCACTGACCCTCTACTTTACTAAGCAGGATGCCCTTCTCCAGGGACTGGTCCCTCCTGATAACATGTCCAAAGTATATAAGACAAAGTCTCACCATCCTTGCTTCTAATGAGCATCCTGGCTGTACTTCTTCCAAGACAGATTTGTTCATTCTTCTGGCAGCCCGTGGTATATTCAGTATTCCACACCTACACTATAATTCAAAGGCATCAATTCCTTTTTGGTCTTCCTTATTCATTGTCCAACTTTCACATGCATATGAAGCAGTTGAAAACATCATGTCTTGGGTTGGGCCCACCTCAGTCCTTAAAGTGACATCTTTTTAACACTTTAAAGAGGTCTTTTGCAGCAGATTTGCCTAAGGCAATGCATTGTTTCATTTCTTGACTGCTACTTCCACGGGTGTTGATTGTGGATCCAAGTAAAATGAAATCCTTGACAACTTCAATATTTTCTCCATTTATCATGCTATTGCTTATTGG
This sequence comes from Elephas maximus indicus, assembly GCF_024166365.1. NCBI lineage: Eukaryota > Metazoa > Chordata > Mammalia > Proboscidea > Elephantidae > Elephas > Elephas maximus. The sequence continues at coordinate 134,659,476 of NC_064822.1, read as the reverse complement.
TCCAGTTGTGAGGATGTTTGTTTTATGTTGAGGTGTAAACCATACTGAAGATTGTGATCTTTGATCTTCATCAGTAAGTGCTACAAGTTCTCTTTATATTCAGCAAACAAGGTTGTGTCATCTGTATAATGCAGGTTGTTAAAAAGTCTTCCACCAATCCTGATGTGGCATTCTTCTTCATATGGTCCAGCTTCTCGGATTATTTGTTAAACATACAAATGGAATACATATAGCGAAAGAATACAACCATGACCCACACCTTTCCTGACTTTAAACCACACATTATCACCTTGTTCTGTTCTAAAGACTACCTGTGAATCTATGTACAGGTTCCTCATGAGCTCAAGTAAGTACTCTGGAAGTCCCATTCTTTGTAATGTTATCCATAATTTGTTATGATCCTCACAGTTGAATGCCTTCGCATAGTCAATAAAGCATAGGTAAACATATTTCTGATATTCTCTGTTTTCAGCCAGGATCCATCTGATATTAGCAATGACTTCCCTGGTTTCTTGCCCCCCTCTGAATCCACCTTGAATTTCTGGCACTTCTTTGTCAATGTACTGCTGCCTCTTTTGAATGATCTTCAGGAAAATTTTATTTGTGTGTGATATTAATGATATTGTTCAATACTTTCCACATTCTGAGGGATCATCTTTCTTTGGAATAGACATAAATACAGATTGCTTCCAGCTGGTTGGCCAGGTAGCTGTCTTCAAAATTTCTTGGCATAGAGGAGTGAGCACTTCCAGCATTGCATCTGTTTGTTGAAACATCTCAATTCCGTCAATTCCTGGAACCTGATTTTTCTCCAATGCCTTCAGTGCAGCTTGGACTTCTTCCTTCAGTACCACTGGTTTTTAATCATATGCGACTTCCTGAAATGATTGAGCATCGACCAGTTCTTTTTGGTACAGTGGCTCTGTGTATTCCTTTCATCTTCTTTTGATGCTTCCTGCATCGTTCAGTATTTTGCCCATAGAATCCTTCACTATTGCAACTTGAGGCTTGGATTTTTTCTTCAGTTCTTTAGGCTTGAGTAATGCCGAGCATGTTCTTCCTTTTGGTTTTCTATCTCCAGATCTTTGCACATTTCATTATGATACTTTACTTTGTCTTCTTAAGCCTCCCTTTGAAATCTTCTGTTCAGCTCTTTTACTTCATCATTTCTTCTTTTTGCTTTAGCTACTCTATGTTCAAGGGCAATTTTCAGAGTCTTTTCTGACATCCATTTGGTCATTTCTTTTTCCTGTCTTTTTAATGACCTCTTCCTTTCTTCATGTATGATGTCCTTGATGCCATTCAACAACTCATCTGGTCCTCAGTTATTAGTGTTCAATGCGTCGACTCTGTTTTTGAGGTCTCTAAATTTGGGCAGGCTGTATGTAAGGTCATACTTTGGCTCTTCTGGGCTTGTTCTAATTTTCTTCAGCTTCGACTTGAACTTGCATATGAGCAATTGATTGTCTGTTCCACAGTCGGCCTCTAACCTTGTTCTGACTGACGATATAGAGCTTTTCCATTATCTCTTTCCATAGGTGTGGTTGATCTGATTCCTGCGTAATTCCATCTGGCAAGGTCCACATGTATAGCCACTTTTTATGTTGTTGAAAAAAGATATTTGCAATGAAGAAATCGTTGGTCTTGCAAACTTCTATCGTGCAATCTCCAGCTTAGTTTCTGTCACCAAGGCCATATTTTCCAACTACTGATCCTTCTTCTTTGTTTCCAATTTTCACATTCTAATCACCAGTAATTATCAATGCATATTATTGCATGTTTGTTCAATTTCAGACTGCAGAAGTTGGTAAAAGTCTTCAATTTCTTCATCTTTGGCCTTAGTGGTTGGTGCATAAATCTGAATAATAGTCATATTAACTGGTCCTCCTAGTAAGCCTATGAATAGAATATTATCCTATCACTAACAGCATTGTACTTCAGGATAGATCTTGAAATGTTCTTTTTGACCATGAATGCAATGCCATTCCTCTTCAATTTGTTACTTCCACTATAGTAGACCATATGATTGTCCCATTCAAAATGGCCAATACCAGCCCATTTCAGCTCATTAATGCCTAGGATATCAAGGTTTATGCATTCCATTACATTTTGATGATTTCAAATTTTCCTAGATTTATACTCCCTATGAATTTTCTATTATTCATTTACAGCTGTTTCTTTTCATTATGAGTTGTGCCACACCAGCAAATGAAGGTCCCTAAAGCTTTACTCCATCTATGTCATTAAAGTCAACTCTACTTTGAGGAGATGGCTCTTCCCCAGTCATCTTTTGAGTGCCTTCTAACCTGAAGGGCTCATCTTCTGACACTATATCAGACAATGTTCTGCTGCTGCTCAGGAGGTTTTCGTTGGCTAATTCTTTTCAGAAGTAGACTGCCTAGTCTGTCTTAGTCTGGAAGCTCAGCTGAAACCTGCCCATCATGGGTGATCCTGCACGTATTTGAACACCAGTGGCATAGCTTCCAGGAACTCAGCAACATGCAAGCCTCTACAGTAAGACAAACTGACAGACAGGAGGAAGGAGGAGGGAGTAGTTAATACTAATTGAAATGATCTTACATAGCAAACAAATGATATTTATTTTGATTGCAGTCTCATATGTGGACTCTGACCACTCTCCTCCCTTGTTGGGACCTGAAGCACAATGCCCTCTCCAGCTCTCTGTGGGATTGGCTGAGGTCCTGTTGTAACTGCATCACAACTTCTCTTCTGCACAGTCTTGGTTTTCTACCCATTTCAACCACTGACAGCGTCTAAAATGCTTTGCAAAAAGTCACAAGACAATGAGTGAACAAGGACTGTAGATACCAAAATTACCAGCTACAGTTCTAAATCACAGAACACACTAAGCACTGGCAGTAAACCTCTTAACCTCTTTCTTTCCAGAAACACTTGCAACCAGGAAGGTTTTTGCAAGGTCATTGTCAGATTTCATACAAAGTGAATCCCAAATTTTCTAATGTGGGTCAAAATACAGATAAGTTACTAAGTTGATGAAAGGCATTCAAACATAGAATTTCATTAAAGTTAATTTGGTCAGGGGTAGATAATGGATAGATAGTAGATAGATAGATAGCTATTGTTGTAATCCCAGTTGATGAAAATAATAGTTAAAATACTCATTCTATATTTTAGGTGGAATGCCTTAGTCACTCAAAATGGCTAATTTAAGTCAACTCACAAATGTAAAAAAGAGAACAATTCCCTGAGGAATCTCTCAGATATCCTAAAGACCCATAAGAAATGTTTTGCTTTTTATCACTGATCTGAGATAGATTTGTTATTTTTATCTTAGGTCTGGCTCTTTGGGAAGCAGACTAAGCTCAATATTTGCATAGAGGTGCTTTTTGGAAAGTGCTCTTTGCAACACTGTGAGGAAGTTAGAAAAGTAAGACTGATGCAGTTACAACAGGACCTCATCCAATTCCACAGAGAACTGGAAAGGGAATGGCACTTCACGGTTCCAAGTTGAGGCAAAAAAGTTACCAAGGTCTAGCCTTTTGCATTGACAAATCATTGGATGTGGTTGCCTTGAGGGAAAGGACAGAACGTTGGACAAGGTAGCTCACTTTAGCCTAGGGCAAGCTCTGGAATATAATTCAGCTGTAAATCCTTGGAGGCCAAAATTCCCAGCACCTGAACAAATGACTGGAAACCTTGGTGGCGCAGTGGTTAAGTGCTATGGCTGCTAACAAAAAAGTCGGCAGTTCAAATCTGCCAGGTGCTGCTTGGAAACCCTGTGGGGCAGTTCTTCTCTGTCCTGTAGGGTCACTATGAGTCAGAATTGACTCATTGGCAATATGTTTGGTTTGGGTTTTTTTGGGGAACAAATGACTGGTTCAGTCTGAAAGGGATATGAGTAGCAAAACACAGTATCTACATTTTCCTTCTATATAAATCTAAAGGTAGTCAACTTTTCACAATGAGAACCCATCAATTCCTAATCTTTAATATCTGCCACAGCATCAATGTATATATGGGTTTCAATATATTCAGAACATTATTGACTCTATACACACAAATATATCTTAAATATTTGTGAATGTTTATGTGTTTACTATTGACATAGTAGGCTGTTTAGCATCACTAATTTCTTATTAGAGTCCTTTAAAATGTAGATTTTCAACACAACACAGTTGCAAATAAACAGTTTATAGCAGTGTAACTGTCACAGATAAAAACAAAGGACTTTTCTTTTGTAGTACCATTTTTCAATCAATATCTGTTTAGAGCCTATATGGAAATGGCTCCATGAACAGGTTGTAAGCTTATGTGCTGACGTAAATTACTGTCTATTTGCAACTGTGTGTTATGTCAAATATATACCATCTCTCAGCTAGACTCTTAGAGTAGCCTCCTAGAGGGTTACTCAGAATTCCATCTGTCTTAGTTACCTAGTACTGCTATAACAGAAACACAACAAGAAGATGGCTTTAACAAAGAAAGTTTATTTTCTCATACTATAGTAGGCTGAAAGCCCAAATTCAGCATGTCAGCTCCAGGGGAAGACTTTCTCTCTCTGTCAGCTCTGGAGGAACGTCCTTGTCCTCAATCTTCCCACGGTTGAGGAGCTTCTCAAGCGCAGGGACCCTGGGTCCAAAGGACTCACTCTGCTCCTGGTGCTTTCTTGATGGTATGAGGTCCCCAACTCTCTGATTGCTTCTCTTTCATCTCATGAGAGATAAAAGCTGGTGAAGGTCATACCCCAGGGAAACTCCCTTTACCTTGGATCAGGGAGGTGACCTGAGTAAGGGTGGTATTACAATACCACCCTAATCCTCTCAACATAAAATTAAAATCACAAAAAAGGACAATAACACATGGTCTAACCAAGTTGATAAACAGATTTTTGGGGGGACACAATTCAAGCCATGACACCATCTCCATCTCTTGAAATCCATTCTCCACATAGCAGCAACAGTACAAACTTGTTAAAATGCAAACCAGAATACCTCATCCCACGGCTCCCCATTGAATTTTGAATATATTCCAAAGTGCCAAAGTGCTTCATGATCTGTTTCCTATCTGCTTCTCTCAATTCCTCTCATAATATCAGCTACCCGGTTTACTAAGATTAAGCAACACTGGCCTCAGTTCCGTTTGTGTAAAATAAACTTTTTTCTGACTCAGGACTTTTGTAGATTGTGTTGTCTGTGCCTAGAATATCCTTTTCTCTGAGTCTTTGTAGTTTGGTGCCTTCTCCTACTTTAAGATCTATCTTAAATGTTACCTCCTCAGAAAGGCCTTATATGAACAGATTAGACTATGCAAAAATACCCATATATCACCTTCCACTCATCCTGGGCTTCTACTACCTTTTCATCTTCCTCACGCTGACCAATTTCTCTCTACAACATCTTCATTACAATTATCCACAATTATCCTGTTTATCAATTTAATAGCATATTTACTTTTGTCTTTCCAATGAGAATATAAACTGCATATTTTGTTCCTCCTAATTGTAAAAGTCTACAAGACCTATTAATTGTAATAGTCTACAAGACCTAGTCCACATACTTAGCACATGTTGAAAGAACATAGGAGGGAACGATGTGAAATAAGACTTGAGAGTTAGCCAAGGCCTAAACCAGGAAAAGTATGTCAGGCCTTGTTAAGATTCTGAAGCAATGGAAACCATTGTTAGGATTGTGTTTTGAGGTAGAGAAAAGATATATTTCTCTCCTTCTCACGTAATTACTTGGTTCACAACATATGCATTTTATTTTATTCAAATATTTATTTAAATGGTAATTATTACATTTTCTATCTTCTGAATGTTGATCAGCACTAATATCACCTAAACAAACAAACAAACAAATACCCATTGCCCTCGAGTCGATTCTGACTCATAGTAACCCCATGTCACCTAGGTTTTTGAAATATTTATATTGGGCCAATCCTTAAAAAAAAAAAACTCTATGCTTGTAATATATTTGCAATATTCATATAAAAATTGAACTTGATTATGAGAAGAATCATTATATGATAAAACTATTTTATATGACACCTCTCTCAGTCCCTCCCTAAACTCTATCTCCTTTTGTTCACCGTATTTTTTTGGACACATCTGTGTATTTGTTAATTGCATGACTCCACTGGGATAAGAATGTTTTGTTTTCTCCTTTATCTTTGTCCCTAGGATAAGACCTGGCAAATAGAATGTGCTTCACAAATATTTGTCAAATGAATGAATCTATGAATCTAGAAAATTCACCTGTATGGAAGCTGCTACTTCCCAATGTAGCTGAATAAATGAGATCTCTTAGTTACTACGGTCCTTTCACTCTGCAAAGGTCATGGAATTAATCTTTTCTTTAATTCCCTACATTTATGTATGCAAAATGACTGCCTAATGCAAGAGACTCATCACTTACTAGCAAGTAATAGAATCCTTTTACAATCTGCTCAGTGGTCAAGTAAATAATGAGTATCCAATTGCTAATTGATTATAGCTGCATTGATATTTATTTTTTGCTACATTTCTTCCTGGTAGTTATCATACTTAGTTGAGTTTTACTTTTTAATGGGATCTCATATACTCTTTTGGAGTCCCTGAGTGGTGTGAATGGTTAACTTGCTCAGATGCTAACTGAGAGGTTGGAGGTTCCAATCCACTTAGAGGTGCCTGACAAGAAAGCCCTGGTGATCTACTACCAAAAATTCAGCCCCTGAAAACTCTATGGAACACAGTTCTACTCTGGCACACATGGAACCACCATGAGTTGGAACCCACAGTAACTGGGCTTTTTACATACCCTTTCATTATATACATACACATATATACAAATGAGATTTTTATCTTTTTCATTCGTAGTTCTATTTCTTGTGCCTGCAATAATATCTAGCGTATGTATGTCAGTCACTAATATATGTTATATTACTAAATTAACATAATTTACATGTAGCTTAAGTGAATGAAGACTCCTCTGTAGGAAATAAACCTGTATACCTATTTTTCAAAAAGTTTTTATTTTTGCCATAAATTTTTACCCATATTCCTCTAACAAGCACATCAGGGAAGAAAGGGCATTAGATTAGGAGTCAGGATCATATTTCTAGTGTAGGCCCTACCCCTTGAGATTGTATATAAATTATCTGGGATTTGGCTTCCTAACTAATAATAAAAAAAATATAAGTAGTGACTTGACTTTCTGTTTCCTTTTCAAATCTAAAATTACATGTTTTCTTCAACTTTCACCAATAAGGTATATTTTAATTAAAAAAAAACAAACCACACCGTGCCGTAGAGTTGATTCCGACTCATAGCAGCCCTGTAGGACAGAGTAGAACTGCCCCATAGAGTTTCGAAGGAGCGCCTGGCAGATTCGAACTGCCTACCCTTTGGTTAGCAACTGTAACACTTAACCACTACGCCACCAGGGTTTCCCAATATTTTAATACACATCTGTTATTAGACACAATTTGTAGACCAGAATAAATTTTAACCTCTTTCCAAGTATGTCAAAGAGAAAGTCAATTATTCAAAGCCTTGCAAAGATTCTCTTATCTTTATTACTTGCCTCCAATCAGGGCTATATGGCATGCCCCTAATCGTGTACTTAAAGGAAAATGATTGCACTGAAGTTATCAATCAGAAAAATTATTAACTATTTGGAAGGAATAGATGACTTGACTTACTTCTGAGGGGACTTATATATTTGGGTGCTACTGAATGAAGCAAGAATGAAGTAAAACCCTCCCAAGTCAGATTCTGTTCTATACTGAAAATTCCAATCCAACTACAACGATTTGAACGCTAGTGCTCCATGGGTTTTTTCCTGGGTAATATAGTTTCCATCTAATTTTAGCAAGGAATTTTGAGACAATTAATGCTCCCTATTAGCCAGTTGGATTGATTACATTATTTAGCAACATTTTATTCAATATAGAATTACCAATATCTTTGCAAATGAGATGGAATGCTTTAAACCTCATAGCATGTAGGCTATTAAAGACTCAATTAAAGGAGAGTTGTCAATTGAAAATTATATTCCTTATTATCATTTATCTGATGAAAAATCTAATGAAAGAGCGAGTCCATAAAATAAGAAAGGTTTTCTCCTACTTCTGAAATAAAAAATAATTAAGATTTTAATCTTTTTTTTTTTTTTTTGTAACTGATCTATGAGGTTGGGCTAAGAAGAGCCACATTCTCTACTAGTCAGGGAATAATAAGCTCAAATGGCCATGTGATTTCTTCTATGAGGCTTTTTAGAATCTGCCAGAATTTAGGGGGATAATACTTTTTCTGTAACCCATTACAATACTAGATGTTGTCATTTTTTTTTTTAATAACTTTTATTAAGCTTCAAGTGAACGTTTACAAATCCAATCAGTCTGTCACATATAAGTTTACATACATCTCACTCCCTACTCCCACTTACTCTCCCCCTCTCCAGTCAGCCCTTTCAGTCTCTCCTTTCTTGACAATTTTGCCTGCTTCCCTCTCTCTCTATCCTCCCATCCCCCCTCCAGACAAGAGTTGCCAACACAATCTCAAGTGTCCACCTGATATAATTAGGTCACTCTTCATCAGCATCTCTCTCCCACTCGCTGACCACTCCCTTTCATTTCTGATGAGTTGTCTTCGGGGATAGTTCCTGTCCTGGGTCAACAGAAGGTCTGGGGAGCATGGCCGCCAGGATTCCTCCAGTCTCAGTCAGACCATTAAGTTTGGTCTTTTTATGAGAATTTGGGGTCTGCATCCCACTGATCTCCTGCTCCCTCAGGGGTCCTCTGCTGTGCTCCCTGTCAGGGCAGTCATCGATTGTGGCCGGGCACCAACTAGTTCTTCTGGTCTCAGGATGATGTAGGTCTCTGGTTCATGTGGCCCTTTCTGTCTCTTGGGCTCTTAGTTGTCGTGTGGCCTTGGTGTTCTTCATTTTCCTTTGCTCCAGGTGGGTTGAGATCAATTGATGTATCTTAGATGGCCGCTTGTTAGCACTTAAGACCCCAAACACCACATTTCAAAGTGGGATGCAGAATGATTTCATAATAGAATTATTTTGCCAATTGACTTAGAAGTCCCCGCAAACCATGTTCCCCAGACCCCCGCCCCTGCTCCGCTGACCTTTGAAGCATTCATTTTATCCCGGAAACTTCTTTGCTTTTGGTCCAGTCCAATTGAGCTGACCTTCCATGTATTGAGTGTTGTCTTTCCCTTCACCTAAAGCAGTTCTTATCTACTGATTAATCAATAAAAAACCCTCTCCCACCCTCCCTCCCTCCCCGCCTCGTAACCACAAAAGAATGTGTTCTTCTCAGGTTTACTATTTCTCAAGATCTAATAATAGTGGTCTTATACAATATTTGTCCTTTTGCCTCTGACTAATTTCGCTCAGCATAATGCCTTCCAGGTTCCTCCATGTTATGAAATGTTTCAGAGATTCGTCACTGTTCTTTATCGATGCGTAGTATTCCATTGTGTGAATATACCACAATTTATTTACCCATTCATCCGTTGATGGACACCTTGGTTGCTTCCAACTTTGTGCTATTGTAAACAGAGCTGCAATAAACATGGGTGTGCATATATCTGTTTGTATGAAGGCTCTTGTATCTCTAGGGTATATTCCTAGGAGTGGGATTTCTGGGTTGTATGGTAGTTCTATTTCTAACTGTTTAAGAGAACGCCAGATAGATTTCCAAAGTGGTTGTACCATTTTACATTCCCACCAGCAGTGTATGAGAGTTCCAATCTCTCCACAGCCTCTCCAACATTTATTATTTTGTGTTTTTTGGATTAATGCCAGCCTTGTTGGTGTGAGATGGAATCTCATCGTAGTTTTAATTTGCATTTCTCTAATGGCTAATGATCGAGAGCATTTTCTCATGTATCTGTTGGCTGCCTGAATATCTTCTTTAGTGAAATGTGTGTTCATATCCTTTGCCCACTTCTTGATTGGGTTGTTTGTCTTTTTGTGGTTGAGTTTTGACAGAATCATGTAGATTTTAGAGATCAGGCGCTGGTCGGAGATGTCATAGCTGAAAATTCTTTCCCAGTCTGTAGGTGGTCTTTTTCCTCTTTTGGTGAAGTCTTTAGATGAGCATAGGTGTTTGATTTTTAGGAGCTCCCAGTTATCGGGTTTCTCTTCATCATTTTTGGTAATGTTTTGTATTCTGTTTATACCTTGTACTAGGGCTGCTAGGGTTGTCCCAATTTTTTCTTCCATGATCTTTATCGTTTTAGTCTTTATGTTTAGGTCTTTAATCCACTTGGAGTTAGTTTTTGTGCATGGTGTGAGGTATGGGTCCTGTTTCATTTTTTTGCAAATGGATATCCAGTTATGCCAGCACCATTTGTTAAAAAGGCTATCTTTTCCCCAGTTAATTGACACTGGTCCTTTGTCAAATATCAGCTGCTCATACCTGGATGGATCTATGTCTGGGTTCTCAATTCTGTTCCATTGGTCTATGTGTCTGTTGTTGTACCAATACCAGGCTGTTTTGACTACTGTGGCTGTATAATAGGTTCTGAAGTCAGGTAAGGTGAGGCCTCCCACTTTCTTCTTCTTTTTCAGTAGTGCTTTGCTTATCCGGGGCTTCTTTCCCTTCCATATGAAACTGGTGATTTGTTTCTCTATCCCCTTAAAATATGACATTGGAATTTGGATCGGAAGTGCGTTAAATGTATAGATGGCTTTTGGTAGAATAGACATTTTTACTATGTTAAGTCTTCCTATCCATGAGCAAGGTATGTTTTTCCACTTAAGTATGTCCTTTTGAATTTCTTGTAGTAGAGCTTTGTAGTTTTCTTTGTATAGGTCTTTTACATCCTTGGTAAGATTTATTCCTAAGTATCTTATCTTCTTGGGGGCTACTGTGAATGGTATTGATTTGGTGATTTCCTCTTCAGTGTTCTTTTTGTTGATGTAGAGGAATCCAAGTGATTTTTGTATGTTTATTTTATAACCTGAGACTCTGCCAAACTCTTCTATTAGTTTCAGTAGTTTTCTGGAGGATTCCTTAGGGTTTTCTGTGTATATAATCATGTCATCTGCAAATAGTGATAACTTTACTTCTTCCTTGCCAATCCGGATACCTTTTATTTCTTTGTCTAGCCTAATTGCCCTGGCTAAGACTTCCAACACGATGTTGAATAAGAGCGGTGATAAAGGGCATCCTTGTCTGGTTCCCGTTCTCAAGGGAAATGCTTTCAGGTTCTCTCCATTTAGAGTGATATTGGCTGTTGGCTTTGCATAGATGCCCTTTATTATGTTGAGGAATTTTCCTTCAATTCCTATTTTGGTAAGAGTTTTTATCATGAATGGGTGTTGGACTTTGTCAAATGCTTTTTCTGCATCAATTGATAAGATCATGTGGTTTTTGTCTTTTGTTTTATTTATGTGATGGATTACATTAATGGTTTTTCTGATATTAAACCAGCCTTGCATACCTGGTATAAATCCCACTTGATCAGGGTGAATTATTTTTTTGATGTGTTGTTGGATTCTATTGGCTAGAATTTTGTTGAGGATTTTTGCATCAATGTTCATGAGGGATATAGGTCTATAATTTTCTTTTTGTGTAATGTCTTTACCTGGTTTTGGTATCAGGGAGATGGTGGCTTCATAGAATGAGTTGGGTAGTATTCCGTCATTTTCTATGCTTTGGAATACCTTTAGTAGTAGTGGTGTTAACTCTTCTCTGAAAGTTTGGTAGAACTCTGCAGTGAAGCCGTCCGGGCCAGGGCTTTTTTTTGTTGGGAGTTTTTTGATTACCGTTTCAATCTCTTTTTTTGTTATGGGTCTATTTAGTTGTTCTACTTCTGAATGTGTTAGTTTAGGTAGGTAGTGTTTTTCCAGGAATTCATCCATTTCTTCTAGGTTTTCAAATTTGTTAGAGTACAATTTTTCATAATAATCTGAAATGATTCTTTTAATTTCATTTGGTTCTGTTGTGATGTGGTCCTTCTCATTTCTTATTCGGGTTATTTGTTTCCTTTCCTGTATTTCTTTAGTCAGTCTAGCCAATGGTTTATCAATTTTGTTAATTTTTTCAAAGAACCAGCTTTTGGCTTTGTTAATTCTTTCAATTGTTTTTCTGTTCTCTAATTCATTTAGTTCAGCTCTAATTTTTATTATTTGTTTTCTTCTGGTGCCTGATGGGTTCTTTTGTTGCTCACTTTCTATTTGTTCAAGTTGTAGGGACAGTTCTCTGCTTTTGGCTCTTTCTTCTTTTTGTATGTGTGCATTTATTGATATAAATTGGCCCCTGAGCACTGCTTTTGCTGTGTCCCAGAGGTTTTGATAGGAAGTATTTTCATTCTCGTTGCTTTCTATGAATTTCCTTATTCCCTCCTTAATGTCTTCTATAACCCAGTCTTTTTTCAGGAGGGTATTGTTCATTTTCCAAGTATTTGATTTCTTTTCCCTAGTTTTTCTGTTATTGATCTCTAGTTTTATTGCCTTGTGGTCTGAGAAGATGCTTTGTAATATTTCGATGTTTTGGACTCTGCAAAGGTTTGTTTTATGACCTAATATGTGGTCTATTCTAGAGAATGTTCCATGTGCGCTAGAAAAAAAAGTATATTTTGCAGCAGTTGGGTGGAGAGTTCTGTATAAGTCAATGAGGTCAAGTTGGTTGATTGTTGTAATTAGATCTTCCGTGTCTCTGTTGAGCTTCTTACTGGATGTCCTGTCCTTCTCCTAAAGTGGTGTGTTGAAGTCTCCTACTATAGTTGTGGAGGTATCTATCTCGCTTTTCAGTTCTGTTAAAATTTGATTTATGTATCTTACAGCCCTGTCATTGGGTGTATAAATATTTAATATGGTTATGTCTTCCTGATCAATTGTCCCTTTTATCATTATATAGTGTCCTTCTTTATCCTTTGTGGTGGATTTAAGTCTAAAGTCTATTTTGTCAGAAATTAATATTGCTACTCCTCTTCTTTTTTGCTTATTGTTTGCTTGATATACTTTTTTCCATCCTTTGAGTTTTAGTTTGTTTGTGTCTCTAAGTCTAAGGTGTGTCTCTTGTAGGCAGCATATAGACGGATCGTGTTTCCTTATCCAGTCTGTGACTCTCTGTCTCTTTATTGGTGCATTTAGTCCATTTACATTCAGGGAATTAAAGATAAATAAGTTTTTAGTGCTGTCATTTTGATGCCTTTTTATGTGAGTTGTTGACAATTTCATTTTTCCACATACTTTTTTGTGCTGAGGCGTTTTTTTAGTAAATTGTGAGATCCTCGTTTTCATAGTGGTTGACTTTATGTTAGTTGAGTCGTTACGTTTTTCTTGGCTTTTATCTTGAGTTATAGAGTTGTTATACCTTTTTGTGGTTACCTTATTATTTACCCCTATTTTTCTAAGTAAAAACCTAACTTGTATTGTTCTATATCGCCTTGTATCACTCTCCATCTGGCAGTTCAATGCCTCCTGTATTTAGTCCCTCTTTTTGATTATTGTGATCTTTTACCTATTGACTTCCATGATTTTCTGTTATGTGTATTTTTTTTTTTTAATTAATCTTAATTTGTTTGTTTTTGTGATTTCCCTATTTGAGTTGATATCAGGACGTTCTGTTTTGTGACCTTGTGTTGTGCTGGTATCGGATATTATTGGTTCTCTGACCAAACAATATCCTTTAGTATTTCTTGTAGCTTTGGTTTGGTTTTTGCAAATTCTCTAAACTTGTGTTTGTCTGTAAATATCTTAATTTCGCCTTCATATTTCAGAGAGAGTTTTGCTGGATATATGATCCTTGGCTGGCAGTTTTTCTCCTTCAGTGTTCTGTATATGTCATCCCATTCCCTTCTTGCCTGCATGGTTTCTGCTGAGTAGTCAGAACATATTCTTATTGATTCTCCCTTGAAGGAAACCTTTGTTTTCTCCCTGGCTGCTTTTAAAATTTTCTGTTTATCTTTGGTTTTGGTGAGTTTGATGATAATGTGTCTTGGTGTTTTTCTTTTTGTATCAATCTTAAACGGGGTTCGATGAGCATCTTGGATAGCTATCCTTTCGTCTTTCATGATGTCAGGGAAGTTTTGTGTCAGGAGTTCTTCGAGTATTTTCTCTGTGTTTTCTGTCCCCCCTCCCTGTTCTGGCACTCCAATCACCCGCAGGTTATCCTTCTTGATAGAGTCCCACATAATTCTTAGGGTTTCTTCATTTTTTTTAATTCTTTTATCTGATTTTTTTCCAGCTATGTTGGTGTTGATTCCCTGGTCCTCCAGATGTCCCAGTCTGCATTCTAATTGCTCAAGTCTGCTCCTCTGACTTCCTAGTGCGTTGTCTAATTCTGTTATTTTATTGTTAATCTTTTGGATTTCTACATGTTGTCTCTCTATGGATTCTTGCAACTTATTAATTTTTCCAGTATGTTCTTGAATAATCTTTTTGAGTTCTTCAACAGTTTTATCAGTGTGTTCCTTGGCTTTTTCTGCAGTTATCCTAATTTCATTTGTGATTTCATTAAGCATTCTGTAAATTAGTTTTTTATATTCTGTATCTGATAATTCCAAGATTGTATCTTCATTCAGGAAGGGTTTTGACTCTTTTGTTTGGGGGGTTGGAGAAGCTCTCATAGTCTGCTTCTTTAAGTGGTTTGATATGGATTGTTGTCTCCGAGCCATCACTGGGAAACTAGTTTTTCCAGAAAATCCGCTAAAAAAAAAATGCAGTCAGATCCCTATCAGAGTTCTCCCTCTGGCTCAGGCTATTCAGATGTTAATGAAGCCGCCTGGGGAGGGTGGGGGAGGGAATAGAGAGATAGGAGAGTAGCACCTCAGAATATAGCCAGAGTTGCTTGTCTTGCTTGGAATGACTATTATATCTGAGATTCCCGCGGGCGCGTCGCCTATGTGTGCTGGCTGTGTGGAGATTGCCCCCGGGGGGTCTGGCCCGCTGGAGTCACGGTCAGATCCTCCGCTTCCAGCCCCACGCCCAGCGTCAAGGCTCCCCTACTGGGACGGTGCACTCTCGACTCCAAAATCAGTCGCTGCCTCCCGGGGACTTCTCGTCCCTCCAGCAGCGTGGCCATTCCGCCCCCGAGAACCAGGTAGGCCTCCTCCCGGGGTTAGTTCAGATGGGTGGAGCAGTTCCCCGTGCTTGTGCCGTGACCAAGTGTCCCGGCTGGGACGCTGTTCTCCCCGCTCCAATACCAGTCGCTGCCTCCCGGGGACTTCTCCTACCGGCTGCGTCCCACGCCGCCCGTAGAACCGGCTGGTCCCCCTCCCGGGGTTAGTTCAGGGGGGTGGAGCAGGTCTCTGTGCTTGTGCTGTACCTGACTGGTACGCTGGCTCCAGGCTCTGGAAACAATCGCTGCTCCCCATATTAGTTCGTTCTCTGTCTCTAAATCTGTGTTTGTTGTTCAGGGTTCGTAGATTGTTATGTATGTGATCGATTCACTTGTTTTTCCGTGTCTTTTTTTAAGAGGGATCTGAGGTAGCGTCTGCCTAGTCCGCCATCTTGGCTCCGCCCACCTGATGTTGTCATTTTAAAACAACCTCTGCTTCCTTTTTATTCTGTTAGAATCATGTAAGTGGACCATTTCCATTTCTCTGCTTACAGAATCCTGATAGTGCTCAGGAACGCCTTATAACTCCATGACCGTGAGAAGGTGAAGTGATCTCCAGCTCCTGGGTATGTATGTTCTAAACCAGTCATGGCAGTCCAAGGGATTCTACCAATACATTAGTTTATGAATAGGCTCAGGATGTCCATCTGGTATTTTCATTTATCCTTTTCACAATCATTTTTGAGTCCCTCCTATGTGTCAGGCACTTTTTATGGCATTGGGGATACAGAGAAAATTTAGGTTACTGTCTGTCTTAGTCATCTAGTGCTGCTATAACAGAAATACCACAAGTGGATGGCTTTAACAAAGAGAAGTTTATTTTCTCACAGTAAAGTAGGTTACAAGTCCAAATTCAGGGTATCAGCTCCAGGGGAAGTCTTTCTCTTTTTGTAGGCTCTGGAGGGAGGTCCTTGTCCTCAATCTTCCCATGGTATAGGAGCTTCTCAGGTGCAGGGAGCCTGGGTCCAAAGGATGCACTCTGCTTCTGGTGCTGGTTTGTTGGTGGTATGAGGTCCCCAACTCTCTGCTTGTGGGCCACACCCCAGGGAAACTCCGTTTACACTGTATCAACCCCATGCTAATCCTCTTAACATAAAAATACAATCACAAAATGGAGGACAAGCACACAATACCGGAAATCATGGCCTGAACAAGTTGGCACGTATTTTGGGGGAGATTCAATTCAATCCATGACACAGTCTCCATGGAGTTTATATTTTAGGGGAAAGAAAAAACACCTCAACCAATACAGAATATCTCAGGGAGTGAAATGTGCTATGAAGAAAATTAATGCAAGGCAAAGGATTAGAAACGTGGAAAGAAGGTTGCTGTTTACTGTGTCATCAGCAAAACCCACCACATTAAGTCACAGCAAAAGTTGTGACTGAAAATTTAGGTGGAAAGAAAAAAAATTACAATAGAATTGGATATCATTTTAATATCTACGATTACTATGTGTCCATGGAAGAAGCAGTTAAGAAATCAAACAACATATTTTTTTGGGCAAATCTGCTTAAAAGACCACTTTAAAGTTTTAAAAAGCGAGACTAAATTTGATGACTAGCATGTGTCTGACTTAAGCCATGATCTTTTCAATCACTTCGTGTATGTTTGAAAGCTGGATAATGAAAAACGACGACAGAAGAATTGATGTTCTTTAATGTTCCAGAATGTTCCTTAGAAGCTAGGATGGTGAGACATTCCCTTCCTTACTTTGAACACATCATCAGGAAAGACCAATCATTAGAAAAGACGTCAAGTTTGGTAAAGTAGTGGGCTAATGAATAAAAGGGGGACACTTAAAGATGAGATAGAGTGACACGATAGCTGCAACAATGGACTCAAACATACTAATAATCATGAAGATGGCTCAGGACTGGGAAAAATTTTGTTCTGTTTTATATAAGGTCACTATGAGTTGGAGCCGACTTGATGGCGATTAACAACAACGATTACTGTTATCCTAAGAGAGAAGAATATGTGAAAAAAATGCAGGGCTCAGTCACATTCGGTGATCTTTAAATTTAGATGGTAAAGGTTATTTGTATATCTCAAACTGAACTGAACCCACTGCCATCAAGTCGATTCCCACTCATAGCAACCCTACAGAACACAGTAGAACTGCCCATAGAGCTTCCAAGGAGCACCCGGCAGATTCAAACTGCCAACTTCTTGGTTAGTAGCCATCGCACTTAACCACTATGCCACCAGGTTTTCCTGTATAGCTCAAAAGACAAAAAAAAGCAAAACTCATTTATGTCAGGTAACCTTCAGGATAGGGCTTACAGATTCTAACCTCACTAAAAAATTGTACAAAAATACATAAAAAATAGGCATTCAATCTTCCAGCCTCACTTGCTACATTAAGAAGTCCTTACTATAGATGGTAAACAGGTTTCATTTCAGTCACTTCTGACTTCCAAACTGAAAGATTAACCTCAGAGATTATCTAGGAAGCTAATCATGAAGATTGTTTGATAAGATATAATTGTTTCCATTGTGAATGGGCATCTTTGAACTCTCAAGAGATTTACCATTAAGTTTAGGTGTGCTTTGAGCAGTAAAATAAAACTCATTCTAGTAATAGTTTATATTAATAAATCTGTGCATTTTTGATAATACAAGTATTTGGTAGTACATGTAATGTTAAAGAAAAATTTACCAGTAGAATAACAAGTCAACCTTATGTTTTGTTTAATATGTAAATTACAACATATTTATAAGAATTACTTAACTATTTTGGGAATGTTTATTGTTAAAGTAAACAGTACCACAGAAGCAAATTAAGTACATAAAACTTGTAAATACAGTTTAAATACATAAAGAAACTTAGCTAAGATTTTAAAAGGGAGCAAATATTAATCAGCCCCCTTAAACATGATCATTAAAATTACTAGACTTAAAAGCAGAAAAAAATATATAAGCTGAACTTATTAAGAATTTGATTTTAAGAAACTAATACCTGGAATCAATTAAATATATGCATTTTAAAACTACTATAAATAGTTTAATAATCGTTAGTGTGCAAAAATATATCTGGGCAGCACAAAACTTTTCATTTTTACTGGGCGATATCTGAACAAAGACCTGAATATAGGGAGGGAATTACCCACAGAGGAGAGATATTCCTTGCAGAAAGAACAGCAAATACAAAGGCCCTGAGTTAGGAACATGCCTACTTAGAGTTTATGGGCAAGTAAGAGTTCAGGGAAGGAGCCTTGGTGGCTAAATGGCTAAAACACTGGACCACTAGCCATAGACGTTGGCGGTTTTGAACGCACTAGCTACACCGCAGGAGAAAGATGTGACAGTCCGCATCTATAAAGATTTACAGCCGTGGAAACCCGGTGGGGGCAGTTCTACTCTGCCCTGTGGAGTTGCTATGAGTCGGAACTGACTCAGTGGCAATGGGAGTTTATGAGTACCGGAACTGCTGTGATCATCTTGCTCCCAGACCACAGAGAGGGTGAATCACAAGAAAGGAGGTCAGAGTCCAAGATCAATGTGAGGCCAAAGCTCAGCAGAACTTTAGTCTAGTCTGCCCATTTTCTTATTTCTTGTTATATAATACATCTCCTATTGTTTAAGCTAGTTTGAGTTGCAATTACCTATGGACTGGGGATGAAAACATCCCGTTTATTTTCTTTTAATCTTCAAGTTGCGAAAGAGTGAGCAAGCAATCTTTCTAAGGTAATATGCCAGGGGAAAGTGATGCAAATAGTTAAAGCACTCAGCTGCTAACCAAAAGGTTGGAGATTGGAGTCTACCCAGAGGCACCCAGAAGAAAAGCCTGATGATCTACTTCTGAAGAATCAACCATTGAAAATGGTATAGAGCACAGTTTTACCCCGACACACATGGGGTTGCTGCATGTCAGAACTGACTCAACAGCTACTGGTTTTATGCTAGGGAACTCTATTTTCAAGTAGATTTTCATTTGCAGGTTAAGATTTCTTTTTTCTGTAGTAAAACATATATAATGTACATATTTGCCACTTCAACTTTGTGCACATTATTTCTCTGAGATTCACTCAATGTGGCACTGTGAAGTTAGCCTCAGTTTATTGAGGGAGAAACAGATTCAGAGAGGTTAACTCACTTGTACATGAAGAAAATTCTTCAGCCAGGTCTGTTACTATTTACGTGGTGCCCAGCTATTAACAAAGGGTCTTTGGCATAAAATCACAAGGCCTACTGGCATTCCAAAGTCATGAAATTCAGGAAAATGAATCTCTAGTAGGGAATTTTAGGCAGTCTAATGTAAGAAATAATTAGGTGGAGCCACCTTCTTTGTGGAGCTCCTCAAAACCACTTCAATAGTTCCAGGTACTCAAAAGTTTAACCATGTATTGGAAGAGCCAAGGGCTTGTAGGGAGTTGGAAGGGCAATATCTATCATTTATGTAATTTAGTAGTTGAGTAATGGGATATAATTTCTCTAGTACTAAACTGTTGTGGGAATTAATATATGTACAGAAGTCCTAGCAAAGTGCCTAGCCCACAATAAAGTCAGCACATTATGAATCATTGCTGGACACTAAAAAAGGACAAACATAGGTTACAACTGAAAAATTGACGAACAATCATAAAGGGGCTAGTATTTTTAGAACAGTCATCAACCAAGTGCACACAGCTCTGAAATTACTTAAGAAAGTTAAAATCTTAACACAAAATTATGTACTAATATTCCTTAAACATCTTTTCCTCCTTAATTTTGAAATTATCTTTGCCTATCCCACCTGTATCTTTATCACTCAGTCTCTGGCTGACTCTGACTGACATATTTGTTAATACATAGCAATACAATCAATATAAAATGGTTTCACGAAATCTTTGAACATAATATCAGAGATGAGAATCCAGAAGTTAGATGGGTTGAAAGTTAAAAAAAAAAGAAAGAGAAAGAGAAAAAAACTGAAATGGTAATGCAAGGCATTCTAAAAGGGATTTCCTGTATCAAGATATTAAAGGATCAAGAGAAGACCTTGGAAAAACCAATTAAACTCTGAAATACTTTTGTAAAAACCAAACTACTACGGCCATACTGAAAAAGTCTAAATAAAGTAAAAGAGTCCACTGTGTTGTTATCATAAGAGAAAAAAAATCACATGAATCATTCTTCATTCATTCTTTTAAAAGATATCACATAGTGGCAATTATAAGGCATTTTGCTAAATATAAATTGAAATAAATTTATTGTCAGTTTCAGGATGTAAGAATCCAATGTTTTCACAATTTTCTGTGAAAATTTGCTCCCTCCTCTAAATGATTTTACTTTAACTATTCTTTGCCTTCTTCAAATTACCTTCTCATGATAGAACTGCTCGTAAAAAAAAAAAAAAAAAAAAAAAAATCCCCTTAAAAACTGATTCCCAAATTACAGGAGGAGACTGAAGTATTAAAAAAAAAAAAAAATTTACTCATTAGGTGGCAAATTTGTCAGTAAGGGAAGCATCCTTAGCCTAAGGAAGGTCACAGAGCCTAGTGTCAGGACACCTCTAGCTCAGGGAGGATTCCAGAATTATGGTCCTTTTGAGAAGATTATTTCTACTGCTTGAAAGTTACTAGAGCATAACACGTAATGTCTGTGTTGGTTTCCCCACTAAAGCCATCACCTTGGGCAGTCGCTTCATTCATTTATTCATTCGCTCAACAAATATTTATTGAAAATTTACAGAATCAGGTAGGGATTTATTAAAGATAGTGTGCAAAACAGATAAAAGTCCTCATGGAGCTTATATCCTAGTGGAAGAGACAGACAATAAAATGATACTTAAGAAAATTGATTATTATGTTGGGTAATAATGATGTTTTTGATAAACAATTAAGCAGGTTTGGGGTATATGAAATGTTGGATGGGGCAGGATTGAAAATTTTAGATATGACAGGGAAAACTTCAATGAGACCGTGATTTCAGCATCGAGACTGGAAAGAAGAGTAGGAGATAGCCATGCAGAGGCTAGGAGAAGGACATTCTAGGTTGAAAGAATATCAAGTGCAAAGACTTGGAACTGGGTGTGTGCCTAAGTTTTCAAAAAGCTGGTAGAAGTGCAGAGTGGCTGGAGGCAAGTGAACAGCTAAGAGAGGTATCCTAGTTTGCTAGTGCTGTTGTAACAGAAATGTTACAAAAATTTATTTTCCAACAGTTCTGGAGGCTAAAAGTCCAAATCAAGGTCTTAGTCATGTTGATTCTTTCTGTGGGCCTCTGTCCTAGTTTCTGGTGTCTTGAGCAATCCTCGGCATTTCTTTGCTTGTAGCCGGGTCCTCACATGGAATCTATCTTTCCCCTCTGAGTCTCTGTGTCTGTTCGGCTCTTTTCACAGCTCAGGAGTTATTAGGTTTAAGACCCTCTTATACTGTTATAAACTTCATTAATGTAACAGCAGAAAACCTCTATTTTCAATTTCCCCTGTTCCTATTTACAGGTACAGGGGCTAGGATTTCAAAACATCTCTTTTTTGCGGGGGGGAGGGGGTACACAGGGGTAACAAGAAGCATGAAAGGTAAGAATGAAGATAGGCAGCCAACCTACCTAAGCCTTGCTTCCTTTCCTGCAAAATGGGTATAAAAGGATGCTGCCTGTCTAGAATGGTTGTAAATATCCCACGAGATAATTCTTTAAAAGTACTTAGCACAATACCTGGCACAGAGTAAGTGCTTAATAAATGTTAGTACTTGTTGCTGTTTGTTATTTCTTGGAAATGAAATCAAAGGGCTATCCATACCCAATGCCCCATACCCAATGCCAGTGAACATTCGAGTCATTAAACTGATTCCCTTTACTTTGACTCCACAACCACTGTGAAAACATGGAGTTAAAATCTCATTTCCCTGTGTGGTTTTGCTTCCGGGGGAGAATACACCACTATTACTAATGTAGGTGTCCCGAATTAGATACCAGTAAGAGTTCCTTTTCTAAATTAATAAATCTTCAACTCAGCCTCTGTGAGAATAATTAATGTGAGTTTGCCCATGAGAGACAGACCTACTCTCATTCATTTTACTGGAAAAATCAGTTTCTAACTCAGATCATCCAGCCCTCTACCAGAGAAAACTTCCTAGGATGATTGGACTCAGTGAGGCAAACCAGCAATGCTCTCCTGGCTGCCTTCATCTCATCGCCTTTTCTATTTGAAGGTTGCAAATGGCTAACAACTCTTTACCTTTACTCAGTGCTGTCACATATATCATCTCATGTCATCCTTCAAATATCTTTGGAAGGGTGCAAAACAGCTGCTACTATTCTGATTTTATAAATGCAGAACTGATAGAGATTTAGAGGCAAACATGCACCTTAACTGAACTTGAGTATAAGACTTCTCACCATGTGTTCCTTCTACTATTGAAAATAAGGTGACCTGGATCCTAGTCTCAGATTTTCCCCTTACCAGCTGTGTGATCTTGAAAATTTTGCCCTCTTTGGGCCTGTTTCTTGGACTAAATAACCAATAATATCCTTCTTAATGTAAAGATCCTAGAATTCTAAAATGGTAGTGAAATGAGCAAATTAAAAGAACTTTTGAGAGAAAAATGTAGCTAGACCAGAGAAATAATGAAAGAATATAAATTATGTTAAATATGAACAGAAACACCTCTATGATACACAACTTTTGTATAAGAAGTAAAGTAGGGGGAGAAACGGGAAGATAGGCCTTGAACATTTATATTTAGCTAAGGGATCATGGGCATATTCACAGTTACTGCTTATTTTTGTGTTTTCCCTTGGAGTTGGAAAAAAAAAATTACTAAAATTGATACCTTCCAACCAAAGGGGAATACAGCCAAAGCTGGCCTGAATGCTTCAAAAATGTTTGTTTGTTTAATTTATAGTTCTCTTTTTATTAAGTGCATGTATTCTGAGATACATAGTTAGGCAAATTTTTGAGTTAGTCACTACAGTCATGCTGTCCTCTTAAGACGCCGCCATGAAATCAACAATGGTCTGTTTGTGTTGGAGACTCCTGCCTATTATCTCTTGGTTCACTGATCTGTGTTTTTATTGGACACATTGGAGAGCTCTTGAGGGCTTGGCAGCCCAAGTCCCCTAGCGATTTTCTACTCTGACATCTTAAAAGGGAACTGCGGTTAAAAAAAAAAAAAAAAAAAAAAACAGGGAACTGTGGTGCTTCATCCAAACTCACCCTCACCAGTGCAGTGAAGTGGCAGGAAAAAGCAGGGCAGTCTACTCACCTCAAAGGAACAGGATCTGCTCTGGAAAACTGTCTGTCTGGTTTTCTTAATGAAGCCACCCCAGTTATCTGAATCCAACAGAGATCTCAAGACACTAAAATTATCCTGCTCCATTCTACATTGATACTTCAGTTAAATGTATGCATTTCAGGTGACAGAATTGAGATGGTCAATTAATTGCACTAGGTTCAAGCCAACATAGGAAAACTCTTTAGTATAATATAGTATGTATTAAAATGTCATTTCTCACAGCAAGAGTACCACTGAACTTAAAAGCAGATTAGGACCCTTTTGTTGGGGTAGGGAGAAGGAGAAGGAAAATCATTCATTCCTTAGACAGCATGCATTTCTATACTTATACATGAAGCCACGTTGTCTTTTGACAGCAGGCTTTTAGTTATATCCCAGGAGAGTGTGACTTACATAATTATCTACTTAAGAATGCTGAGAGTGTAAAAGAATGTGATTCGCTACAAAGAATGACAGCATTAATGGCTGTGTGTGCTAGCTTTTGAGGATCCGTCTGCACCCTCTTCCTCAGGTGCAAGATGCATGAAAGCATTATTTAAGGATTCCCAACTTTGAGTAACCCAAGAAGATGTAAGACAGTTATGTAATAAACGAGCTAATGGAAGCCACAGAAACAGAGTTAGTCACATCACTGGCTTCCAAGGCTCAGTCTGTTTATGTATTTTACTGAGAAGGTGAGCTTAAATTTGGCCACAGTTTGTATTTTCTTATACACTACTTTGTTTTCAGTGCAACTGAATAGCCATACATTTTATTACACTTTGAATTCATAGTTACTGCTTTTGTTATTCAAAAAAATGGAAGGGGGCCAAGATGGCGGACTAGGTAGACGCTACCGCGGATCCCTCTTGCAACAAACACTCAGAAAAACAAGTGAATCGATCACATACATAACAATCTATGAACCCTGGACAACAAACACAGATTTAGAGATGGAGAACAAACAAATACGGGGAAGCAGCGATTGTTTTCAGAGCCTGGAGCCAGCGTACCAGTCAGGTAACCTTCAGCACCCGATTTGGGGCAGAGCCCGGGGAGCAGACGGCACAAACAAGGGGCCCAGCCCTAGCCCCCGAACTCACTCCGGGAGGGGGCCCAGCCAGTTTGCACGGGCGGCGTGGTGACGCAGCCAGTGGGAGAAGTCCCCGGGAGGCAGCAACTGATTTTGGAGTCCAGAGTGCACCGTCCCAGCAGGGGAACCTTAACGTTGGGCGTGCTGCTGGCAGCAGAGGATCTGACCGTGACTCCAGCGGGCCAGACCCCCCGGGGGCAATCTCCACACAGCCAGCACACATAGGCGATGCGCCCCACAGAAAACTCAGATATAATAGTCATTCCAAGCAAGACAAGCAACTCTGGTTATATTCTGAGGTGCTACTCTCCTATCTCTCTGATCCCTCCCCCACCCTCCCCAGGTGGCTTCATTAACATCCAAATAGCCTGAGCCAGAGGGAGAACTCTGATAGGGATCTGACTGCATTTTTTTTTAGTGGATTTTGTGGAAAAACTAGTTTCCCAGTGATGGCTCGGAGACAGCAGTCCATATCAAACCACATAAAGAAGCAGACTATGAGAGCTTCTCCAACCCCCCAAACAAAAGAATCAAAATCTTTCCCAAATGAAGATACAATCCTGGAATTATCAGATACAGAATATAAAAAACTAATTTACAGAATGCTTCAAGACATCACAAACAAAATAAGGCAAACTGCAGAAAAAGCCAAGGAAAACACCGATAAAACCATTGAAGAACTCAAAAAGATTATTCGAGAACATGGTGGAAAAATTAATAAGTTGCAAGAATCCATAGAGAGACAGCATGTAGAAATCCAAAAGATTAACAATAAAATTACAGAATTAGACAATGCAAGAGGAAGTCAGAGGAGCAGACTCGAGCAATTAGAATGCAGACTGGGAAATCTGGAGGACCAGGGAATTAACACCAACATAGCTGAAAAAAAATCAGATAAAAGAATTAAAAAAAATGAAGAAACCCTAAGAATCATGTGGGACTCTATCAAGAAGGATAACTTGCGGGTGATTGGAGTCCCAGAACAGGGAGGGGGGACAGAAAACACAGAGAAAATAGTTGAAGATCTGCTGAGAGAAAACTTCCCTGACATCATGAAAGACAAAAGGATATCTATCCAAGATGCTCATCGAACCCCATTTAAGATTGATCCAAAAAGAAAAACACCAAGACATATTATCATCAAACTCGCCAAAACCAAAGATAAACAGAAAATTTTAAAAGCACCCAGGGAGAAAAGAAAGGTTTCCTTCAAGGGAGAATCAATAAGAATAAGTTCAGACTACTCAGCAGAAACCATGCAGGCAAGAAGGCAATGGGACGACATATACAGAGCACTGAAGGAGAAAAACTGCCAGCCAAGGATCATATATCCAGCAAAACTCTCTCTGAAATATGAAGGTGAAGTTAAGATATTTACAGATAAACACAAGTTTAGAAAATTTGCAAAAACCAAACCAAAGCTACAAGAAATACTAAAGGATATTGTTTGGTCAGAAAACCAATAATATCCGATACCAGCACAACACAAGGTCACAAAACAGAACATCCTGATATCAACTCAAATAGGGAAATCACAAAAACAAACAAATTAAGATTAATTAAAAAAATAATAATAATAATACACCTAACAGGGAATCATGGAAGTCAATAGGTAAAAGATCACAATAATCAAAAAGAGGGATTAAATACAGGAGGCATTGAACTGCCATATGGAGAGTGATACAAGGCAATATAGAACGATACAAGATAGGTTTTTACTTAGAAAAATAGGGGTAAATAATAAGGTAACCACAAAAAGGTATAACAACTCCATAACTCAAGATAAAAGCCAAGAAAAACGTAACGACTCAACTAACATAAAGTCAAACAGTATGAAAATGAGGATCTCACAAGCTACTAAGAAAAACGTCTCAGCACAAAAAAGTATGTGGAAAAATGAAACTGCCACCAACACACATGAAAAGGCATCAAAATGACAGCACTAAAAACTTATTTATCTATAATTATGCTGAATGTAAATGGACTAAATGCACCAATAAAGAGACAGAGAGTCTCGGACTGGATAAAGAAACATGATCCCTCTATATGCTGCCTACAAGAGACACACCTTAGACTTAGAGACACAAACAAACTAAAACTCAAAGGATGGAAAAAAATATATCAAGCAAACAATAAGCAAAAAAGTAGAGGAGTAGCAATATTAATTTCTGACAAAATAGACTTTAGACTTAAATCCACCACAAAGGATAAAGAAGGACACTATATAATGACAAAAGGGACAATTGACCAGGAAGACATAACCATATTAAATATTTATGCACCCAATGACAGGGCTGCAAGATACATAAATCAAATTTTAACAGAATTGAAAAGTGACATAGACACCTCCACAATTATAGTAGAAGACTTCAACACACCACTTTTGGAGGACAGGACATCCAGTAAGAAGCTCAACAGAGACACGGAAGATCTAATTACAACAATCAACCAACTTGACCTCATTGACTTATGCAGAACTCTCCACCCAACTGCTGCAAAGTATACTTTTTTTTCTAGCGCACATGGAACATTCTCTAGAATAGACCACATATTAGGTCATAAAACAAACCTCTGCAGAGTCCAAAACATCGAAATATTACAAAGCATCTTCTCAGACCACAAGGCAATAAAAGTAGAAATCAATAACAGAAAAACTAGGGAAAAGAAAGCAAATACTTGGAAAATGAACAATACCCTCCTGAAAAAAGACTGGGTTATAGAAGACATTAAGGAGGGAATAAGGAAATTCATAGAATGCAACGAGAATGAAAATACTTCCTATCAAAACCTCTGGGACACAGCAAAAGCAGTGCTCAGGGGCCAATTTATATTGATAAATGCACACATACAAAAAGAAGAAAGAGCTAAAAGCAGAGAACTGTCCCTACAACTTGAACAAATAGAAAGTGAGCAACAAAAGAATCCATCAGGCACCAGAAGAAAACCAATAATAAAAATTAGAGCTGAACTAAATGAATTAGAGAACAGAAAAACAATTGAAAGAATTAACAAAGCCAAAAGCTAGTTCTTTGAAAAAATTAACAAAATTGATAAACCATTGGCTAGACTGACTAAAGAAAAACAGGAAAGGAAAAAAATAACCTGAATAAGACATGAGAAGGACCACAAAACAATAGAACCAAGTGAAATTAAAAGAATCATTTCAGATTACTACGAAAAATTGTACTCTAACAAATTTGAAAACCTAGAAGAAATGGATGAATTCTTGGAAAAACACTACCTACCTAAACTAACACACTCAGAAGTAGAACAACTAAATAGACCCATAACAAAAAAAGAGATTGAAACGGTAATCAAAAAACTCCCAACAAAAAAAAGTCCTGGCCCGGACGGCTTCACTGCAGAGTTCCACCAAACTTTCAGAGAAGAGTTAACACCACTACTACTGAAGGTATTTCAAAGCATAGAAAATGACGGAATACTACCCAACTCATTCTATGAAGCCACCATCTCCCTGATACCAAAACCAGGTAAAGACATTACAAAAAAAGAAAATTATAGACCTATATCCCTCATGAACATAGATGCAAAAATCCTCAACAAAATTCTAGCTAATAGAATCCAGCAACACATCAAAAAAATAATTCACCCTGATCAAGTGGGATTTATACCAGGTCTGCAAGGCTGGTTTAATATCAGAAAAACCATTAATGTAATCCATCACATAAATAAAACAAAAGACAAAAACCACATGATCTTACCAATTGATGCAGAAAAGGCATTTGACAAAGTCCAACACCCATTTATGATAAAAACTCTTACCAAAATAGGAATTGAAGGAAAATTCCTCAACATAATAAAGGGCATCTATGGAAAGCCAACAGCCAATATCACTCTAAATGGAGACAACCTGAAAGCATTTCCGTTGAGAACGGGAACCAGACAAGGATGCCCTTTAACACTGCTCTTATTCAACATCGTGCTTGAAGTCCTAGCCAGGGCAATTAGGCTAGACAAAGAAATAAAAGGTATCCGGATTGGGAAGGAGGAAGTAAAGTTATCACTATTTGCAGATGACATGATCTTATACACAGAAAACCCTAA
Source organism: Elephas maximus indicus (assembly GCF_024166365.1). NCBI lineage: Eukaryota > Metazoa > Chordata > Mammalia > Proboscidea > Elephantidae > Elephas > Elephas maximus. The sequence continues at coordinate 134,631,081 of NC_064822.1, read as the reverse complement.
GGAATCCTCCAGAAAACTACTGAAACTAATAGAAGAGTTTGGCAGAGTCTCAGGTTATAAAATAAACATACAAAAATCACTTGGATTCCTCTACATCAACAAAAAGAACACTGAAGAGGAAATCACCAAATCAATACCATTCACAGTAGCCCCCAAGAAGATAAAATACTTAGGAATAAATCTTACCAAGGATGTAAAAGACCTATACAAAGAAAACTACAAAGCTCTACTACAAGAAATTCAAAAGGACATACTTAAGTGGAAAAACATACCTTGCTCATGGATAGGAAGACTTAACATAGTAAAAATGTCTATTCTACCAAAAGCCATCTATACATATAATGCACTTCCGATCCAAATTCCAATGTCATATTTTAAGGGGATAGAGAAACAAATCACCAATTTCATATGGAAGGGAAAGAACCCCCGGATAAGCAAAGCATTACTGAAAAAGAAGAAGAAAGTGGGAGGCCTCACTCTACCTGATTTCAGAACCTATTATACAGCTACAGTAGTCAAAACAGCCTGGTACTGGTACAACAACAGGCACATAGACCAATGCAACAGAATTGAGAACCCAGATATAAATCCATCCACGTATGAGCAGCTGATATTTGACAAAGGACCAGTGTCAGTTAATTGGGGAAAAGATAGTCTTTTTAACAAATGGTGCTGGCATAACTGGATATCCATTTGCAAAAGAATGAAACAGGACCCATACCTCACACCATGCACAAAAACTAACTCCAAGTGGATCAAAGACCTAAACAAAGACTAAAACGATAAAGATCATGGAAGAAAAAATAGGGACAACCCTAGGAGCCCTAATACAAGGCATAAACAGAATACAAAACATTACCAAAAATGATGAAGAGAAACCCGATAACTGGGAGCTCCTAAAAATCAAACACCTATGCTCATCTAAAGACTTCACCAAAAGAGGAAAAAGACCACTTACAGACTGGGAAAGAATTTTCAGCTATGACATCTCCGACCAGCGCCTGATCTCTAAAATCTACATGATTCTGTCAAAACTCAACCACAAAAAGACAAACAACCCAATCAAGAAGTGGGCAAAAGATATGAACACACATTTCACTAAAGAAGATATTCAGGCAGCCAACAGATACATGAGAAAATGCTCTCGATCTTTAGCTATTAGAGAAATGCAAATTAAAACTACGATGAGATTCCATCTCACACCAACAAGGCTGGCATTAATCCAAAAAACACAAAATAATAATGTTGGAGAGGCTGCGGAGAGATTGGAACTCTTATACACTGCTGGTGGGAATGTAAAATGGTACAACCACTTTGGAAATCTATCTGGCGTTCTCTTAAACAGTTAGAAATAGAACTACCATACAACCCAGAAATCCCACTCCTCGGAATATACCCTAGAGATACAAGAGCCTTCACACAAACAGATATATGCACACCCATGTTTATTGCAGCTCTGTTTACAATAGCAAAAAGCTGGAAGCAACCAAGGTGTTCGTCAGCGGATGAATGGGTAAATAAATTATGGTATATTCACAGAATGGAATACTACGCATCGTTAAAGAACAGTGACGAATCTGTGAAACATTTCATAACATGGAGGAACCTGGAAGGCATTATGCTGAGCGAAATTAGTCAGAGGCAAAAGGACAAATATTGTATAAGACCACTATTATAAGATCTTGAGAAATAGTAAAAACTGAGAAGAACACATACTTTTGTGGTTATGAGGGGGGGAGGGAGGGAGGGAGGGAGAGGGTTTTTTATTGATTAATCAGTAGATAAGAACTGCTTTGGGTGAAGGGAAAGACAACACTCAGTACGTGGAAGGTCAGCTCAATTGGACTGGACCAAAAGCAAAGAAGTTTCCAGGATAAAATGAATGCTTCAAAGGTCAGCGGAGCAGGGGCGGGGGTCTGGGGAACATGGTTTGAGGGGACTTCTAAGTCAATTGGCAACATAATTCTATTATGAAAACATTCTGCATCCCACTTTGAAATGTGGCGTCTGAGGTCTTAGATGCTAACAAGCGGCCATCTAAGATGCATCAATTGGTCTCAACCCACCTGGAGCAAAGGAAAATGAAGAACACCAAGGTCACACGACAACTAAGAGCCCAAGAGACAGAAAGGGCCACATGAACCAGAGACCTACATCATCCTGAGACCAGAAGAACTAGTTGGTGCCCGGCCACAATCAATGACTGCCCTGACAGGGAGCACAACAGAGAACTCCTGAGGGAATAGGAGATCAGTGGGATGCAGACCCCAAATTCTCATAAAAAGACCAAAGTTAATGGTCTGACTGAGACTAGAGGAATCCCGGCGGCCATGGTCCCCAGACCTTCTGTTGGCACAGGACAGGAACCATCCCCGAAGACAACTCATCAGACATGAAAGGGACTGGACAGTGGGTGGGAGAGAGATGCTGATGAAGAGTGAGCTAATTATATCGGGTGGACACTTGAGAGTGTGTTGGCAACTCTTGTCTGGAGGGGGAATGGGAGAATAGAGAGAGAAGGAAGCTGGCAAAATTGTCACGAAACGAGAGACTGAAAGGGTTGACTCAATAGGGGGAGAGCAAGTGGGAGTACGGAGTAAGAAGTATGTAAACTTATATGTGACAGACTGGATTTGTAAACATTCACTTGAAGCTTAATAAAAGTTAAAAAAAATGAAGCATGTTTTCCTTTTAAATGGGTTACTAATAAGTTTAAGACAAATGTGAACAAAAATAGGTATACCAAAGTAACATGAATCAAATAAATTTAAATGGTTTAATAATTTCAGTTATTTTTCAAAAGAATAAATAAGGGATTAGCAAAGCAATAAAACAAAAATATTATGTGGGGGGAGAAAATATTAGAAGGAAAAGAAAACAGCATTTACGAAAGTGTACATATAGCCACAGAATATATAAGTGATCAAGATATATGAGATCTAATGAAATCTCACTTGGTCGCTTTCAGGTGAAAGGAAATTGCATGAGAGCTTGGTGAAAAGGGAGACAGAAAACATGATGTTTATGATAGCCCAGACATCTCATTAAAATCTTTCCAGTAGTTTTAGAGCTACAGACAAGACAGATTCCACGTGCGGTACAGTACCTATCACAGAAGGAATTCCACTGAAGTGAGCATCCACAACCAACTTTTTTCCCCCTTATAGCGAGGACATTAAATGATATGCCCACTGGACAAGGGAATAAAATCACAGAATTCTACAGAACCAGTGAATGTAGAGTTGACAAATTTTATGTGAAATACCTTATCCAGGTGAGATGTGTAATTATTCAATCAAGGGAAAAGAGACAACTGAATCTAACATTCCTTTTCGATTCCAGTATTTCACTCAATCTATTTTTTTTTTTATTTGAACCAGAAAGGAAGAAATCATGTTGTACATTGACACTGCTGCAGCACTTCCTAACTTTTTTTTTAACTGAGTTCTTCCGTGGTTTGTTCTCTAGATCATCCCCTTCTCCCACAATAATCATTTGTCAACCCTATTAAAAATCTCAGGGAATTAAACATATTTGTCTTGAATACTTGCAGCCCCTTTTAGGCATCTCAAGAATCATAAAACCAAGATAAGGATTCACTATTTTATTACTCTGAGACATTTAAAAATATTTATGCCAAGGATTAAAAGAAAAAAAAAAACTAATTCTGTTCTACTGGATTATCACTCCAAGAGTCTCTTGCTTTCCATTGCAAATATGTTTGTAAGCCACTGGGTATTTATTTCTAGACTGTAGGCTTTCCTAGGGAGATCATTTTTGAAAGACTGAAATAAAATGATCCCTGATTTTCCTGCCATTAAAAGCCTCTGTACACAAACCACAAGCCTAAAGGGAGTAAAATCAGCTAAAGAGAAATATGTGCAACAAAGGGAGACTTAGCTCATGTTCTGGTCATTTAGACAAATTTAATGTCACCATTGATTTACACCATGTATTGTAGTTAAAAAAAAAAAATTTTTTTTTTTTTAGTTATTGTAGTTAAGATAGTAATTGCTGCATCACAGTTCATAGTATCTCTAGTACTTCTGAAAGATGTTCTTTTTAAAACACTGCTGTACACTAATAAGGTATTGGACTGCTACCGTTTTTTTGTTGTTGTTGCTGTTGTGGTGGTGGTGTATTATTTTTTTTACAAAGTATTCTTTTTTGACAAAATTCAAATCATTCTACAGAATCATTGCATAGGTTTATTAAAATTTTCTATTTTATTGTGGTTTGATCCTGGTGTGTATCAACTGCTGTTTATATCACTGGGAAGTTAGGAACGAATAAGACACTGCCCCTGCCGCAAATAGCTTACAGTCTCTTCAACTGTAAGTACAGATAAGTAACCATTTGGTTACATTATAAAGTGAAAAAAATAGTAAATACAGCATGCTCTAGAAGAATAAATGTAAGCAGCAAGACGGGTCATGAATATCACAGAGGCTTTTTAGAGGGTTTTTTAAAAGCAGTTAGCTAGGGCAGAAAAGAGGGAGAGAGACAGTAAGGGAGAAATGAATACTCCTGAGTGATGAAAAGGCCTATTTAAAGACTCAAAGGGGGGGAAAAAGAAATCGCAGAGTAGCTGCGTGGAGAATCATGAATAGTTCAGCTGGTTGGAGTCTGAAGCATAATGTAGGAGAAGTAACATGAGGTGAGGGTAGATAGTTAAGAGGGACCCAGATCATGATGGGTCAGGACTTTATACTGAGGATAATGGGGAACTATTAAAGGGTTTTGTATCAACTACCTCATATGTGCTACTACAGATTCTTTTGGACTGACCCGTCTCTCAGACCTGGGGTCCCTGTGCTGAGAAGCTCCTAGGCAAGGGGAAGATTGATGGCAAGGACCTTCCCCCTGAACTGACAGAGAGAGAAAGCCTTCACCTGGAGTTGGTACCTTGAATCGGACTTCTAGCCTCCTGAACTGTGAGCAAATAAACATATGTTTGTTACAAGCCATTTACTTGTAGTATTTCTCTTATAGCAAGAGTAGGTGACCAAGGCACCTAATAAAGTTCAGGAAAATTTCAGGACCCAGAGAAGGGTCCCTTGTACTTGTATCTGAGGGCAGTAGGGGGGCAAACCTTTGACCAATAGCATAAAGAAGATGGAAGATAAAGTACCCACCCTTCTCTACCCTAGAAGGATGGTCCTGAAACCCACAATTCATAAAGCCTCTGAGAGTCATGAAATCAAGCAGGTAGTTGCTCTTGATACTAAGTGGTAGCCAGCTTGCACCCTGGCAGTGGCTCTCCTTCCTTCCCGACTGCACTCCTCTTTCCCCATACATGAGCTTGGCTAGGGTTTCATTTCCTAATAAAAGTTAGCAGATATGTCATGCTGCAGGCTGTGCTTTCTGAAGCCCTAGGCTAAAACAAGTTTTAAGCTGAGGAATGACATAATCAGATTTTTCCCTCATGGGTAAATAGATGTATCCATCCATTTAACAAATATTCCTAGAGTATCCTGTAGAAGGAAAGCAATGTGCAAGATGCTGAGCATAAATACAGAAAAGCGATATGGCCCTGCCTTCATGAAACATATGAACTACTGGGGAAGCAGAAAAGTTAACAGGCAGTTGTGATAGGATATGGTGTGTGCTGCAATGGAAAAGTGAAAAGCTTTCTTGGTAAGCATGAGAGGAACACTTAATTCATTCTTCTAGGCTGATGGAAAGTTCCCCAGAGGAAATGAGAAGGGCTCTGTGTTGTGAAAACCTAGTAATCAATGACGGTGTCCCTCCATCACCTGTATGCATTTCTCCTCCTCTTTTTTTCTATATTTACCTTTTTAAAAAAAAATCTCCCAAAGTGCCAAGCTCTCTATCTCCCATATTATTTCCTCGATTTAAAATATTTTTGTGCCACCACTTTCCATTAGCTAATTCTGACTCCTCCTTTTGGGCTCTAGAGTTGTGATAGAAGTCTCAAGAAAAACAAACAGAGGCCATGCCATAGAAGAATTTGTGTGTCAATATAAATAAGGTGTTTGGATTTTATCAGAAGGGTGAATGAAATTGTAAGATTAGATTTGCACTTTGGAGGGAGTGTTCTGGCTGCAGCATAGTGGATGGAATGGAGCAAGGTACATCTGGAGGCAGGCAGAGTCCCTGAAGGCCTGTAGCAGTAGGTCAGGTGAGAGACTTGGCAGTTTGGATAAAGGCATTGGCAGTGAGAAAGCAAGAATTGGAGGCATTTGAGAGATATTCTGATAGTAGAAATAGCAGGAATAGGTGAAATAAAGGAGGGAAAGAAAAGAGCTAAGAAAGGTTAATGATTGTACCCAGGTTATGCCTTAAGAATCTGAGTGGGCACTGGGCCAACTTAATTAGGCTTTCATTGCCAGAGAAAATGTTTTTGTTTTTGAAATCTGGTAACCCTAACTGAGGTAGGAAACACAGGATAAAAAAAAAAAAATCTGAGAAATACTGACAGTAGTTAGTGTCTACTTTATACCACTAATGACACAAGATTCCCTAGAAACTGACTTTAGGCAAGAAAGCTTTGGAAGTTCTGGGGGTGCTAATTACTTACTCATGAGTTTAGAAAAGAACGAACAAAAAGAACGAACAGAGGATTAAAGCATTGCTTCTGGTTACTTTGTGGATAAGTATAGTGTACCAATTAAAAAAAAAAACAAAACTAAAACTCATTGCCCTTGAGGTGACACTGACTCATGGCAATTCCATATATTACATACTGAAACTGCTGCACAGGGTTTTTTCTTTTCTTTTTTTTTTTTTGACCGCAATGTTTATGGAAGCATATTGCCAGGACTTTCTTTTGTTGTACTGCTCGGTAGGTTCATATCACCAAACTTTCTGTTACTAGACAAGCATTTTTTTTTTTTTTTTTTGCAGTATAGTATACCGTAACTCCCAAATAATAGGCTTCCCAGGGAATACAGCTGGGCTTGAAGCCAAAAAATGGGGCTTAGTATACAGTTTTTCTCTCCCTGGTCCCTCTCCTCAAACACTGCATGAGTAAGGCTTGGAACTCACTCTCACAGAGCAAATATTTACTCTTCCAGTGGCAGGGAAGGTTGAGAGTATTACTAGTAAAACCCAAGAGACAGGCACGCAGAGCAACACACACACACACACACACATTCATACATAATCAGATGTTCAAAATAGGAAGATCCTTCTGGCTACAATACAGATGATGCTTTGAAGGAGAAAAAGAGACTAGAAGCAGAGAGAGCTTTTGTGAAATAGAAGATCATGTTCTGACTGAAATTAGTAGAGGGAACAGAAAATATTAGACAAATTTGATAGGGAATAGATTGGCAGGATTCAAGATGTGGTAGAAGACAAAGAAGAGTCAAGTGTAGTGCCAAGCCTGGCTTGTGGACTGGGGTGCCATTCATTGAGAAAAGTAACACAAGAGATGTTTGAGATTCAAAGATTGAACTTTATAAGCTCCTGTGGGATGTGCTGGTGGCGTAGTGGTTAGGTGCTACAGCTGCTAACCTAAAGGTCAGCAGTTCAAATCCGCTAGGCGCTCCTTGAAAACTCTATGGGGCAGCTCTACTCTGTCCTATAGAGTCGCTATGAGTCGGAATCAACTCTACGGCAAAGGGTTACAGGTTACAGGTTATGGGACATGCTGCATCTGAGGTACCTAAAGAAAAACCAAGTGAAGATATCCGGGTAGTAGATGATGTGTATGTGTGTGTGTGTGTAGTCTGCAGGTTATCAATACCTATCTCTATGTCTATATATACATATCTATAGATATGTATATATATCTATAGATATGTATATATATAGATAGATAGATAGATATGTATATATAGATATAGTCAGAATTTACTCAGCGGCATGGATTTGGGTTTTTGTGTGTGTAATTTATATATATATATACACACATATAAAATGAGTGCTGGTGCAGTGGTTAAAGAGATCGACTGCTAACCAAAAGGTTGGGGGGTTCAAAGCCACAAGCTGCTCTGTGGGAGGAAGATGTGGCAGTCTGCTTCCGTAGAGATTTGTAGCCTTGGAAACCCTATGGGGTTGCTATGAGTCAGTATTACTGGTAAGACTGAGACAGACAGACATGCAGAGCAACACACACGCACACACATACACATTCATCCATAATCAGATGTTCAGTGAGTATATGGAGATATATATATATATATATATATATATATACTCTCAAGATCTGGATGGATTAAGAGATATATCTGGGAAGGTGGTAAACTTTGTAGATTAGTTGAACCAAGTAGCATATCTGATCCTATTTCTCTATGATCTCCTTCTACTATAGAAGCTGTTCAAGCTAAAACTTGATTTCTTGGCCTTCAATGAAGGTATGGCTGAGCATATGTCACAGCTATGGCTTATGAGGCATAAGCAAAACTCTAATTCTCTTTCTCCTTTTATAATGTTCTCTTTCTCCTTTTATAATGTTCAGAGCTTGGGCCTAATGCTGCAACACTGATGTTTGAACCAAAAGACTGAAGCCTAGATGCTGAGGATAGCAGAGCAGAAAGATAAAAACTGAACCATTGAGAAGCTGCATCAGCTTCCCTTGTCCTGTCTTTCTCCTAGACTTTATAATAGGTAATAAATCGACGGCACTGGGTCTGGGTAATAATAATAATAGCAACAACAATAATATACTCCTTTTTACTTAAGCCACTGTAGACAAGGTTTGGGTTTGTTTGCTGGTTTGTTTGTAACTCAATGCTTTCCTGACTGATAAAAAGAAAGATTATAATGAGATAATAATTGAAGCCCTAGAAGTATATGAGATTACCCATGGAATGTTATAGAGTAAGATAAGAAGAGGACCTAAGGCAGAATCCTGCAGAATCTAGTATTTAAGAAAAAAAGAGTCTTAAAAAAAAAAAAAAGATTATTAAGAAGTAATAATAGGAGAAATAGAAAGCAACTAGTAGAATGTGGTACCACTGAATCCCAGGGAAGGAAGCATCATACAAAAGGAGGAAGGTTCGATGGACTCAAATGGTTCAGAGAGCCCAAAAAAGAAAATTTAAAACTGTCATTTAGATTTAGCAATTAGTAGATCATTGGTGACCTTGGAAAGAGAAGTTTCAGTGAAATATGAATGGTGGAAACCATAACATAGTAGATTAAGGAGAAAATGGTAAAGAAATAAGAGAAAAATAACAGACAACTCTCTCAAAGATTTGTTTATGAAGGAGAGGAAAAAAGTCAGTACTTACTGAGCAATATGGGGTTGTAAAGGATTAAATAAAGGGTCTTTGTTGTTTGTGAAAGTGGTTTATTTTTGTTCAAGTGCTAATGAAGAGGATAGTCAGTGGATGAAGGTCCTAGTTATGAGTAGATGAGGCATCTCTTCTACTGGAAAGGAAAGAAAGGATTCCAAGTGCTATGTTGTAAGGAGTCATAAGAATGTGAAGATCTTCCTTTCTCTATGATGTAATAGAAGAGTAATGGGGAATTTGGAGGCATAAGAAGTATAAAAAATGGAGATCATCTGAGATAAGAGCCTTGGGGGAAAAATCAACGAAGAAAATTGAATTTCTGTGTGCAGTTGAGAGTTTGATCAACGTTGAAGAACATAAAATTATAACAGCAACTATTCATTTGGTTGCAAATTTTCTCTATGGGTGAATATTCACTAGCCTGAATATAGAGGCAAGATGGCTGGGCTGACCTAGGTTAGGGTTGTGAAGTGCTGGATGGCTGGAAGGACAATTGGGCAATAATGTTTAGAATATTACCAGCAAGACACTATCCTACAGTGTCTATGTTGGAGAGGAAGGAATGAAAATCAGGAAAAAGCATAGGGATCATAAAAGAGAGGAAGTTGAGAGATGAACTTCTACCATTTACAATGGGTTTACAGAATATATGCAGTAGGACTAAAACAAGGGAAGAAACAACATACGGAAATATGATCAGGAAGTATGAAATATGATTCTGTATTAAAAAAAAAAAAGAGCTATAGCAGTCCTAAAGGAAGGCTATGTTTCCAAATTGGAAAAACCTCTACCCTGCTTTCTATTTATAATTAACTGAAAAAATTTCATGAGATTTTTCCTAACAAGCTATAAATTAGAAGACGCGAGCAACAGCTGGGTGGTTCTGTGTTAACGTGCAAAAAAATGGTAAATGAAATAATCACCCGGAAGTATTTAGTTACTAATTTATCCATTGTATTTCACAGGTGGTTGTTGTTGTTGTTTTCAAGGTACCTGATTTTTAATTGAATGATTGTTTCTCAAATCGATTTATTGTTGTGCACAGGTTCACATTAAGCATTCATGAACAAATCAATTCTGGGCTTTATATAACCTTGAAATAACTTATTTGGCACCCTGTAGACAAAACAGCATGATGATTTTCCACTCGGATGTTTTATTATCACAGAGTGACTGCTCCAGAGAACTCTTTTCCCAATCCTTGCTTTTCTCCAACACTTTTTTCTAATTACAGATAAGCATAATCAAATATGAAAGCAATTCAAGCCCAGCAAGAGAGTTACTCCTGCTATCAAACCAAGTTTGACTAGGAGTAATTGCCATTCTGACAACTGCTGTAGCTTTCCATAACCCCCTACAGTGACTTCTCTAGCATCTAACTTTTCTAGCATTACCAAAGTGTATTATCTCCCAATGAGAAAAATCATTGATTTGTGAACATACAGCCGACCTAAGCGTGTTCAAAAGCTAGGTGGTGGGATGGTGTTCATTTTCACTTATTACCCTCCCAACTTTTTATCAATGAAGCCACATCAAGACCTACAAATTAGGTGTCAAGGAAGGAGAGTTACAGAATATGCCTCCCTGGGATTTTTGGAAATTCACAGATTACAAGTAAACATGTGTGCATCCGACATATACAAAACTCAGTCAGTCTTTCTACAAAGAAGCTAAAGGATTGGTACTGATGCTTGGTTGGTTACACTTTGACAAACACCTCAACAGACATTTATTGAGTGCTAACACCCACTTTTTAAGGTATCAACCACTTTCTGAGGGTAACAGTTTGCATCTCCAACAGATTTAAGTTTGAGGCATCAAACATTCCAAATTTCACCACAAATAGTATTGAATTGGCAAATGCTTCAGTGTCTTATTATATGCTAAAAAAACAAACCAAACCCATTGCCTTCCAGCAAATTCCAACTCATAGCGACCCTAGATGAGAGAGTAGAACTGCCCTATAGAGTTTCCAAGGAGTGGATGGTGGATTCCAGCTGCTGACCTTTTGATTAGAAACCATGGCTTTTAATCACTGTACCATCAGGGCACCCTTATCATAGGCAGAGGGTCTAAATTGCAGACATTAATGATTTTTATTAGCTTTTTTAAAGATTTACATTAAATAGAGAATATCTACAGTTTATCAGCAAAGTTGTATCCATGCATTGGCTTTGAATTCAAATGGATATTCATCTACAACTCTGCCTTTATCAGAGATTTTTTAAGTATTTATTCTTAACTGAGAGCACATTTAAAATAGTTTAATTATATGTCTGATTTGGTGCTTAGAAAAGTCTATTCTTTTAATAGATGTGTACTATTTAAGCTTCTCCATTTACTACTTCTCACTAGTGCTATTTTTAACACTTTGCTCTATTACCTGCCTAGCAGCCATTTCAAAGAATCTTTATTTGAGTTTCTTCATCTGAAATTAATTAGACAAAGGAAATTATTTAGCCCACTTATTAAAATTTATTTTAAAAAAGTCATAGTCTGTTTTTATAATAACACTTTATAAGAAAGACTATGAAGTTTCCATATCGTTCTAGGGTTCATGTTTAAGACCATAGCTGTTCACTAATTTTCACTGTACGTGATCTCAGAGAAAGCATTTCTGCAGCATCAAAGGGCTGCATCAAAGGATTAGTCAACCTTCCTTTGGGGTAGGAAGTTTTTTGTCTTTATCACAGAAGATTCATCATATTAAATGCTTTTTTTAATGTGGTTTTGTTTAATTCCCATCTGGGTTTTTGTTTAATTCCCATAAGAAAATAATCCGACTTCACTTCTGTGGAAATTGGTACTTTCCAAAATCTTTCTTCGGTGAAAACCTGAAAATGAAAGTACTAAAAATTGAAGATTTACAACAACTTAAATGGAGAAAAAACAGTGCCTCTGTGTACCCCACTCTCCCACAGCCCAGAGTCCCTTTGTCTGAGTGACTTTGCAAACCAGAGAAAGCCCAAGCTCGATCTCCAGGGGCTTTTCTGGTCTCAGTGCATCTGGGAAGATATCATAGAGCTTTCAATCAATAGTCTCCCAAATTCCACAAACAATTACTTTATCCTCAAGGGTCTATGAGAGGGGTAAAAGGGCTTTAGGGTCTCCAATCCACAAGTAAGATGGGAATTCATAAAGCTTACATCTGTTGCAGTTGTGACTCAGCTTGCTCTTTGTTTATCAATTACCTACTTAAAGATGCAAACTAGGAGAAGAGGACAGAAGGCAAACAAAAAAACACAAATGAATTAGCCAGTTTGCCTAAATCTTTCCCTGGGAAAATACAGGTTAGCGAAATAACCTACACAGGCTGATGGTTTTTAACCTGACATCATTTTAGTACTCTATAAAGCAATGAATATGAATTAAAACTGTCACTGTAGCGCATTAAGAAACACTTTTAAATTGCATGAAATGTCAGTATTTTGATGAATCTCTAAAAGAAGCACGTGTCACATGAAAATATTCTTACTACTCAGAGAATAAAAGTGGCGTATTCCCAATTTTGTCATTTGGCAGAAAAATGAAATGGTTTTCTTCTCTTCTCAAACAGTAAGGAAAATCTAAACAACATTTTTCTCAGATCAAAACAGGGAAAGGAACCTTGTAAGTCTTGTTTTTTCTATTAGAAAAAGGCTTCCAGGAATCAGACATCAGACATTTTGAGTGACTGTACACCATCGTAGTATTCATATGAAATCTGCATTTCTTCTAGTTCGTTTAAAAGCATTCATGAACACAATACACTTTGTTTTGAGTCTCCCCCCAAAGATGTGCTTCATATAAAAGCATGTTATGTGCAGTGTTCTATAACCTTGCTATCATGGTAGCTAATTAAGACACAGAGTTTAAACTATATTGAAGGTTAACTTGGTCATAATTAATATTTATAAATATCTAATGAAGATTTTATATTTTGCGATATGAAAACCATTTATTTTGGAAAATACACAGATATAAAGATACTAATACTCAATAATGATCTCCTTTTAAACTTGCTGCAGTGTTTCTGTTAGGAGAACTAAAATTCCTCTCCCCATCCTTCATCCTATGAAATAGCTAACTTTTCTTCCTAATCATCTCCACATTCCACTGTCATATTATAGAACCCCAAGTGACTTGAGTTCCTTCCTTACAAAAGCAATCCATGACATCACTGAAGTCCCTGTAGAAGCATCAGGAAAGAGTCTCAAAAAGATGTAGCTGCTAAATTTTTAATCCCGACTAATATCGATGGCACTGGGTAATAGCTGCACTAGAAGACAACAGTTAGCTAATTTATTAGACAGAGTCCAATCTGCATGCCTATATTGAAGATAAATTTTTGTTAGAGTATAACTTATGTGTTCACTACACAGGGCATGGTATGGAAGTAGAAGCTAAACCAGGGTTTTCTGTGAAATGCAATGTTGTGAAATTCCAAAAAACCTGCATATATCAAACACATTTTAATGATCTCAATCAAGCTGGTGTATTTTAATTAAAACAAATAGTTACACTGATAACAAAAACATGCACAGAATCATCACTCATGGACATTCTTATTATTTTTTCCTAATTTAGACATTTACTAATGATATGACCTTTATAGTTGTTGCTTTATTGCCCGAATTTTTTGAGTAAAGAATATTACTATCTGTTAATAAACCTAACAAGGAGTTATTTTGTTGTTCGCTAATATAGAAGAAACCCTGGTGATGTAAATGGTTAAGTACTAGGCTGCTAACTCGAAGGTTGTTTTGAATCCACCCAGCAGCTCCGTGGAAGAAAAGACATGACAATCTACTCCTGTAAAGATTCTCCACCCCCATTGCTGTTGAGCAGATTCCAACTCATAGTGCCCCTATAGGACAGGTTAGAACCACCCCATAGGATTTCCAAGGCTATAATCTTTACAGAAACAGATTGCCACATTTTTCTCCCACTTAACCACTGAGCCATCAGCCTAGCAAAATTTATGGGGCAGCTCTACTCTGTCACATAGGGTTGAAATTGACTCAATGGCACACAACAACAACAACACTACACTGTGGAAGCTCTCTCTATAAAGTTCCATTTTTATGTTAGAAGGATATATTTCTCAAAAAAAAGAACAAATATTAAATATTATTGTTGTTAACATTTTAGGTGTTGTCAAGTTGATTCTGACACATATCAACCCCATGTGGCAGAGTAGAACTGCTCCAAAGGGCAATCTTTAGTGGAGCAGATCGCCAGGTCTTTCTCCCACCGAGCAGCTGGGTAGGTTTGAACTGCCAGCCTTTGGGTTTGCAACCAAGCACTGAAACATTTGCACCACCAGAGTTCCTTCAATATTAGTGGATGTCATAGTATAATAAAAATATGGATAAATTAATCCCTCTTACTGCATATTTTATTTTCATAAAATGAGATCACTAGCACTATCTACTGAAAGGGCAGCATCAGCATCATACCACTTGGGTATGCTAAAACTAGAGGTATGGACCATGCCAATTATATGTAGAAAGACAATCTATGTATACCAATACATGATTTAAACCATATAGTTATCAAATGTTTTTCTCGTGGTTTTCATTGTCCTAAAATCATAAAACTATCGTAACCGCATAGGAAGATGATAGGCTGGACACAAGTTTATTGATCTAAGAAAAAATATGCCCAGGGAGTCTGTTTTAACCCCATAAAGATAAGGAGCTTCATTTCAAAAATAGTTTCTTTAGTGACCTGAAATTAAAGGATATTTCTACTGGCCCTGCCAAAGAGGATGATGCGAGCTGAATCAAAAAGTAAGGGAAAGTATGAGGGAAGGAAAGCAAGTCTGAAGGAGATTGTAACAGAATTGAAGATCCGTAATCCTGGGAGGCAGCACTGTCTTAGACAGTAAGTGACTCATGCCCAAGACTCAACCTACCAAGTGAGATTGAAGAGCATGGAGTTGGGAGCATAATATAATTGTACTTTTCAAAATAGGCGGAAGTATTGTTTTAAAGAACAATTTATTTTGTGAAAAGCAAACATTAAATTATGTGGTTTATTTTTCTTTCTCAATAAAATGAAGCTTTTTGGAAACAGCATTCTCATGAATCCCTTGACCAATAAATTAATTTACATTTTGCAGCAAAACGTACAAAACATAAGGTTTACTCTTCACTGAATCATTTAAATTGTAGGGATAAAAATAAAATAATTCCTTTTCAAGTGTTTGGGACAGATAACTGAAACCTCTACTAAACATAAAAAAAATAAAAGTAACATATTTGAATTATATATACCGTCAAGGGAGTGTTGTCTGAAAGTTTCATATGTTAAATATGGGTTTAATTTGAGAATTTCCATTTTTCCAATTTAGGTTGAGATAAGTGCTCTTATGACAACTTGTGTTAATGAAGCTAAACCTCAAAGAGTTTATTCAGTGAGCCCAGAAGTAGTGAATATCTCCATGAGGGAGATGATATCATAAGCAACATTGATTACTATTGCTTTTTCTAGTGTCTGGGATTTTACTGGTTATTTGTGTAAGTGCATAATCATTTTTAACATTCTTGCATTATTTATTATATGGGTGTTGACTTCCACAGGTACCTATTGTAAGATATTGCATAGACTTTCATAGCAGTACTCTGAAATCACATTGGAAATTGGTACATATATCGCTGATTTATATGAATCTAGTACATCATCTCTTTTGACCTCCAAACGTTCCATTTCTATCAGCAACATAACACACTCAGAAGTCATAAAAGGAGTGACAGCTGCGCAGTGGATAGTCAGCCTGTTTAGAGACTGATTTTACAATCAAGGCTAAATGCCTTCAACGTTAACCACAGAGATTCTAGATCACAAAGTCACAGTTCCCCTGATGCCTAGTTCAGCTGAGCAACTTGACAATAAAAGTAAATCACATATTTTTGCCAAGTGATAATATAATTTAACAGTAAAACAAACCAACAAACAAAAAAAGACAGGCACCTGAAAGTAGAAGAGATTTTAATATCTTAAGGATGACTTTAGGGCACACAAAGGGAGGATATAAAATGTTAGACAAACAGGTGATATGCAGAGAAGGCATGAAAATCTATCACTTTGCATTTGTCATACCTGTATTTCCTTAATTTCTTTTGCATCCACATTTGTTTGCCACCCCTTCCTACAAGCCTTCAACATTTCTTTAAGAAACAAATCTAATAAACCTATTTTCAGTCAGGAGAGAGACCCATAATTTCCATTAGGAGAAAAAATGTGTCACAGACAGGGAAGCAATTTTTGACAAGTTTTCTTTTTTTTTTTTTCCACTTTGGCTGCTAAAAAATTGCTTTTCCTCCATGGAATAGTAATCTTCAGCCTCTTACAGATGTGGAGGTTAGGATAAAACCAACATCCCCACATACCGGAGAAAAATATCTTACAGCTTATTTTCCTGGAAGCGCAATGGCGGTGATCTAGGCTTCCTGCTTCACGAGAGCACAGTGAATCATGATGGCTCCTACAGGTCCCCTGGGTCTGGCCAAGCTTTCATCTCTGCCTTGGTTTCTCTAAGAGCCACTTTTCTTTACTGTTCCTGCCTGTACTGAAAACCTGCGCTTGGGGAGTTTGGCCTCCCTGCTTGTTTGGGCAGAACTAACAAAAGTAAGACCATTTTGTAGAATTTGGCAATTTTTAGACACCTAGCTGTGGATACTTGAGCTGTAAAACTGAAATGTGCCTGCTTGCTTTGCACAGTACAAATAAAAACTACTTCTCCAAATTATCATTAAAACACCAGGGTTTTCCCAGCGAACTGTATTCTTCCAAAAATATGGATAGTTTATCTTTTCAGGGTTGATGGCTGCTTTTATTTAGTAAAAATCATTTCCTTTGTTCCTTTTCTTTCTGTCACATTATTCAAGGTAACAAATACTCCATGGCAGAAACTGGTCCTAAGGGAAGCCTGTTTAAACCCAATGGGGGAAATGCTGAACTTTCTATGTTCAAAAGCTCTCTATCATCTAACGTTGTATTGTCTTGGCTGATTCCTGTGAATTATATGTTTCTTTACACCTAGGAAAGGTGCTAGGCAAAAGCCTACTTTTCAGCATGTCACATTCCATGTATTGGGAAATGTAATCATTTTGCCCAACTTTGATGTTTTTTAAATATCAGACTTAACACGATACAAATTTTTCCAGGCAAGATGAAAATGTATAATTTTTTTTTTTTTAATCCCCTTAGTTCGCAAGCTTTCTGGTTATTAACCATTCCTTTCTGACCTTTATGCTTTTACCCTGCATGTAAATGGTCAGCGAACTGGAAAACCTGTGATTTCCATGAATGAAAGTAATTAATCGCACACATAGGAATAAGGAATGCGTGGATTATTATAGAGGTTCTTCTCCTCCACATCCCACATGACACATCCTACAAATTAAACAAAATATAAAATCTAATACATGGAGGTGATAATCAAATCACAAACCAGTTAGTAAAAGAAACGTGCATTTTTAGAGCCACCTGAAGATTAAAAGTATAAGCAAATCTATTACCTACCATGTCCCCCAGCCTTGTTTTCACGAAGTTTTGAAATTCACAAGGGTGAAATTAAGCATAAAAGAGTGAGCACTACTAGAAGAAAATGAGGTATTTGTGCTTTAGTGATAGAATTCCTGCCCTCTATGCTGGAGACCTGGGCTTGATTCTGAGTCAATATGCCTCATGTGCAGCCACCATCAGTGCAGGCTTTCGTGTTGCCATTATGCTGAACAGGTTTCAGAGGAGCTTCCTAAGACAACCTAGGAAGAAAGACCTGGCTATCTAATTCTGAAAAGTAGTCAATGAAAACCCTATGGATCACAGCAGTACAATTCCCAACTGATCATGGAGATGACACAGGGCTGGGCAGTGTTTCATTCCATTGTGCATGGGGTCACCATGAGTCACTGACCAACTCAATGCAGCTAACAACAACAACTTGATGCAAAGCCCAGGACTGGAGACATTCCAACCATTTGTAAATGTAAGTTTCATAGCTGGAAAAAGCATAAAGATCACCCAAATCTTTGGTAATTCTCCAATTCTATAAAAACCAAAACCAAGCACATTGTCATCGAGTTGATCCTGACTCAGACTCACAGTGACCACATAGGACAGAGTAGAACTGCCCCATAGAGTTTCCAAGGAGTGCCTGGTGGGTTCAAACTGCCAACTTTTTGGTTAGCAGCCATTGCACTTAACCAGTACGCCACCAGGGTTTCCTCCAATTCTATACAACCCTATAAAATAGGGAGACTATTGTACTTTCAGGAGCCCCAGTGGTGCAGTGGCTAAGAGCTTGGCTGTTTAAATCCACCAGTAACTCCTTGGAAACCCTATGGAGCAGTTCTTCTCTGTCCTGTAGGGTTGCTATGAGTTGGAATCAACTCGATGACAACAGGTTTGTTTTTGTTTGTTTGTTTTGTTTATATGTTTGTTTGGTTACTTTCTAGACTAACAGAATATATTATTCATAGATTAATTAATCAGTTAAAAATTATTTTTAGTGCTTGCTTTGGCAGCACATATACTAAAATTGGAACGATACGGAGAAGATTAGCATGGCCCCTGCACAAGGATGACAGGCAAATTCACGAAGCGTTTTTAGACACATGAGGCTATATGGGCAGCTCCTGTCTGGATGGGAGATGAGAGGGCAGAGGGCGTCAGAAGCTGACCAAATGGACATGAAAATAGAGAGTGGAAAGAAGGAGTGTGCTTGTCTCATTAGAGGGAGAACAACTAGGATATAGCAAGGTATATATAAATTTTATATGACAGACTGACTTGATTTGTAAACTTTCACTTAAAGTACAATAAAAAAGTTACTTTTAAAACTCAAAAAGGATGGCTCCCATGCTTTATTAAACAAAATATTTCTGACATTTTAGAAAACAAATTAATTGTCTAGCTAAAAAGAAATATAACATTCACTTGGAAGAAAGAACAAATACAACAATCAAAAAATTAACTAAAAAGAAAAAAAATAATGAGGATAAAGCCCATTTGCTTAAAACATAAAACAAAAATTAGATAGCTTTACACTGTGGTATTGACATAAATTATAGATGTATAAATGATTATTGGAATACTAAAGAAAATAGAGAAACAGATTTTACAGAATACAATATACCAGAAAGGAGACATTACAAATCAAAATTTACTACAGGAAAATGTTTTCATTAGTTGGAGTCAGTGATATATAGAATAAAAAATAACCACCTCATATATGAAATAAAATCAGAACTGGGTTAATGAGTTTAAAATAATTGTTCAAGTTACGATTGCTGTGTAATAAACCACCCCAAAACTTAGAGGCATAAAACCTCCCAATATTCAGTTCCTCAGAAGAAAACGTGACAGCTGGAAGTATGTTGTTGGCTGGGGGCTGAAATCATCTGGGGATCTCTTTACCATGTTAAGTTCTTGATGTCAGCTGGTGCTATGTGTTAGAACCCTAAGTGCGGCATCTTCATATGGCCTAGGCTTCCTCACAGCATGGCAGCCTCAGGATAGTTGAACTACTTACGTGGGGACTCAAGAGTAAAATATAGCTGCTCTAGCAGATACGAAAGGACCTCCATAGCCTTCTATGATCTGATTTCAGAAGTCATATAGCTTTATTTTTGCCCTACTCTACTATGAAATAGTCACAAACCCACTGTCACCTAAATTCAACAGGAAGGGATATAGTCTCACACTGCTTGATGGGAGTCGGGTAAGCCTTCCTTGCAGAGAGCATGTAAGATAGGAAGCATTGCTGAGTCCATCTTTGGAAAATTCAATCTGACACAATACCAAATAGTAAAAGAAAATAGTAGAAATGGAAAGAGATATTTGTCAATTTTTTTAAGTGTGAAAAACAGTAGAAAAACTAAAGCTGAGTACACGCATACTATAGGTATATACCCACTAGAAATGCATTTACCAAAGAACATGTGCTAGAAGGTTCCTAACAGCATCATTTATAAGTAAATACCCATAAACAGTTAAATGGATAAAGTACATATTCATAACTAGAGTATTATAAAGAGAATGAATCATCTACAACTGCAATCAACAGTATGACTGACAAAATGTTGAGTAAAGAAATTCAGACATAGATGAGTTCGCATTGTTGGTTATCATTTATATAAAGACAAAAAAGAATACAATCATCTGTTGTGTTGGGAGTCAGGATAATATGCAGGCGAGAGGATTCACGACTAGAAGAAACCAAGAGGGGACTTACAGAGTATTACATAATGCTTGTTTCTTGATCCGGGTGCTGATTATATGGTGTGTTTAGTCTGTAAAAATTCAGGGACTTACACATTACTGATGCATGCATTTTTCTGTGTATATGTTTAGTTAAATATAAATAAAAAGAAAAACTACTAAATGACAAAAATATTTATTACAGTATTTAAAAAGATATATATAAATATATAAGAAAATCATTAGGACTCCAATAGTTAGCTGAGTAATTAAAATAAACAATTCAAAAAATCTTACATGTAACAAGTAATATCTATGTTAAATGTTATACATGTTGTTGTTAGGTGCCTTCATGTCAGTTACGACTCATAGTGAACTTATGTCACAGAATAAACATTGTGTGGTCCTGCACCATCCTCACAATCATTGCTATGTTAGAGCCCATTGTTGCAACCACTGTGTTAATCCCTCTCATTGAAGGTCTTCCTCTTTTTCGCCGACCCTCTACTTTACCAAGCATAATGTTCTTCTCCACAGATTGGTCCTTCCTGATAGTATATCCAAAGTAGATGAAATGAAGTCTCATCATCTAAGGAGCATTCTGACTGTACTTCCTCCGAGACAGATTTGTTTCATGTTATACATAAAAGCATGCATATACTAAGTAAACATTTGGAAAAAATTTTAACTTAACCAAATAAATGAAAAATAAAGAGACACAACCTAAATTCTCAGAAATAGTGTATTCATTAACAAGTAAATGAATCTATTCAATGGAATATTTTGTGTTGGGAGAAGAGAGCAGTTATAAGCATGCTTGCTTCAGCCCATGAAAGATTTTTCATCTTTACCAGACTTCCATTCCCCTTGGAGTCACTCGTCTAGCACCTTTCTCTATCCTTGCCCCCTTAGCTCCTCCCTCTTCCTACATCCTCCTTCCCTTCTACATTCATGAATCTGTAAAAAGCAGGTTTTTATCCCCATACCTGGAGGGAGGCAGAGTCAGTCTCTTTTACTCTTCTAGTTCCTCTACCTCCGTGTTACAGGCCTTCATTCTTTTTCTGCTTTCAATAAGTCACTTGGCCAGAGTCAGCCCCATCACCCTAACTCTCTCCATTCCACTTGCAATTCGTTTAGGCCATTCTTGCAAATGCAACTAACTGTGTGCTTACGAAGCCCAAGCAAACAGATTCGGTCCACTCTTTCTCTCTAAATAATTGTGACTAAACATGTATTTCCATGTGTTTATTTGTTAGACTTGGGGCATGCACCCATTTGCCTTTTTGCCCTCAGATTCTTTTTTCACCATTCTACTGCCAACTGCCATTCTCAGGTTTTTATGTTACTTTGCTCCCACCTTGGCTCTGTCAATAGGAAACACTACAGGAGAGATTGAAGGAAAGGAAGAAGGGAGAAGCAAAGGATTACTCTCTTTCTCCCACTTTCTGCTTGCTTTACTTGGCATCTGTGACATCTATTCCGTGGATCCAGCTCCAGACAGGTGTCCCTGTTACCAGACTTTGGTAACACCAGCATTTTCCTTTTTTCCCTCCATCTTTAAGGGTGAGAGATGCTTCCGTTGTTGTTAGTTTCTGGGTTGCTTGTTATCCTGTTTGGCTTTTTAGCTTATAATAACATTTTACCATTTTCTCCATTTTGAATTCTATTATTGGACTACCTAGTGCAGGCTCTTTTCCTGCCTGCATGTAACTGAAACGGAACCTGGTATCAGTGGTGGGGACCAAAAAATAGATCTCAAAATGTTATCTTGAAATTAATTTGTTTTCCAGTATGAGCTCCAATACAGTACTGATCTAGTTAGTGGAGGAAAAAAAAATTATTCACTAGTAATGCATAGCATTCATGACAGTACGTTTATTTAAATTATCACCTGTTATTTTTTATGGATGAAATTACAATGAAATCAAGGCTTTGGGTGATCAAATAAATGCTGCACTTTGTCACATGCTTACAATTGTGACTACTAGGACTGTTGAGAAAGTTGGGCTGCTTCTCATGATGCTGAAGAACTTACAAAAAAAATTAAAAATATTAATATCAGAGCTTTAAACACTTGCTTCAATGCACTGGTAAACATCCAGAGAGGTTCTTTGATGACCATAAAATATCTTTTTTTTACTACCTGCACGGCAGATATGGCTGAGGATAAACCCAAAAAGTAATTGTGTAGGTTGAAGAATTAAAATGCGAGCTGAACTTGTAGCTCCATCAAGTCTTTTATATTAAAGTCAGTGCATTAATTGGAAAGAAATGGGACCCTGATATTTAGGATCAGGCCATCTGAGTGGATTAAGATAATACAAGAACCTCGAACTCCCAGGCTCTCCTGATATCTCCTGGAAACAGAAGCATCTTCTTTGCCCTCTGAGAATACTAGTCTTCCTTTGCTTAAATGACATCAAACATGACAGTTGCAAGGTGATGTTTCTTCTCCTCAAAAACCTACTCCCATCCTTGCTCACTGCCCTCAGGCTCAGAAGTAGATCGACTCTGGGTAAGTTAGTATATAAAACAAAAGTGGTAGTGGCTTTGCAGTCGAGTCAAGTTTTGACTCACAGTATCCCCATGTGACAGAGTAGAACGGCCCCGTAGGGTTTTCTAGGCTGTAATCTTCACAGAAGTAGGTCATTAGGTCTTTCCTTCTACAGAGCCACTGAGTGGGTTTGAAACACTAACATTTCAGTTAGCAGACAAGCACATAACTGTTACTCCATTAGGGCTCTTTAAAAGTATGACAAGTTATTATTTACATTGGTTTGGAACTGAAATACATGTGTGTGGATAGATTCTAAAGATATTAGAATAAGGAGATTGGAATACTTTTATAAATAAGGCAGAACTTATAAATATGGTTCCATTCAACATATACACTGAATTTAATATGATAACTTCAGCATCTAAAAGTGAACCTAACCATTCACTTTGTTGTTAGACTGAAATTTGGGCAGTACAGTAGCCTATATTCAATTATGTTGAGAGGTCAGAACTTCTCTAGCTTTATGTGGATAAAGGAACCGAAATGCTTAGGGAGAAGGAAACTATCACCAGTAACCATTCATCTATGCAAATTATGCCTCTAATGGGGCAGAAGACACCTTCACCTTATTATATTGAGAACTGTACTGGACAGGAAAATACCTGTTTCCTGAAAAGTTCTGTTAGCTGTCAGTTGTAGGTCAGAGATGAAAGCAGGAGAGACTACTTTTGAAATGGAGTCCCTGATTCAAGGAGGATTATGGGATTCTAAAATGGTTGTGGCCAAATAACATCACTTAAACATCATATACAAGGTAGGCAACTTATTAAAATGAGAAGAAGGGATAAAATGGCAAACAGAATATTTTGACCTGCAGGATATGTGGCAATAGCTAATTGGATTATATAGCCAAAAACACCTACAGCTGGTGACCTAAAACCTCATTTCAGTCTTCAAGACAGCAAGTCATGATTTTTCATGACTAAGCCAGTTCAAGAATCCAGAGTTCATTAACTGAAGGAGAAGCAGGACCACTTGAATAAGAACTTGCAAAATCATGACAAGTAAATGCTGTAAGTACTTCCAAGCTTTTCTCAAAAGGTCATCCTGTCATTTATCAGGTAAACTATGTAATGGGGAAAGGGAAATACCAAGCATTTAAGAATTATTAGACATTGTATCTAAATTAATGCTAAGACCTGGGGACCCAAAGTTTCAGAATGTGGGCTTACAGATTCAGGAGACAAATAATGTAATGCTCCAAGTCCATCTCACAGCAAGGCCAGAGGGTCCACGGACCCATCTTATGGCTATTTCCCCAGTTTCTGAAGGCATAGTTGGAATATACTTGGCAACTGGCAGAATCCCTCAAGGGCTTCCTGACATGTATAATGAGGGCTCTTATGGTGAGAAGGGCAAATGGAAGCCTCTGAAACTTAGGAGTGGTAAAACAAAAGCAATATCACATCTCTGGGGGGAATTAGAGACTGGTGCTACTAGAAAAGACTTGAAAGATGCAAGAGTGATTATTCCTTTTATTCACAATGAAATCAGTGATTTGATCTTTGTAAAATCCAGATGGATCTTGGAGAATGACTCTAGGTTATTGTAAATCAAATCAAATGGTAACTCCAATTGCATCTGTGATTTCAGATATAGTATCTTTTCTAGAGCGAATTGTGGTAGTTTGTAAAATCCCACCACCGTTCCCCTCCCTGTATGCAAACCCTTTGCAAAACGATGACTTTACGGCTTCTCGTAGCAACGGTAATGTGTCGGAATCAACTAGACAGCAACGGGTTTGGTCTTTTGGTTTCAATCTGGGCTTGACAATGTTAGTTGGAGGCAACGTTTCCCACAGTTACATGTGATACCCTAACTCATTAACTGAAGGTGGGGTCCAGGGCAAGAGAAGGTTTTGCAGCAAGTCCGGAGATATATGACTCAGCAGATTCCTACTGTGTCAAAACAAAGCTATCCCCTCGAATGCCAGTTTCTATATTCCTTTTGAGAAACAGCTCCTAGATTGGTATTGGGCCCTTATAAAGACTGAATGCTTGTCCAGGGAACACCAAGTAACACAAAACCTGAGCTGCTCATATTGAACTGGGACTTGTCTGATCTATCAGTCTATAAGGTTGGTCATGTGTAGCCATAATCCATCAAAATGGAAATGGTATATATGAAATGAGTCCTGTGCAGAGCTGAAAGGTACAAGTAATTGCCCTAAGTAGGTGACTTAGATTCCCAGAATATTTATTCCCATTGCATTGTCACTACCTTTCAACATGTGTCTATGACCTCATGAGAATTTCCTATAATCACAAAGAGAGAAAAAAAAAAAAAAAAAAAACTGTGGGTTGGGGGAGGTGGAATTATTTACAAATGTGTTTTCAGGATAAACTGGCATCAGCTTAAAGTGGTATGCTACCAAAAAAAAAATGACCAGTTGCCACTGAGCTGATACTGACTCATGGCGACCACATGTGTGCAGAGTAGAATTGCTTCATAGGTTTTTCAAGGCTGTGACCTTTTGGAAGTAGATGACCAGGTCTTTTGTCTGAGGTGCCTCTGGGTGGATTTGAACTGCCAACCTTTCTTTTAATACTTGAGCATTTAACTGTATGTATCACCTAGAGACTCCAAGTGGTTTGCTATTGACTTATGTTTCAACTCAGAGATGGTTGTAAAAGACCAGAGTAATGGGAAATCCCCTGTAGGCAATTTTGAGGCACGAAGTTTTGATGTCTTTATTGCCTGGAAAAAAATGTTCAAATTAAATTATACCCATTCATGGATATTTGCTTACAAAACAATGCCCACTGCTGAGTAGGCTCTCAATAAGCACACATCCTGTAAATGTCAGCAGCCTCATTCGCTGATCACACTGGTGTTTGCTCAATGGGCCATATAGGAAGCAGCTATAGCAGGAAAGAAAATGGTGTGAATGAGCAGACAACATGAACTTGTCACCAAAGCTGATATATCTTCTACTACTGTTGAGTGTAGAACCTGCCAATAACAGAGGCCTATTCTGAATCTCTTCCTTATCCCATGACATTATTCCTGTTATGGATTGAATTATGTTACCCCAAAATGTATGTCAACTGGGCTAAGCCATGATTCCCAGTATTATGTGATTATCTACCATTTTCTTATCTGATGTGATTTCTGTATGTGTTGTAGATCCTACCTCTATGATGTTAATGGCGCAGGATTACAGGCAGTTGTGTTAATGAGGCAGGACTCAATCTACAAGATTAGATTGTATCTTGAGTCAATCTCCTTTAAAATATAAAAGACAGAAGTGAGCAGAGAGACATGGGGGCCTCATACCACCAAGAATAAGGAACCAGGGGTATTCTTGCACTGAGAAACTCCTAGACTAGGGAAATATGATTAACAAGGAACTTCCCCCAGAGCTGACAGAGAAAGAAAGCCTTTCCCTGGGGCTGGCACTATGAATTTGGACTTCTCTCCTCCTAGACTGTGAGAGAAAAAATTTCTCTTTGTTAAAGTCACCCACTTGTGGTATTTCTGTTACAGCAGCATTAGATAACTAAGGAATTTCCCCTGGGGAACCAGCCAGCTACCTGAGCTTACCAATTTTGGACAGTTCTTTTATGGAGGGAAGAGTGATATGCCTTTACCTAATAAACACCTGCTACTTTTTACTGGGTATGCATTTGCCTTCCCTTCCATTTATATGTCTGCCAGCATCATCACCCTTTGTCTTATGGAATGTCTTATTTACCCCCATAGTGACTGCACAAGTATTGTTTCTGCACAAGAAATGTAACAGTGAAAGTAAGTCCATGAAATTAACTGATCTTACAAAATATCTCATTACCCAAAGACAGCTGACCTGGTAGGATAATGGAATAAATTTCTGAAAAATCAGTTACAAGAACAGTTAAGATAAAATACCTGGAAAGGTTGGAGTCCTGTCCTGTTGGATGTAAAATAAGCTTTGTTCTCTCACCAAATATATGGTGTCGTTTCTCAAAAAAAAATTTTTTTTTTTTTTTCTCCT
The DNA here is from genome assembly GCF_024166365.1 of Elephas maximus indicus. Taxonomy (NCBI): domain Eukaryota; kingdom Metazoa; phylum Chordata; class Mammalia; order Proboscidea; family Elephantidae; genus Elephas; species Elephas maximus. Next base: position 134,604,161 of record NC_064822.1, on the reverse strand, counting down.
ACAGGGCACACAGGTCTGGGAACCAAGGGTTGGAAGTAGAAGTGGCTCTTTGTACAATTTCACCTATTGACTACTCGAAGGGTTTGGATTCTCATCCTTATAACCTGGAGTTCTGCTGGCTCAGACAGCTTAATTCCCAAGGAAGGCTTTCCCCCAGAGTCACAACAATGTTTCCACTAAATTAGTAATTGACTTGCCACATGACTGAACCAAAAACCAAATCCATTGCCATTGAGTGGGTTCCTACTTATAGCAACTGTATAGGACAGAGTAGAACCGCCCCATAGGGTTTCCAAGAAGTGGCTGGGGGATTCAAACTGCCAACATTTTGATTAGCAGCTGAGCTCTTAACCACTGCGTCACCTTGACAACAATGGGTCAAAGGACCAGCAGGTTAAAAAGAAAAAAAAGGAAGGAAGAAGAAAAGAAATGACTGTGCTATAAGGCTGGGGTAGTTAATCATGTAACCGATGCTATTATCAAGAAGAAATATTTAGCAGCTACATAATGGGACAAAGAGGAACATATGTCTAAAACCCAGGGTATTCATTAGGGTAACTCTAGTACTTCCACTCCATTAGGAAAAATTAATGGAAGACTATAGATGTTCATAAAGGCAAGACTACTAAGGACTCAGAACCATCAAGCTCCCACTTCCAGGTAAAGAATTCTGCATTTCCATCAAAATTGGCTTCTGACTATATTAAAAATTGGGAGTTCCTGGAGAAAATTGAAAGGTTGGAGAAAAGGTAGAGCCAGAATATGTCTCCCAGACCTCTCTGCTTCCAGTGTTTCTCTGGAAGTTGTATCTTCTTCATGAGTTCCAGGTCTCTCTAAGCAATATTTATTGCAGACTCAGTTTCTGCTCTTGAATTCTGGTGATACCCTTTGTTCTTCTAGCTCTAAAGATGATGGTGGCTTCCTACTGTTGCTAATTTCTGAATTGACACACTCTTCACTGCTTGGCTTTTAGCTCTCTCAACGTTTTTGGAATTAGTTTCCTATATTATTTTGTCTCTTCAACTATCTGGCATGGGCCCTGTTTTCCTGTCTGAAGATGCATTCTTCAGCTTTATTCACTGCCTAGCAGTTGTTGTTGTAGCTGTTGTTAGGTGCCACAAAATCAGTTCTGACTCATAGAGACCCTATGTACAATAGAATGAGACACTGCGTGGTCCTGTGCCATACTCACAGTCGTTGTTATGCTTGAGCCCATTGTTCCAGCTATTGTGCCAATCCATCTCGTTGAGGGTCTTCCTTTTCTTCACTGACCCTCTACTTTACCAAGTTTGATGTCCTTCTCCAGGGACTGATTCCTCCTGATAACACATCCAAAGTATGCGAGACATAGTCTCGCCATCCTTGCTTCTAAGGAGTATTTTCATTGTACTTCTTCCAAGACAAATTTATTTGTTCTTCTGGCAGTCCATAGTATATTCAACATTCTTCACCAACACCACAATTCAAAGGCATCAATTCTTTTTTAGGTCTTCCTTTTTCATCATCCAACTTTCACATTCATGTGAGGTGATTGAAAACCTTGAGTCAGGCGCGTCTTAGTCTTCAAGGTGACATCTTTGCTTTTGAACACTTTAAGGAGGTCTTTTCCAGTAGAATTGCCTAAGGCAATGCATCATTTGATTTCTTGACTGCTGCTTCCATGGGTGTTGATTGTGGATCCAAGGAAAATGAATTCCTTGACAACTTCAATCTTTTCACTGTTTATCATGCTGTTGTTTATTAGTCCAGTTGTGAGGATTTTTGTTTTCTTCATGTTGAGGTGTAATGCACACTGAAGGCTGTGGTCTTTGGCCTTCATCAGTAAATGCTTCACATCCTCTTCACTTTAAGCAAGCAAGGTTGTGTCATCTGCATATTGCAGGTTGTTGATGAGTCTTCCTCCAATCCTGATACCCCGTTCTTCTTCATCTAGTTCGACTTCTCAGATTATTGTTCAGCATACAGATTGAATAAGTATGGTGAAAGGATACAACCCTGATGCACATCTTTCCTAACTTTAAACCATGCAGTATCCCCTTGTTCTGTTTGAACGACTGCCTCTTGATCTATGTATAGGTTCTGCATGAGCAAAATTAAGTGTTCTGGAATTCCCATTCTTTGTAACATTATCCATAATTTGTTATGATCCACACAGTCAAATGCTTTGTATAGTCAGCAAAGCACAGGTAAACATCTTTCTGGTATTCTCTGCTTTCAGCCATGATCCATCTGACTTCAATAATGATATCCCTCGTTCCATGTCCTCTTCTGAATCCAGCTTGCAGTTGGTATTGGGTAATTGCTTGGTTCTTAGAAGAGTCAGTACTTTGTTTCCCATTTTGGAAAGGATCTTTATATGTTAGCTAACTTGGCAGGGGACCCTAGAGGGGCAGCAAGATTAGTGGTAGGAATCAGGAACCAAAACCTAACCTCAAATCCTTTACATTCCGAAGCCTTCAAAGATGATGGCTCTGAAGACTCTGCAATGACACAGAAAAACGCTTAAAGTATAATGTTCAGTGAAATAAAAAAAGAATCAAACAGTTAAAAATACAATATAATTCCAAATACTTCAAGAATATCTTATGCATAAAATAAACTTAAATAGAAATAGACCAAATTGCCATAATTGTGGAATTGTGGATAACATTTGATACTTTGATTATTTTTCAAATTTCTTTTTAATGATCCTGTTACTTTTGTAAATATTAAAATCAAAATGCAACAATAGATTCAATTGGCTTTTCAATAATATCTTAAAATATATAATATGACTGCATTTGTTTTCAGTAGTATTTATCCTCTTAATTTTTCTTAAAAAAATGATTATAAGTTGCAGGCATGTTTAAGCCATATTAGTTAAAAAAACAAACAACCTCAAGAATTTGCATTAGGAATAGGTAATTTTCACATAATTTGAATAAATCCTACTCAAATTTTAAAAAATCAGCAAACTCATGTCATTGATTTCATAGATTTTTAGGATTTCATTCCAGTAATAAAAACTAACTATACCTATTAACTTCTGAAAGATGCCTGAGTCTGCAGAATTTTTACCTATGGAAACTATGGTTATAAAAAAATTCAAAAATTACGCTTTTCACATTTATATTTTAATAAAAGAGCCAAACTCATAGCTAACATTTTAGAATACAGTATTCTTTACTAAACCAAAAAAACCTGTATCTTTAAGAATTACCTCTCTTCCCCAAATACCATATGTAGTATTTTAAAGTTTCATAATGTAAAATACACAGAATATAATTTTCCGTTTCAAATAAAATCAATATAAAGTTTATAATACATTTTGAGTAATACAATGTTAATTAGAGCATTTTGAAATAGCTATTCTGATATTTTAATGGTGTCATCTGAATGTGTATTCACTATGGAGAACACACACTGATCTACTTTGTGGTAGCATTTTTCCAAATACTTAGAGCAAATAAAAATACAAAGAGCTGATTTTTTTTAAGCCAAATGTATACCAACTAATATCATAATGTATTCCTCTACCACCTCCCTCTCCCAAAAAAAGGCTCAGCCAATACAAATGCGCTACCTTCTAGAAATGGCACTTAGTTACACTGGAGCACAAAGCCTAACCTAGTGTTCAGGGTAACTATTAATACAGCTATGAAATGATAAGTGATAGAAACAGAACAGGACCACATGTTGTTTTTGGCATTTGGTAAGGTACAGAACACGTAATCTAAGACTCATTACTTATGGTTCCTTTCCCCTTTACACACACACACACACACACACGCACACACACACACACTGCACATGCCATACACATAAGCAAAGCCAAAATAATTCCATTGTATTAATCTAGAGTCCTCACCATTTAAAATTTTTCTTCCCAAATTTATAAGTTTTCCTCCCTTAAACGCAGTTTCTTAAATTATTTTAGTTTACGTGAACAGTTTAAGCTTTGACTTCGATGTACATCTTTCAACCCAGAGGACTTTATATAAATCATATCCAGGTTGGAAATAGTATATTAAACTCAAATTTTTGGAAAACCAGATTATTGGAGAAATACAGCACCAAGATAAGAAAATGAATATCCTTAGTAGCAGCAAAGTAAGCGGTATTTGCCCATACCTTGTTATTTGTATAGAAATTGCTTCTTTCTTTAGTTCTGAGTTCTTCTTTCTTATTTTGCATTTATTTTTTCTTTCTTTTGGCTATAAAAAATAATCAGTATCTTGAACCTTGTATTATAGTTTAAGCTGACTGCCTGGAGAATATATTGATATAGTTTTGCTGTGTTCAGTTCATGGCTGGTTGACTATTTTGAAATATAATTTTCAGAAGAAACGAAATATATTTCAAATTGAAAATACATGTTCAGTGCTATATATAACTGAATTAAAATTCTGCTATCTATTGCTGCATAACAAATCACTATGATACTTAGTGAGGTAAAACAGAAACTACCCGTTGCTGTCAAATCAATTCCAACTCGTCGCAAACTTATAGGACTTATAGGCTGTAATCTTTATGGGAGCAAATGAGCAGATCACTAGGTCTTTTTGCCACAGAACAGCTGTGGGTTTAAACCTCTGACCTTTCAGTTAGCAGCTAAGTGCTTAACCACGGTGCCACTAGAGCTCTTAAGACAGAAACTATTGGTCAGAAATTCAAGTAAAGCAGTGTGGTGGAGAAATCTTTGATGTCTAGAATTGAGGCAGGAAGAAAAACCCTATACTGGCCATGTTGTTCTCATGGTAAAAGAAAAGATAATAAAGGCATGCTGTGATTCATAAACACTCCCTCAGTGTTGCTCACATGCCATTAGGCAAAACAAGCTTCCTGGCCAAACATACCTTCAATGCTAAGAGAATATGTACTCCTTCTCCAGGGAGCACTGCAGGCCAAATGGTAATAGGCAGGAATATAACATCATTTTACAATTGAGACGTAAAGGGGGATAACAATAATAGTGAAGTAGAGAAAATATGTTTCTATTGGTGTTTTTAGTATTGGAATAGAGAAAATATATTTCTAGCGTTTTAGTATACCTGTATAAACTGTGATTAATTTCTAGTTTTTGAAACGCAATTACTTGCTCTGAAATCTGTCTTATGATTGTTTCTATGAAGAAGAATAAGGTAATCAGTTTTTAGTTGTTGATTAAACTATGTTCCTTTCCCAAGGAAGAAAAAGCATAAAAAACCAAGGTAGCTGAACAAAGTTTAGATCCATCTTGTGACAGAAACCAGGAGGGCATGAATGGGCTTGCAGGACTCCAGGGTGACATGCAGAGACTTGCAGAACTTTAATAATAGATCACTTTATCATCATGTCTACCTCAAAGAAAAAGCAACATTCCTGAAAACCTCTAAACCCTGACCTTCCCCCTATGAAAACTCTCCAATTAGTCCTCTAGTTTAGACAGAATTTGAGAGCAATTTAACCCTCTCTGTCCCTTGAATACCGGTATTCAATAAAGCTCTGTTACCGCTTACGTCCTCCTGTCTCACTATTGGCTTTGCGGCAGGTGGCACATATCCGCAATTGGCAGTAACAATAGGAACTATCTCATTCTAAGAACTGGTGCCTTTGGATTATGGTGTTGACAAAGAATACTGAATATACCATGGACTGCCAGAAGAACAAACAAATCTGTCTTGGAGGAGTGCAGCCAGAATGCTCCTTACAAACAAGGATGGCTGGCGAGACTTTGTGTCACATATTCAGACATGTTATCAGGAAGGACTAGTCACTGGACAGGGACATCATCCTTGGTAAAGTAGAGAGTCAGCAAAAGAAAGGAAGACCCTCAATGAGATGGATTGACACAGGACTGGCAGCGTTTCATTCTGTTGTACATAAGGTAACTGTGAGTTGGAACTGACTCGACGGCAGCTGACAACAAAAACAACATTTCATTATAATATCTCTATATATTTGTAATTTCTCCAGATAATACTGAAGATCATATAGCTTTGGGATCTACAATTCTAGGTTTAAGGAGAACTGGCCTGCAGTTCAAACACACCAGCAGCTCCACAGGAGTAAAGACTTGATGATCTGCTCCTATAAAAAGTTATGGCCTAGGAAATCCTTTGGAACAGTTCTACTCTGTCCTATAGGGTCACTATGAGTTGGAATTATCTCTATGGCACACAATAACAACAAAAAATTCTAGGCTTGACATGACCTACTTCTGAAAGATCACAGCATTTGGAAATTGTAAGGAGTGTAGTTCTACTCCGAAACACATGGGGGTTGCCATGAGTTGGGATAGACTCTACAGGAAATGGTTTAGGTTTTTTGGGGCATCTAGGCTTGAACTCTAAATAAACTAAAAAAAACATAAATTACATTGTAGAAGCATTTTTTTTTCACCCAACTCAATTTACTATCTAAATTGTATCCATAAAATTCATAAGTATGCCTTTGCTGACAAAAACTGTAACAAATTATAAAACTTTCAGGATGGAAAACAATGACTGATGTCGATTTCTACACTCACTTCCCAGATGGAATTGACTATTGCCAAACAACTATTTCAGAACACTACAGGTTTTCAGATGAAAAATTTCTGTATGTGTGTGCATTTGTCTAAGCAAATATTTGTCATAATTTACTTTAATTGAAACTGCTTATTCCCAACAAGTGGTTGAAAGGTGGAGAGGCTGTAGGAATGAAAGCTCTGAGAGTGTGAATAACAATGAAAATACAAAGTACTCTTAGCATTGAATAATGACAATCTAATGAAAGATACTAATGATGAGGTTGTCCCCAATATTGTCTGGTTATCATTAACAAATCACATATCTTTCCTTCTCTCTGCAGCAGTCTCCTGCAGCAAACTGCACAGTAAATTCTTTTGACAGAAGGCAATTCCTTTTCTCCATTTCCTCTTTAACTCCATAATGAAATCCTAATGAATACTAAAGACTTCTGTGAGTAGTTCAATAATCATCTATTGTATTACTGATTGAAAAGAACTTGCTGCATATTCAGAGAGATATAAAGGACCTGATTTTCAAACAAATAGTTTTGATAGGCAGATTCAGGACAGATCTAAATTGTATTTAATTATGCTACTGTGCAGTGTTCTTATAACAGTTTTTCACAGCAAGTTCATATCTTCAACATCTTTAAGAACTATCTTAATGTGTAGAGTCTATTTCCTGATTAGCTATAACTGTTTTAATAGTTTCTACATATCAGTACTCTGGGAATAATGGTATGCTGGTAGTCTAGGAAGTTAAAATATTTTCGTAAGTAAAACATTTAGGGATAACATTTTGGAACATGTGTGCCTATGGAGAGGGAATTCTTCCAGCATTAAGTTGATGGCCTTTTTAAAAATGGAAATATTTTTGTTTGCATCCACCATCAATCCCCTACAGGTTTAAAATCAGTTTTGCAAACATACTCATATTATGAAAAATGCACTGTTTGGAGCATGTTTGTTATGGCACCTGCAACCTAATGAATGACATGCTGTAGCCAAGAATTCAAAACCCCTAACTCAAACACTTCTGTATATGTCTCATACTGGGTGTCGACTCTATCAAAATCTTTATAATTTAACAGAGAAAAATGTGATTGCATGCAAAAAGTTTTTACCCGGGAGAAAAAGCAAGAGTGATTTTTAAAACTACGATTTCAAAATAAACTCAGTGGAAAATTATTGCAATATGGCACAAGGCTAACAATTTACTGGAAATTTTTGGACTTATTGGGTTCTAAGTTGTTATAGCTCAATAGCCTCAAAATTTCATCTTTTGGTATTATTTCCATTTTTTACTAGCTCTTTTATATCTGGGTAAATATATCTTTGATCGCTCTTTACTCTGCCCTGGCATAGAAAACTAGCTTTTTTCTCTCTCCAAACAATTACAATATTTAGCAAGGCTTGGGGACAAAAACAAAACAGAATTAGTGACCCAACAGGAAAAAAAAAAGATCTTTGAATTGGGCTACATGGCATTTTACATTTGTCTATTGATTTAATTTGCTAAATGAATGACAGATTGTACTTGAGTTTGGCTATCAATAAAGAGTACGATATATCATTTTGGCTTGACTTTGTGATTAACTTACAATCTTGAAATCACACTTAAAGTTTTCAAATGGTATATCTTCTGTGTTTATCCTGATTTGATTCTACAATTGCCAAATCATTGTTGTAAAGAACAAAATCACTCAGTCCTTGAAGTAAGCTTAGGAGGGTTTATTCAGTTAAAAAAGAAAGAAGGAAAAGATAAAGTGCATTCAAATGCAGAGAGATACCAGTTCATATAGTGAAAACTGATGACTCCAGCAAAAGAGCCTCTAACAAGAATATATATAGTCCAAAAATCAAAGAAATTATAATAAACTCATTTGGTTGGTTAATCTTTGGTTGAGGTCACAAGAAGGGTGGGTTAGGAAGTGGGGAATGGGCTACTATTGGATAATTGGGTGCAAGGGTTTACAGTGATTGATTTCAGGGACTAATTACAGAGGTTTTCAATCATAAACACATATCTTTCAGGAGGGGTCACAAAAACATGACTAGTTGGTGGTAAGCAGTTGTGATCAGATGTCTCAAGGATTTATGATAACCAGTGTGTACCAGTACCTTATTTCCCAGAAACAGCTTGTTAAAACAAAATTCTTTTCAGTTGTCTGAGAAACTTTAGATGAGGTTATCTCCAGGACCCTTTCAAAACAATGTTTTATTACATTTGTGTCAAAAAACTCAAGCCCCACATAAATGACCTCAAAGTTTTCACTTGTGCTTTGAAAGAAAGCCTTATTTCTTGTAGTATCAGAGCTGCTATTGCCAAAATCTAAATCCCAAATCTTATTGTAGGAGTCGCTAAATTCCAATGCCAACTCAACTGTCAATCTCAAGAGGTGTCTGAAGTTAAAGTGAGGGCATCCATTAGGAAGAACTGGGATTCTGAAACATGGGATGGGGACATATGAGCAGATAATCAGGTAGCTGGAGACACTGAGTCCCTGAATTATTGTGAATCATTCCTGCCAACAGAACCATTATCCCCTCCACTCCCATCTAATAATATTAACCCAGCTGCATCTAAAGCACCTTTGTCTAAGTCATTGCCTGGAACATTGCCTGAGGCAGATGCTTTACAAGACACTACTGAATGTTCTTAAAACATTTCCCCCTCCAATTTTGGCTTCTAGACCTGTAACTAGACTTAAGTACAATGAGCACCAAAAGGTGAAACACAAAGCGTAACCCAGGAGGAGATGTGCTACACTCCAGAAGAACTGCTTGACTTTTCTAATGTGTACAAACAGAAACCTGGGGAATATGTGTGGGAATGGCTATTAAGGGTGTAGGAAAATGGTGCAAGGAACATAAAGATGGATCAGTCTGAGTTTACTGATATGGGATCACTAAGAACAGATTCAATGTTTCAGCTTGAGAAGTTACAAAAGGATCTAATAGTTTATTTGGTTGCATTGCTGAAGATGAATTGTGGAGTGGCCTACACTAAATCGAGTTGAAGTACCAGACCTGCCTTGGTATATTACAGAATAAGGTGTCCAAAGGCTTAGGGAAATTGGCATGTTAGAGCAAATTTGTCAGGTTATAACCACAGACTCACACATGGAATGCCCAGAGGACACAACATTTACCACAATGATGAGGAACAAATTTTGAAGGGAGCCTCAGCATCCTTGAAGACCGCTGTGATTGATATTTTATGTAAGTAAGATTTCACAGTGGGAACTGCCCTAACTGAATTAAGACACCTAAAAAAAAAAAGGGCTGATTGGAACCTGTGGTGGAAGGAGTCAAGTGGCAGCACTCGATCAACAAAGCCAAGGTGGGTGTGGTTACCATGACTGAGAGCAGAGTCAAAGCAGTAAAGAGAACAGTCTGACTTGTGTGGACTTATGGCATTGGCGACGTCGTCATCCCTAGGAGTTAAATAGATAGGAAATCTACTAAATCTACTAAATTTTACTTGCTGTGTACTTGTGCATGAATTCTAGGTCAAGCGAAAAGCATTCTAACTTAATCGCCAGAACAGAGAGTCACAGCCCCTCAATAAATTCCCAGACTTGAGCAAGTTTACAGATCCACAGCCCCTTGGTTAAAGGGGAGGCCCGATCCCCTTGAGGAATGATGCCAATACACTGCCAAAAACTTATACCGTTAGTCTTTCTCCTAGCCTTCCCCAAAGGGATCTGCAGCCTTTTACAAGAGTAACTGTTTATTGGGGAAAAGGAAATAATCACACTTTTGGGGGATTACTGGGTACTGGTTCTGAACTTACACTAATTCCAGGAGACCCAAAACATCACTGTGACCCACCAGTTAGAGTACAGGTATATGCAGGTCAGGTTATTAATGGAGTCTTAGCTCATGTCAGTTTCACAGTAGGTTCAGTGGGTCCCCAAACTATCCTATAGTGAATGCATAACTGGAATAGATATACTCAGCAACTGGCAGAACCCCCATGTTCGATCCCTGACAAATGGAGTAAGGGCTATTACAGTAGGAAAAGCCAAATGTAAGCCATTAGAACTGTCCCTAGCTAGGAAAATAGTGAACCAAAAGCAATATAGCATTCCTGGAGGGATTGTAGAGATTACCGCCACCAACAAAGACTTGAAGGATGCAGGGGTAGTGATTCCTACCACATCCCCATTAAACTTGCCTATTTGGCCTGTGCAAAAACAGATGGGTCTTGGAGAATGACAGTGGGTTATTGAAAACTTAACCAGGTGGTGACTCCAATTTCAGCTGCTGTTCCAGATGTAGGCTCATAGCTTGAGCAAATTAATGCATCTCCTGGTACCTGGTATGCAGCTACTTGCCTGGCTAATACCTTTTTCTCCATACCTGTTTCAAGGATCATCAGAAGCAGTTTGCCTTTAGCTGGCAAGTCTAGCAATACATCTTAGTTGCCTATCTCAGAACTACATCAACTGTCCAACCCTATCTCATAATTTAGTCTGCAGGGACCTTGATCACCTTTCCCTTCCAGAAGACATCACTCTGGTCCATTACATGGATAACATTATGCTGATTTAACCTAGTAAGGAAGAAGTGTCAATGACTGTGGCCTTCCTGATGAAAAAATTTGCATGCTAGAGGGTAGAAAAATAGTCCCACAAAAATTCAGGCAACTTCCACCTTGGTGAAATTTCTGGGGATCCAGTGGTGTGGGACATGTTGAAATATTCCTTCTAAAGTGAAGGAAAAGTTATTGTACATAGCTCCTCTCACAACTGAAAATGAGGCACAATGACTAGTGGGCCTCTATGAATTTTGGAGGCAACATATTCCTAATTTGGGTGTCCTACTCTGGCCTATTTATCAAGTGACTTGAGAAGCTGTTAGTTTTGAGTGGGGCCCAGAAAAAGAGAAGGCTTTGCAACAGGTTCAGGCTGCTGTGCAAGCCACTCTGTCACTGGGCCATATGATCCAGCTAATCCAATGGTGCTTGAAGTGTCAGTGGCAGATAGAGAAGCAGCTTGGAGTCTTTGGCAGGCCCCTACTGGTGAATCACAGTGCAGGCCCGTAGGATTTTGGAGCAAAGCCTGCCATCCTCTGAAAATAACTACTCTTCTTCTGAGAAATAGTTTTTGGCTTGTTACTGGGCCTTAGGAGAGTCTGAATGCTTAGCCATGGGACCTCAAGTCATCATGCAACCAGAGCTGTCCATCACGAACTGGGTGTTGTCTGACCCACGGAGTCATAAAGTTGGGTGTGCACAGCAGCACTCCATCATTAAATTGAAGTGGTATATAGGAGATTAGGCCCAAGCAGGACCTGAAGGCACAAGTAAGTTGCATGAGGAAGTAGCCCAAAAGCCCATGATCTCCACTCCTGCCACATGACCTTCCATCTCCTAGTCTGCACCTATGGCCTCATGGGGAGTTCCTTATGATCACTTGACTGAAGAAGAGAGCTCATGCCTGGTTTACAGATGTTTCTGTACAAATATGCAGGTACCACTTGAAAGTGAACAATAGCAGCGCTACAGCCCCTTTCAGGGACCTCCCTGAAGGACAACAGTGAAGGGAAATCCTTCCAGTGGGCACCACTCCAATCAGTGTACCTGATTGTTCACTTTGCTTGGAAGGAGAAATGGCCTGATGTGTGATTGTATACTGATTTGTGGGCTGTGGCCAATGGTTTGGCTGGATATCCAGGGACTTGGAATGAACATGATTAGAAAATTGGAGACAAGGATTTATGGGGAAGAGGTGTGTGGATCGACCTCTCTGAATGGGCCAAAGCAGTGAAGATATTTGTGTATTATGGGAACGCTCACCAAAGCGTGACCTCAGCAGAGGAGAATTTTAACAAGCAAGTGGATAGGAAGATGCTTTCTGTGGAAACCAGTCATCTTCTTTCCCCTACTACTCCCATCGTTGCTCAATTGGGTTGTGGAACTGGAAGCTAAGAATGCCACCTGGCCTCTTTGAGCTCCTTATCCCTCTGGATCAACAGGCAAAGAAAGGAGTTATCATACTGTCTGGTGTCATTAATTCTGATTACCCAGAAGAAATAGGATTGGTATTACATAACGGAGGTAAAGAAGAGCATGTCTGGAATGCAGGAGATCCGTTAGGGCATCTCTTAGTACTACCATGCCCTGTGATTAAAGTCAATGGAAAACTACAGCAACCCAATTCCGACATGACTTCTAGTTTCCCAGAAGCTTCAGGAATGAAGGCTTGGGTCACTGCATCAGGCAATGAACCATGACCAGCTGCGGTGCTTGCTGAGGGCAAAAGGAATACTGAATGGGTAGTGGAAGAAGGTAGCTCTAAATACCAGTTATGGCCACATGCCCAGTTGCAGAAACAAGGACTGTAACTTTTATGAGTATTTCTGCTTTGTATAAGTGCATCGAATATTTTTGCTTTCTTCACTTATAAGATGTAAATACGGCTGGGGCATTTTTGTTTGTATGCATATTAGCTGTATCATGTTAGGCACAAGTATGACTTTGTAAATTGCCTTTATTCAGAAATTATGTATGCTTTGGGGATATGTATACAAATGCCAAGTTGACAGTGAATGGGCTGTGATGGTTATATCATGTGCCAACTTGGCTGGGCCATGACTCTCAGTTATTGGGCAGTTGTATAATGTTGTGATCACTTCCCTGTTGAAATTTGATATGTGATCACCCCTATGATGTAATCTGCTGAGTGGTACCAGTGAAGGCATGGCCTGTGGCGACTCACTGCCCCCTCAGCCTTCATCTCTCCATCCTCCTCCACCTACTTCCTTCCTGCTTGACTTGCAAGGGCTTTTGCTTGTTCTAGATTCTGCAGCTGCCTCCTGTTTATCTGACTTCCAGTTCTTGGGAATTGAGCTAGCAGCTTGATTGCTGATCTTGAGATTCATCTGTCTTCATATCCTGCTACAGCCTGCTCTCCAGCCTGCCAATCTTGGGTTCACCAGCCCCTGCGGCTATGTGAATCAGGAGAATCCTCTTTCTTACCTTCAGGGACTTGGGACATTACCCAGCCTCTGAAAACTGTATAAGCCATTTCCTTGAAATAAATTTTTCTGTCTCTCCAATTTTTTTTCTCTCTCTCTATATATATCTATATTTATACACACACATATATACTATCTATATCTATACTTATACTCTTTACTGGTTTTGCTTCTCTAGAGAACCCAGCCTAAGACAACAATTCCCTCCTTTTGATCAGATATTTCATTGAACATCTTCTGATCAATTCAAAAAGTAGTTCCTCAGTATGGACTTAGTCTCAAATCACTGTTAGTTATACTGTTCCCTGATGGCTGCTGAGCCAGCAAGCTTTTAATTCTTACCTTGCTATAGGGGTGTTCTCATCTTCAGGGTGAGCTGGTCTCATGTCACCTACAAAGGAGTAACTCATCTTCTGCAAGCTGTTTCTAGCTACAAGGTATCTTTGGTTTTCTTCACCATGATATTGTAAAGCTCTTAAGGTGGTTAGGAGGATACTTAGTGGTTCAGAGGACTCAGTGACCTTACCATATGGTTGAACTAAACTTGTGATTCTTCCAATTCATTACAGATAATCATTGCCTCCACATACATTAGACTGTACGTGGGCAGCAGGTTGTTACTCTGGGTCAAGGAATTAGTGGTTACTTTCATACAATATTTCACAGTGCCAATTACAATGACTATATTAACATTAAAACCATGATACCAGAGAACAGGATAGATCTAACTCAGGCACACACTCCACTGGTAGCCAACTGAATATATTAGAGAAGGAAAAACTGAATCTGATATATTCAAGGATATGTAACTAGGTGGACTTTTGCTTATTTTTGCAATACCATGTTCTTCTTCTTCTGAAGTGTTAATCCAGGTGCAACAAGAAGTGTTAAGTATAGCACAGACTCCTCTTTGCTGGGCTAACAGGAAGTCTAGGGAAATTCATTATCCAAAACTACTTTGGCAAGGGAGTTCAGTGATTTCTACTGAGCAGTCATAACATTGGTAATATTATCTGGTATTCCTTCCAAGGTTCTGGAGATGTTATGGACCAAAAAACACCAAACCAAACCCAGTGCAGTCGAGTCAATTCCGACTCATAGCGACCCTATAGGACAGCGTAGAACTGCCCGATAGAGTTTCCAAGGAGCGCCTGGCAGATTCGAACTGCCAACCCTTTGGTTAGCAGCTGTAGCACTTAACCACTGTGCTACCAGGGTTTCCATGTTATGGACAGTGTGTTCTAAATCTCCTACTCCATGCCAAGGGAAGAATATCCTCAAAAAATATAACCTAAACCAGGGAACTTTTTTAAGGGATTCCCTCCACATCACCCTTGCTTATCTATTGGCCATTTGTTTCTTCTTTCTAATAATTTCAGTTGGTTAGTCCACTGCTCCCTTATGGCACTGTGGTTAGGAGCTACCACTGATAACCAAAAGATTGGCAATTCAAATCCACCAACACACCTTGGAAAGTCTATGGGCAGTTCAACTCTGTCCTCTAAGGTTGCTATGAGTTGGAATCAACTCAGCTGAAATGGGTTTAGGTTTTTTATTTATCTTTATTTTTTTGTTAGTCCAATGTAAACTCTTATTGTAATAATGAATGTCTAAAGGGATTCCCATATGGCCTAAGGTACATCAGCCTGTCATGTTCCAATCATCCAAACAGGATAAAGCCCAGTATAGGACTCATTATTTGGATCTGTATTGGCAAAGTTGGGATATCTTGATCCTCTACATAAAAATATGTATCCATATGGATCATATATCATGCCAGTTCTGGCACCTTTACCTGGGAGAGGGATGATTTGATTCAACCCTTTAAGCCAATTCTCTGTTAAGGGGTTTTTGCAAATAGACATCCTAACTTTAGCCCACTTCACATTTGGACACACAAAGGCCTTTTTCACTGTAGACATGCTGTTAAATTTTCTGAAAGAGCCATATTTCAATATCTAGGAAGGGAACTATATAAAATTAAGGGCTTATTTTTTACAGCCTGAAGAGGAGGTCCAAGGTATTTTGGGACACTCTTTAACTCTAATCTGAGTTAGACTGAAACATGGGACCTGGGGTGGAATCAGTATCTCAGGAGAATCGCACGGTTTCATATGCATAACTTGCCTAAAGGTGATGTTAACATTAATATTAGCAGGGGGAACAAAACTATAATTCAGCATGGGAGTAGCTAATGGATCTGAGCTCTTATGTACAGTTTTGGGTAAAGGGTGACACATTCAGCAATATGTAAGATCTGTGGATCCTGTGGCTTTCTGAGCTAGCTTGACAAAAATATTTTTCATGGCAGAAGTTAATGGGACCTACAAGGACTGGCAATATGGGCAGAAAGTTTAAGAAAGACTTCATACTGGAGAAACATAGCCCAAAAGAAATAAACGAGAATGCCGTGGACTGAATTGTAGCCCCCAAAAATATGTGTCAACTTGGTTAGGCCATGATTCCCAACATTGTGTTGTTGTCCTCCATTTTGTGCTAGATATAACTTTTCTATGTGTTATAAATCCTAATCTCTGTCTGTGGTTAATGAGGCAAGATTAGATTATGATAAAGAGAATTAGGGTGGTATGTAACACACTTGCTCAGGTCACATCCCTGCTTCAGTGTAAAGAGAGTTTCCTTGGGATGCGGCCTGCATCACCTTTTATCTTACGAGAGATGAAAAGGAAAGGAAAGTGAGCAGAGAGTTGGGGGACTTTATACCACCAAGAAAACAACACTGGGAGCTGAGTGCATCCTTTGGACACAGGATTCCTGCGCAGAGAAGCTCCTAGTCCAGGGAAAGATTGGTGATAAGGACCTTCCCCCAGTACCGACAAAGAAAGAAAGCTTTCCCCTGGAACTGGCACCCTGAATTTGGACTTGTAGCCTACTAGACTGTGAGAGAATAAATTCCTCTTTGTTAAAGCCATCCACTTATGGTATTTCTGTTATAGCAGCACTAGATAACCAAGACAAAGGGCTACTATCATACAGATAATAATGATGACAAAATAAACTTCAGTACTTGAAGGCATAAAGAAGGATGAGAAGGCTACTAACCAATAAATGACAAATATAATTATAATGCTAATGATAAAAAGATACAATGTTGTTTCAAAATTTGTGAGTCTTACTAAATTAACCTGCATCTAACATTCATAGCAAATGATTAATAGAATACAAATGTTGGGAAACATTATAAAACTTAAGGCAAGAAAAGGGTAATCCTAAAGTCTCATACTAGTTATAAACTTGGATTACGCAAAAATAACTATAAAAATCAGAAGGTGGCAGCACAAATGAGTTAGATAATTAAAACCACCAAAATAACCACAGCTAAAAATTACAATACTAGTAACTAAGAAAAATTTGAAAAGAGTTAAAGCCCTCTGTCTTAGTCATCTAGTGCAGGTATAACAGAAGTACAAGTGGATGGCTTTAACAAAGAGATATTTTTTTTCTCACAGTGTAGTAGACTGGAAGTCCAAATTCAGGGCACCAGCTCCAGGCGAAGGCTTTCTCTCTCTGTTGGCTCTGGAGAAAAGTCCTTCTTATCAATCTTCTCCTGGACTAGGAGCTTCTCCAGGTAGAAAACCCTGGTCCAAAGGACACACTCTGCTCCTGGTGCTTCTTTCTTGGTGGTATGAGATCCCTCACTCTCTGCTTGCTTTCCTTTCCTTTTATCTCTTGTAAGATAAAAGGTGGTACAGGCTGCACCCCAGGGAAATTCCCTTCACATTGGATTAGGGATGTGTCCTTAAGAAGGGCGTTACATCCCACCCTAATCTTCTTTACCCACAGGCAGAGATTATGATTTATAACACATAGGAATATCTCAAAATGGAGGACAACCACACAATACTGGGAATCATGACCTAACCAAGTTGACACATATTTTTGGGGGACACAATTTACATAACTTATTTCAAAGATAACAATTGGCATAATATAATCACCAAAGCCACCAGGATATAATTCTGCAATCATGCATAACAGCCAACAATACTAAGATACTAAAAAATGATATAAAAAAAAAAAAGAGCGAACAGTCCAATTTTACTGCAAGCTGCATAGGCAGTTTCAGATCTGGTCCAGAAATCTCAGAAAGCAGTTTACACAGTTGTCATTTGCTTCTGTTCCCAGCGATGTTTGAATTTAATTTCAATCTTTCATGAGGTTCAATAGTCCATTTGAGAGTCAATGTCTTTCTTCAGTTGGGATAAATAAATCCAAGCCTTAACTCCCTGTAATTTAGCAGCACAAGAATTTGTGAGTAAGACTCAGTAATTTTCATTCCATTGAGGTTCAAGGGAATCCTTTAACTGATGTCTTTTCCAATAGATATAATCTCCAGGTAGATGAGGAGAGGTGTCAGGCTCTCCAAGATTCTTAGTGTTAAAAGCCTCTTTAAGAAAGGTAGCATATTCTCTAGCATAATGAAAATACTTTAATAAATCAGCTTGGGTTAAATTTGTGTCTGCGATGACTGCTGAATATAATAAGTTCATTGGCTGACCTGTTAAAATCTCATAAGGAGTTAATTTAGGTGGGCTGAAAGGAGCAGCCCTTAGGTTCATTAACACTAATGGGAGGGCCTGCAGCCAGGTCAATACCACAGAGGCTGTGAGCTTTGCTAGTTGAGTTTTTATGATTCCATTGGTCCTTTCCACAAGACCAGAAGACTGGGAGTGATAAAGACAATGGAGTCTCTTAAAAGTGGGAAAAATACAACAGATGGCCTTTATTACTTGTTCCGTAAAGTGGGTTCCTCTCTCACTGCAAAGGACGGCTGGGATTCCTCATACAGGAATGATATTTGCTAATAGCTTTTTTGCAACAAATGCTGCTGTGGCCTTTCTAGAAAGAAAAACCTCAACTCAATATGAACACCTGCAAATCATAACTGTTACAAATTTATTACCATTGGCAGGGGTTACCTGGATAAAATCTGCCACTCCAGCATTAGCCTAGTTGGCAAAGGATACTTTCCAGGTGGAGGTTGATGATGTTTACCTGGATTTAATTCTGAGCAGACAGGACTCTGCTTACTTGGTCCATAGCCTTCCAAAAAATGTCCCTTAAATACTTTTTTAAAATGCTTATTGTTTTGTCTCTGCCCAAAAGTTCTTTCATGTGGAAGGTGGTTGCAAGGAGAATAGGCAAATCCTTGGGGAGAACAGGTTTGACATCAGGCCCTTCCCAGAAGGAAGAATTGTTGTTAAATTTACAGCCTTCTTTCATCTACTTTTCCATCTCTACTTCAGGAGCATATTCCTGATGGCGGGCTAAATCATGCCAAACTGGAGGGTCTCATCTAAGGTCTTTAATCAATCTGCTCTTGGCCACTCCAAGGGATTCTACATTGCAAGCGTGGCATTTGCCGTAGATAGAGAGGTAGTCATTACTTATACGAAGGTCTGTAACAATCTGTGCTAGAAGCGCTCATCATCATGGAAGCAAATCCATTGTCAGAAGGAGTGGCACAGCTGAAAGAATATACATGGGTAAAAGAATATACATGGTTGGCTAAGGCTAAAATTTTCTTTCTAAAAAACTAATCACTTCATCACCAGATATGTCCCTAACGTCTGTAAAACAAGTTCTGAGTAAGGGCACATGCAAAAAAAGCTGGTAGGACAGGTCTATTGTCAGGGCCTAGCCACAACCACTTAGCAGGGTCCTGATAGCCCTCGTTACATTTCCAGCCCTTGACTTCTTCCTCTGAAGCCTTTTGTTGATATCTGCTAAGGATTTTAAAAAGGTCAGATAATCGGGAAAAATTAAAAAGGCATGGACTCAGCTTAGCCAGGCCTAACTTAACATGGCTCAATGTTTCCAGGTTCAAAGGACATAATTCTTCTATCCCTTCCTTTTCACATCTCAGTAGTGACAGGTGGGATATGTGGATTGAGTGGATTGAGATGCAGCCTTTTTGGCAGCCATATCAGCTAAAGCATTTCCTCTAATTTCTTCCATTTGGGGAATGTTTTCAGGTTAATGGGCCTAAAAACCAAGATCTCAGAAGGGAGCAAGAGAGCTTCCAGGAGTTTGACCATCAGGGGGCTTTTTTTTTTTTTTTTTAGGTGAAAGTTTACAGTTCAAGTTAGCTCCTCATACAAAAATGTATACACACATTGTTATGTGACCCTAGTTGCTATCTCTTTAATGTGACAGCACCCTCCCCCTTTCTACCCTGGGTTTCCCGTGTCCATTCAACCAGCTTCTATCCCTTTCTGCCTTCTCATCTCACTTTCGGAGGGGAGCTGCCCATTTAGTTTCATGTATCTACTTGAACTAAGAGGCACACTCTTCAGGAGTATCATTTTATGTCTTATAGTCCAGTCTATTCTTTGTCTGAAGAGTTGGCTTCAGGGATGGTTTTAGTTCTGGATTAACAAAGAGTCCGGGGTTCCTCTAGTTTCAGTCAGATCATTAGGTTTTGTCTTTTTATGTGAATATGAGTTCTGCACCCCACTTTTCTCCTACTCATTTGGGGACTCCGTTTTGTTCCCTGTCAGGGCGGTCATTGGTGGTACCTGGACACCATGTAATTCTTCTGGCCTCAGGCTGATGGAGTCTCTGGTTCATGTGGGACTTTATTGTCTCTTGGGCTAATATTTTCCTTGTGCCTTTGGTGTTCTTCATTCTCCTTTGCTCCAAGTGGGTTGAGACCAATTGATGCATCTTAGATGGCCACTCACTAGCTTTTAAGACCCCAGATGCCACTCACCAAAGTGGGATGCAGAGTATTTTCTTAATAAACTTCATTATGCCAGTTGACCTAGATGTTCCCCAAAACCATGGTCCCCAGGCCCAGGGGGCCATTTTTAATTTGGTTTCCAGATGGTGTAAAACCCCCTTTGTTTCCATAACATCCCGAAGTCATGAGTAATTCCAAAATGATATGGTTTTTCTGGAAGAAAAGCCAACTTGCAAGCCCTGATGAGTGCAATCGTTTCAGTTTGTTGTGATGAAGAAACATCTGGTAGTGGGATGCTTTCTAGGACCTCAGTAGGTATGGTAATAGCATACCCACTTTGATAATAAGAGCTAGAGGAATCTGGTTTTAAACATGACTCATCAACAAAAAGAATCAAATCAGGATTGGAGTGGGGACTTTCTTGCATCTTGTGTCTTCAAGTGAGTGATCGGTCTGTTAAATCCAGGCAATGATAAGGAACGGTTTCAAAATCATCAGGTACAGGCCACAGGGTAGCGGATTAGAAGAGTTAGTGATGTGCAACCTCATGTTGGATGCAGCTAAAAGTAGAACTTCATAGGAAGTTATCTTACTGGCCAACAAAAGTTGGGTTAGGGAAGAATTTAAGATTGGGGAATGTACACTTCTAAAAACTTCCCAAGTACAATATCAGTTGTGGCTTCTACCAGCCAGACTGTGGTGGCAACTTCTCTAAGGCATGGAGAATATTCCATGACTACTGGATCTAACTGTAAGCTATAGTATTCCATGGGTTTCTGTTGCCCCCCATGTGTATGAGTGATGACCCCCAAAGCATTTCCAGCTCTTCCCAGGACATGCAAAGAAAAATTCAGTATATAATTGGGAAACCCTAAATCTGGGGTAGTGACAAGTGACTCCTTTAACTTAGAAACAGCTGGAAAGTCCTCCTTATCCAGCTGACATGGGTCAGATATAGGTTTCTTTAAAAACCAGTAAAGCAGCTGAGTTATAAGGGAGAAATTAGAAACCCAGGCGCAACAGTAGTCACAGAGTCCTAAGAATCCTATCAGCTGTTTCTTAGTGGTAGGAATAGGGAAAGCCAGAAACGCATCCTTTCTTTTTGGGTCTATGGAAATTCCTTGTGCTGAGATAATATTCCCTAAATATTTTACTGAATGCAGAGCCAATTGTAGTTTTTCTTTGGACACTTTATGCCCTCTAGTGGCCAAGTGCTATAATAGCAGAATTCTATTCAAACATGCCATGTAATGAAAGGGAACAGACTAAAAAAAATCATCAACGTATTGGAGCAGAGTGGAGTCATTTACAAATTGTAAAGACGATAAATCAATGTGTAAAACTTGGGGAAAGTAAGCAGGGCTTTTAGTATATCTCTGGGGTATGACTGTCCAGGTAAATTGTTGACTATCCCACATAAAAGCAAATAGGTTTTGGCTCTCTGAGTGAACTGGGACACTGAAAAAGACACTGAATAAATCTATTATGGCAAAATAAGTAGTTTCGGGAGGAATATTAAATAAAAGTAGATGGAGGTTAGGCATTACAGGAACGTGAGGGATAACTGTGTGGTTAATGGCTCATAAGTTTTGCACAAAATGGCACCCTCAATTCCTGGATTTTTGTCACAAGGAAAACAGGAATATTACATGGACTAGTGCAAAGGATAATGAGCCCCTTTTTTAGCAAATCTTTGATTCTTGGTGCTAGTTCTTCCCTTACTTCTTTCTTTATAGGGTATTGTGAAACACTACGAAAAGGAATAGAATGACCTATTTGAATTTTGATGAGTTCAGCTGGCAAACCTCAACCATTGTCTATAGAAGATGTGGCCCATAATGTTTCTACAACCGAAGGAAGGCTATCTAGGGCAGGGGGCCCTCAGTGTACTGATGAAGGTCTGCTGAGTACCCTGGAGAGGGTACCAGCAATTCTGCCTGCCTGACACTGGGAATTGAGTCAGTGGTTGGATGAGGATTGTCTTCCTATAAAAACATAGTAAGTTCCTGAAAATAACAAAGACTTTCTTTTCTATCCATAGTTTCTCTCATCCCAGGATAAGAAGCATCAAATATTCCTAAAATTATTTCTCCCTGTTGAGTAAATTGTAGATGCCAGTTCCATTTAGATAAAAGGTCCCTCCTTAGTAGGTTAACAAGGGTATTTAAACTCAATAAAAAGAATGCATATCCTCTATAGGTCCTAAAGAAACACTAACTGGCTGAGAATGAGCTAGAATTTGCCCCTGACTCATAATTCCCATGATTTTAGAAGTTTAATTACTCCAGGGTAAGGAATTTTTCAAACACATGGTATTCAAAGCTGACAAAGCCATTCCTGTATCAATCAAAAACTTACAATTTTTCCCATTTACTCAGAGAGTAGTTTCTCCCTGTTTATTTAAAGCCACTACTGGAGAAATCCCCATTTGATGTCCAGAGCCCCATCAATCTGACCCTACTGGAGATGAAGTGGGAAGAAGCATGCTCAATTTATTCTTTAATTTAGTACACTTTTTGTTGAAAATGTCCTGGTTTCTTACAATTACAAAAAGAACAATGGGGTTCCTGATTGGTTTCTTCCCCTTTGGGCTCCAGTATTGTATGCCTGCACTCCAGGAGTTTGCAGTTGCTAAAACTGCAAGGTTATAAATTTATCTTGCCTGGCTTTAGTTTTTTGTTCAAAAGCTTGATTTCGCTGCTCAGTGGTTTTAGTCAATTTGTAAACAATGTCCAAAAGGTTTCTAAGGGGAGTTGTTTCTAAATCTAAGCAGTGGAATTTGACCAGTTTTGGAAGTTCTGGATTTGAACCATTGACAAAGACAGAATCGAAGGCAATCTCAGAATCATCATTATCTAATCTTAATCCTGAGTGTTCAAGGAAAAATCATTCTAATCTATCTCTAAAATTGTATACACTTTTACCCTTCTCTTGTTTTCAAGCTTGAGTTTTGGTCCAATCTATTTGTTTTGTCTATTTGGTTGGTTGGTTTTGGAAATACTTGTGAGCTTGTTTTAATTAACAGATCATGTTATCTAGTGGTTTTTAGTGAGAAAGGAATAAAGAAGTCCTGTCCTAGTACCATCCAGCCTCAGCCACCCACAGTTGGGCCTACCCAGACCCCAGAGCATGTGAACAAATTGATAAAGAGCAGGGATTCCTATCTGGTAGGTAGAGGTGAGGACTCTGAATTCCTCAGTAAATATACCTGAATCTTCCCTGGGCTTGGGAAAATCCTTAACTGTGGCTCTTAGCTCTGCCTTGCTCCACACTATAAAAATTACTTGTGGATGCTGTCCTTTTCAGTTGGGTTGCTTGATTTTAAAAAGCCGTCTGGACATGAGGCTTGTCTTTGTCCCTTTTATGTCCAAAGTCCTCTTCACAATAAGGAAGCTCAACTGGCTGTTTTCAGAATAGGAAGGAAGAAGTGGAAACCGAGGAGAAAGAGGTGGATAAAGGAGGCAGCTACCAGAGGATCAGAGGAAGGAGTGACAGTGGGAGATGGAGCAGTGGAAGGGGGTAGAACAATGGGTACAGGAGCAACAGGAACAACAGGATCAGGAGCGTCATCTAAAGGTTCAGACTGACATCGCAAGTTTTCTATTAGGTCACCTTGCCTAAACATCACATCTCGCAAGGAAGCAAGATTATTTTCATTCTTTGTTTTACAGCCTTTTTAGTCGCAATCAAGAAAGCTTTGCCATTCCTTTCTCCTAATTTTAGAACCTTTAAAATCCAATTGGCTGTGCAGGAAAATCAATTTTTTTTTTTTTCATTTCAAAAGTACCCCATAAAGACCACTGGTTTTAATGACTTTCTTGCATGAGATAATGCCAATGTTACAGGTATAACAGTCCACTGGCGTCATAGTGATCCACCATGAAAGTGGTGGGGTTCCAACAGGGGTCCAAACACCCTTTGTAATTGGTATTACCCATCTCATGAAGGAAATGTGCACATAAATCAGAAATGCAGAAGTTTAATGTATCTCCAACGGAAAAAGAGAAAAACAGATCAGCCTCAATATTTTCTTTCAAAAAAGGTCCATTAGATGGAACTCAAAATTAGTCATTTTACCAATTCAAAACTACACACACCAACAATTAGCAAGGCTTTCACATTACATTCAAGAAATTCAACAGGAAAAAAAGAAAGAAAGAAAGCAAAGTGAATAATTCTTCAGAAAGCCTCTATGCAAAAGAGTGGAGGATCTTCCCGAAATGTGCTTACCACCAAACTGCAAAAACTGAGACCTCAGGGAAATAGAAAAAAAAAAGGTATAAAGGCCTTCAAATTTGCTGCCAGAAACTCTGGTCCATGATTCTCAGGTCCACCATTTAGGAACTGCTTTCAGAATCATAGACCAGTCCCCAAATTGTTGTAGAGAAGAAAACCATTAAGTCCTTGAAATAAGCTTAGATGAATTTACTCAGTAAAAAAGAAAATAAAAGTTAATTTTTTTAAAATAATTTTTATTGTGCTTTAAGTGAAAGTTTACAAATCAAGTCAGTTTGTCACATATAAGCCTATATACACCTTACGACATACTCCCATTTACTCTCCCCCAATGAGTCAGCCCACTCCTTTCTTCCAGTCCCTCCTTTCGTGACCCTTTTGCCAGTTTCTAACCCTCTCTACCCTCCCATCTCCCCTCCAGACAGGAGATGCCAACACAGTCTCAAGTGTCCACCTGACACAAGTAGTTCACTCTTCATCAGCATCTCTCTCCAGCCCATCGTCCAGTCCCTTCCATGACTGATGAGAGTCTTCCAGAATGATTCCTGTCCTGGGCCAACAGAAGGTTTGGGGACCATGACCGCCGGGATTCCTCTAGTCTCAGTCAGACAATTAAGTCTGGTCTTTTTATGAGAATTTGGGGTCTGCATCCCACTGTTCTCCTGCTCCCTCAGGAGTTCTCTGTTGTGTTCCCTGCCAGGGCATCCATCGGTTGTGGCTGGGCACCATCTAGTTCTTCTGGGCTCAGGATGATGTAAGTCTCTAGTTCATGTGGCCCTTTCTGCCTCTTGGGCTCATAGTTATTGTGTGACCTTGGTGTTCTTCATTCTCCTTTGATCCAGATGGGTTGAGACAAATTGATGCATCTTAGATGGCCGCTTGTTAGCATTTAAGACCCCAGAAGCCACACTTCAAAGTGGGATGCAGAATGTTTTCATAATAGAGTTTATTATGCCAATTGACTTAGAAGTCCCCTTAAGCCATAGTCCCCAAACCCCCACCCTTGCTCTGCTGACCTTCAAGCATTCAGTTTATCCTGGAAACTTCTTTGCTTTTGGTCCAGTCCAGTTGAGCTGACCTTCCCTGTATTGAGTATTGTCCTTCCCTTCACCTAAAGTAGTTCTTATCTACTAACTAATCACTAAATAACCCTCTCCCACCCTCCCTCCCTCCCCCCTTCGTAACCACAAAAGAATGTGTTCTTCTCAGTTTATACTATTTCTCAAGACCTTATAATAGTGGTCTTATACAGTATTTGTCCTTTTACATCTGACTAATTTCACTCAGCATAATGCCTTCCAGGTTCCTCCATGTTATGAAATGTTTCACAGATTCATCACTGTTCTTTATCGATGCGTAGTATTCCATTGTGTGAATGTACCACAATTTATTTAACCATTCATCTATTGATGGGCACCTTGGTTGCTTCCAGCTTTTTGCTATTGTAAACAGTGCTGCAATAAACATGGGTGTGCATACATCTGTTCGTGTAAAGGCTTTTATTTCTCTAGGGTATATTCTGAGGAGTGGGGATTCTGGGTTGTATGGTAGTTCTATTTCTAACTTTTTAAGAAAACGCCAGATAGATTTCCAAAGTGGTTGTACCATTTTACATTCCCACCAGCAGTGTATAAGAGTTCCAATCTCTCCGGAGCCCCTCCAACATTTATTATTTTGTGTTTTTTGGGTTAATGCCAGCCTTGTTGGAGTGAGATGGAATCTCATCGTAGTTTTAATTTGCATTTCTCTTATGGCTAATGATCAAGAGCATTTTCTCATGTGTCTGTTAGCCTCCTGAATATCCTCTTTAGTGAAGTGCATGTTCATATCCTTTGCCCACTTTTTGATTGGGTTGTTTGTCTTTTTGTGGTTGAGTCTTAACAGAATCATATAGATTTTAGAGATCAGGCGCTGGTCAGAGATGTCATAGCTGAAAATCTTTTCCCAATCTGTAGGTGGTCTTTTTACTCTTTTGGTGAAGTCTTTAGATGAGCATAGGTGTTTGATTTTTAGGAGCTCCCAGTTATCTGATTTCTCTTTGTCATTTTTAGTAATGTTTTGTATTCCGTTTATGCCTTGTATTAGGGCTCCTAACGTTGTCCCTATTTTTTCTTCAAGGATCTTTATTGTTTTAGTCTTTATGTTTAGGTCTTTGATCCACTTGGAGTTAGTTTTTGTGCATGGTGTGAGGTATGGGTTCTGTTTCATTTTTTTGAAAATAGATATCCAGTTATGCCAGCACCATTTCTTAAAAAGACTATCTTTTCCCCAATTAACACACTGGGCCTTTGTCAAATATCAGCTGCTCATACGTGGATGGATTTATATCTGGGTTCTCAATTCTGTTCCATTGGTCTATGTGCCTGTTGTTGTACCAGTACCAGGCTGTTTTGACCACTGTGGCTCTATAATATGTTCTAAAATCAGGTAGAGTGAGGCCTCCCACTTTCTTCATCTTTTTCAGCAATGCTTTACTTATCTGGGGCTTCTTTCCCTTCCATATGAAGTTGATGATTTGTTTCTCCATCACATTAAAAAATTTCATTGGAATTTGGATCAGAAGTGCATTGTATGTATAGATGGCTTTTGGTAGAATAGACATTTTTACTATGTTAAGTCTTCCTATCCATGAGCAAGGTATGTTTTTCCACTTATGTAGGTCCATTTCAGTTTCTTGCACTAGTACTTCATAGTTTTCTTTGCATAGGTCTTTTACATCTTTGGTAAGATTTATTCCTAAGTATTTTATCTTCTTGGGGGCTACTGTGAATGGTATTGATTTGGTGATTTCCTCTTCGATGTTCTTTTTGTTGATGTAGAGGAATCCAAGTGATTTTTGTATGTTTATCTTGTAACCTGAGACTCTGTCGAACTCTTCTATTAGTTTCAGTAGTTTTTTGGAGGATTCCTTAGGGTTTTCTGTGTATAAGATCATGTCATCTGCAAATAGAGATAATTTTACTTCTTCCTTGCCACTCCAGATGTCCTTTATTTCTTTGTCTAGCCTAATTGCTCTGGCTAGGACCTCTAGCACGATGTTGAATAAGAGCAGTGATAAAGGGCATCCTTGTTTGGTTCCCGTTCTCAAGGGAAATGCTTTCAGGCTCTCTCCATTTAGAATGATGTTGGCTGTTGGCTTTGTATAGATGCCCTTTATTATGTTGAGGAATTTTCCTTCAATTTCTATTTTGCTGAGAGTTTTTATCATGAATGGGTGTTGAACTTTGTCAAATGTCTTTTCTGCATCAATTGATACAATCATGTGGCTTTTGTCTTTTTTTTATTTATATGGTGGATTACATTAATGGTTTTTCTAATATTAAACCAGCCTTGCATACCTGGTATAAACCCCACTTGGTCATGGTGGATTATTTTTTTGATATGTTGTTGAATTCTATTGGCTAGAATTTTGTTAAGGAGTTTTGCATCTATGTTCATGAGGGATATAGGTCTGTAATTTTCTTTTTTTGTGGTGTCTTTACCTGGTTTTGGTATCAGGAATGTGGTGGCTTCATAGAACGTGTTAGGTAGTATTCCATCATTTTCTATGCTTTGAAATAGCTTTAGTAGTAGTGGTGTTAACTCTTCTATGAAAGTTTGGTAGAACTCTGCAGTGAAGCCGTCCGGGCCAGGGCTTTTTTTTGTTGGGAGTTTTTTGATTACCGTTTCAATCTCTTTTTTTGTTATGGGTCTATTTAGTTGTTCTACTTCTGAATGTGTTAGTTAAGTAGGTAGTGTTTTTCCAGGAATTCATCCATTTCTTCTAGCTTTGCAAATTTGTTAGAGTACAATTTTTCATAATAATCTGATACGATTCTTTTAATCTCAGTTGGGTCTGTTGTGATGTGGCCCATCTCATCTCTTATTTGGGTTATTTGTTTCCTTTCCTGTATTTCTTTAGTCAGTCTGACCAATGGTTTATTAATTTTGTTAATTTTGTCAAAGAACCAGCTTTTGGCTTTGTTAATTCTTTCAATTGTTTTTCTGTTCTCTAACTCATTTAGTTCAGCTCTAATTTTTATTATTTGTTTTCTTCTGGTCTCTGATGGATTCTCTTGTTGCTCGCTTTCTATTTGTTCAAGTTGTAGAGACAGTTCTCTGATTTTGTCTCTTTCTTCTTTTTGTATGTATGCATTTATCGATGTATATTGACCTCTGAGCACTGCTTTTGCTGTGTCCCAGAGGTTTTGATAGGAAGTGTTTTCATTCTCGTTGCATTCTATAAATTTCTTTATTCCTTCCTTAATGTCTTCTATCACCCAGTCTTTTTTCTGCAGGATATTGTTCAGTTCCCAAGTATTTGATTTCTTTTACCTGATTTTTCTGTTATTGATTTCCACTTTTATGGCCTTGTGTTCTGAGAAGATGCTTTGTAATATTTTGATGTTTTGGATTCTGCAAAGGTTTGTTTTATGACCTAATATGTGATCTATTCTAGAGAATGTTCCATGTACACTAGAAAAAAAAGTATATTTTGCAGCTGTTGGGTGGAGTGTTCTGTATAGGTCTATGAGGTCAAGTTGGTTGATTGTAGCAATTAGGTCTTCCGTGTCTCTATTGACCTTCTTACTGGGTGTCCTATCCTTCTCCGAAAGTGGTGTGTTGAAGTCTCCTACTATAATTGTGGAGGTGTCTATCTCACTTCTCAGTTCTGTTAAAATTTGTTTTATGTATCTTGCAGCCTTGTCATTGGGTGCATAAATATTTAGTACGGTTATATCTTCCTGGTCAACTGTCCCTTTAATCATTATGTAGTGTCCTTCTTTATCCTTTGTGGTGGATTTAACTTCGAAGTCTATTTTGTCAGAAATTAGTATTGCTGCTCCTACTCTTTTTTGATTGTTGTTTGCTTGATATATTTTTTCCATCCTTTGAGTTTTAGTTTGTTTGTGTCTCTAAGTCTAAGGTGTGTCTCTTTTATGCAGCATATAGACGGATTGTGTTTCTTTGTCCAGTCTGAGACTCTCTGTCTCTTTATGGGTGCATTTAGTCCATTTAGGTTCAGTGTAATTATAGATAAGAATGTGTTTAGTGCCGTCATTTTGATGCCTTTTTTGTGTGCGTTGTTGACAATTTCATTTTTCCACTTCCTTTTTTGTGCTGAGACGTTTTTCTTTGTAAATCGTGTGTTCATCATTTTCGTAGTAGTCGAATTTAAGTTTGCTGAGTAGTTATGTTTTTCTTGGTTTTTATTTTGAGTTCTGGAATTATTAGACCTCTTTGTGGTTACCTTAATATTTGCCCCTATTTTTCTAAGTAAAAACCTAACTCGTATCGTCCTACATCACCTTGTTTTCAAAGGTTAAATTTGAATGCAGAGAGATACCAGTTCATATAAGTGAAAACTGATGTCTCCAGTGAGAGAGCGTCTGACAGAAACAGATATAGTCCAAGGAACAAAGAAACTATAATACAGTTGTTTGATTGGTTAGTCTTTGGTTAAGGTCACAAGAAGGGTGGGTTAGGGAGGTGGGGAATGGACTTCTGTTGGATAATTGTGTACAGAGGTTTATAGTGATTGGTTTCAGGGACTAATTACAGAGGTTTTCAATCATAATCACATATCCTTCAGGAAGGGTCATAAAAACATCACTGGTTGATGGTAAGCAGTTCTAATCAGCTTATTAAGTTTCTGGGAAACTTTAGATAAGGCTAGCTCCAGGACCCTTTCAAAACAATTTTTTTCTCATTGCATCCTTGTCATAAAGAAACATTTCTTAGGCCTATTTTACACAAAAAGACCCCAGTGTCAAGAGTCCCTTCCTTAGACTGAATTCTTTTTATACCCTGGCTTGATCGCAGAGTAAAACTTCCTCAGTTCCCATTGCTACTAGCAATTAAGGAGTCAAATTACAGGTGCATGTGAAAAGTCTGGGTTGATTCTGCTGAGAGCAGCTAGGTAAATGAAGAGTCTCAGGCAGGCATGTAAATGCCAGTTTAATTCAGCAAAAAGTGAATTTAATTCAGTTATTTAGTCCTAGTCAAAAAGCCTTCATGAACTTCTCCTTTACATCATTAGGAAAGTTAATAGAATCTTAAAGGGAAAAAATATATATAAATATCCTTCCAAAATCTTTTCTTCTAATTTATCTTATCAGATATGTATGCTTGCATGAAAATAATACATTGGAACAAATATTGTAAGGTGCCCTTGTGGTTTTAGAAATAATTATGCCCTACATAATTATTAAGAACCAACTAAAAATTAGCCATTTCGAGTTTTTTTGGACTTCTAAGGAATAAAACTAAGGACACAATTATATGAATTATCAGATAGTCATAAAGGAAGAGCTTAATCATCAGTAAAATACCATTTTTAAATGTGTGGCTGAGAACTACAGAAATAGTGAAGTACAATCAAGGTGATAAGGGTATAATCTCCAACAGGCAGTAGTAGAATGTGACTGTAATTAAGAAAGGTGGAACCCAATCAACTGCGTTATAAAGTGTCAAAAGAAAGAATTTAGAGTAAAATACATGGAAAGATAAGTCAGAGATGTAAAAATACAAATGACTATCGAATAAAGTTGTAAGTTCAGTTCCTAACTTAACAATGAAAATAATAGTGAGATGTCATTTCCACCTATCAAATTATCAAAGAATATGAATAGAAGAATACCAAATGCTTGTAGATGTTAAACAACGAAGGTGATCTATACACCTGGTGGGATGTAATTTTTTTTTTTCCTATTCTGAAATGCAATTAGAAGTGTATTAATACTTTTAAAAATTTTTATAATATTTTGATCTAGTAAACCCGTTTTTAAGAAATTATTCTATGGGGGCATCCAAAATGTATAAATGTTATATATATTGCAATTGATGATAGTAAAACAAGTTAAAAACAACCTAAATATCAAACACAGGAGACTGATCAAATACACTGTATTATGTCATATCATGGATTATTAGCCGTCTTTAATGATGTTTTTGGAGGAGAACTTAATGACATGTGAAGTAAGAAAAACAAGGTGTAAAAATCCACACATATTATTCAATTATGTTTTTCTTTACATGTATTTGTATGCATAGAAAAAATGCTAGAAGGAAATAGCAAAAATTTTATTGTATTATCTTTATGGTCTGAAATTGCAGTGAATTTTAACATATAAAAACACTTAGGCAATATATTGCTTATAGGTTTTCAAACTTCACATAGGCCTCTGCAACCTTTTTTTCTTAATTAACAAAATTATTACAATTCAGTGTTGTTGTATGTAACCACAGTTCAGATATTTTTACTGCTCACATCTGTGAAATTTTGCTTCAAACCATGCCAATATGTAGTGGTTTAAAACAACATCACTTCTTAGCCTATAATTCTGTGAGTCAGAAATTTAGTCCGGGTTCAAATGAATTGTACTTCCACTGGTTTCACTGTGCACACTCATAGTTTTAGGTGGTGATTGGTTGATCTAGGGAGGTATGGTGTCCCTTACATGTTTGATGATTTGTGCTAGATGTTAGTAGGTTCCAAATCCTAGGGTGATAGAGTTAAACTGAGACACATGTCTCTACCTGGCTCGCCTGGGCTTATACACATAGTGACAGTTGCAGAGTTCCCATAAGCAACAAACTCCAATTAACAGGCAGTTTTTGAGTTTTGGTTTGTGTCACATTTGCTGTTGACTCATTAGCCACAGGAAGTCACACGATCAAGCCCAGTACTAGAAGATACGTTGATTTAGGAAAGGATAAACAAAATTGGGGATGCTCACTGCTAGAGAACAAAACAGAGTAACATGTAGATTGTAGCAGTAATTTTTTTTTTTTTTTTACGGCTACAATCTACATGTTACTCTATTTTGTTCTCTATACTTGACAATTTATTTATCCGTTCTCTTCTCAACAGAGATTTAGATGACATTTGGTAATCTAAACTATTTGGTATTCAACACTATTATGAACAGTGTAGTGAACATTTTTGTATATGTCATCTGTTCATATGTGCAAGAGGTTCTCTTAGATATATAACTAGGAACGGAATTGCTAGAGAGGTATGAACGGTCAACTTTATAAAATAAAACCATATTTTTCCCATAATGATTGCTCCAATTATACTCCCACCAACAAGGCAGAGGGAAGACAATTGCAAATATCATCACTAACACCTACTGCAGTTTTAGAAGAGATTATTTTATCTTTATTATTGAAAAACAACAACACAATTACAAAATAACAAAAAATTGAGTTAAACAAGAGCTAGCCTATGTGAAACTTAGAGTATGAATACTAGGACTTATAATTGCTTTCTCAATATTTAATTTATCTACTAAGCACTTCTTAAGATACTGTGTTAAGAGCTAAAGGGCTAATGCAAAGAAAAAGGTTTGATCACTGCCTTCAAAAGGGTTTATGGTTTATTAGAGAGTTCGGAGAAACCAAGACTTAACGGGAACAGTTAACACATATAGCTGCCTGTGGACCAAATGTCGTTCCAAGCACTTGACATCAATTAGCTCATTTCATCTTCATAGCAATCCTATGAGATGGATGCCATTTTCATCCCCATTTAAAATGAGGAACCTAAAGCTGAGATTAAATATTTTGCACAAGGTCCACCAGCTAGTAAGTGATGGGGCCCAGACTGAAGCCCAGACAGTCTGGCCCCAGAAAGCAGTATTCTTAATCCTCCCTCTGTCTCTTGACTCTTCCAAATGTTCTAAAAGGCAATGAAGGGAATTATGTGGGTCAATACACCAGCTAGATTAATACATAATAGAAGTTTGTTTGAATTTGGACCTGACGTGTTAATAAATGAGCGAGGATTTTATAACTTAACTGACAAAGAGCACAATAGTTGAAAAAAAAATATGATCATGACTTCATATTTTTTCCTTGGTTTTTAGTCAATTATGAGTTCACAGAAAAACACTCATTTTAATCTGTTAAATTAATTGGCTAACTTAAATAAGAGTCATTTCTCTTCTTTATCATTATGTGGAGATATATATATGAGCCACATAATGGAAATGGACATATTATACACACACGCACACACATCACATCTTATATATTCCTACCCATCGCCACTGAGTTGATTCCAACTCACAGTGACTCTATAGGACAGAGTAGAACTGCCCCAAAGTTTCCAAGAAGTGCTTGTTGGACTTGCACTGCTGCAACCTGGTTAGCAGGCAAGCTCTTAACCACTGCTCCACCTGCACTTGATATTATATATTACACATTACATGTTGTTGTTGTTGGGTGCTTTCAGATCTAATCTGACTCATAGCAACCCTATGCACAACAGAACAAAACACTGCCTGGCCCTAAGCCATCTTCACATTCATTGCTTGCTATGAAGGAGCCCATCTTTACTGCCACTGTGTCAATCCATCTCATTAAGGATCTTCCTCTTTTTCTCTGACCCTCTACTTTACCAGTTGATGTCCACCTACAAGGAATGGTTCCTCCTGATAACATGTTCAAAGTATGTGAAATGGAGTCTCGCCATCCTCACTTCTAAGGAGTATCCTGGTTGTACTGCTTCCAAGATAGAATTTTTCGTTCTCCTGGCAATCCATGGTATATTCAATATTCTTTGCCAACACCATAATCAAAAGCATCAGTTCTTCTTTGGTCTTCCTTATGCATTGCTCAGCTTTCACGTGCATATAAGCTTGGTTCAGGCACACAGTCCTCAAAGTGGCATCTTTGCTTTTTAACACTTTAAAGAATTCTTTTGTAACATATTTGGCCATTGCAGTATGTCATTTGATTTCTTGGCAGCTGCTTCCTTGGGCATTGATTGTGGGTCCAAGTGAAATGAAATCCTTGACAACTTCAGTCTTTTCTTTGTTTATCATGATGTTGCTTATTGATCCAGTTGTGAGGATTTTTGTTTTCTTTATTTTGAGGTGTAACCCATATTGAAGGCTGAAGTCTTTGATCTTCATCATTAAATGCTTCAAATTCTATTCACTTTCAGCAAGCAAGGTTGTGTCATCTGCATAATGCAGGTTGTTAATGAGTCTTTTGTTCTTCTTCATATAGTCAAGCCTCTCAGATTATTCGCTCAGCTTATAAATTGAATAAGTGTGGTGAAAAGATACGACCCAAATGCACAACTTTCCTGATTTTAAACCACACTATATCCCCTTGTTCTGTTGGAACAACTGCTTCTTGGTTTATGTACAGGCTCATGAGCACAATTAAGTGTTCTGGAATGCCCATTCATCTAAATGTTATCCATAATTTGTTATAGTCAATAAAACATAGATAAACATCTTTCTGGTATTTTCTGTTTTCAGCCAAGATCCATCTAACATCAGCAACGATATCCCTTGTTCCATGTCCTCTTTGAATCTGGCTTGAATTTCTGGAAGTTCCCTGTCAATGTACTGCTGCAACCACTTCTGAATGATCCTCAGCATAATTTTACTTGTGTGTGATATTAATGATATTGTTCAATAATTTCCACATTCTGTTGGGTCAACTTGCTTTAGAATGGGCACAAATATGGATTTATTCCAGTAGATTGGTCAGTGTAATGAATTAAATTGTGTTCCCCCAAAATGTGTGTCAACTTAGCTAGGCCATGATTCCCAGTATTGTGTGGTTGTCCACCATTTTGTATTCTGATGTGATTATCCTATGTGCTGTGAATCCTAACCTCTATGATGTTAATGAGGCATGATTACAGGCAGTTATGCTAAAGAGCTCAATCTACAGGATTAGGTTGTATTTTGAGTCAATCTCTTTTGAGATTTAAAAGAGAGAAGTGGACAGAGTGGGTAGGGAGCTCCTACAACCAAGAAAGAAGAGCCCGGAGCAAGCATGTCATTTGGACTTGGGGTCTCTGCAATAAGAAGCTACTATAACAGGAGAAGATTGATGGCAAGGACCTTCCCCAATAGTCGAGAAAGAGACAAAGCCTTTTCCTGGAGCTGGCACCCTAACTTGGGACTTCTAGCCTCCTAGACTACGAGAGAATAAACTTTGGTTTGTTAAAGCCATGCACTTGTGATAACAGCACTAGATAACTAAGCAGCACTGGATAACTAAGACATTCAGGTAGCTGTCTTCCAAATTTCTTGGCATAAACAAGAGAACACCTCCAATGGTACACCTGTTTGTTGAAATATCTCATTTGGTCTCCCATCAAGTACTGGAGCCTTATTTTTCCCCAATGCCTTCAGTGCAGTTTGGACTTCTTCCTTCAATACCATCGGTTCTTGATCATATCCTATCTCCTGAAGTGGTTGAATGCCAACCAATTCTTTTCCCTACAGTGACTCTGTTTATTGCTTACATCTTGTTTTGATGCTTCCTGTGTCCTTCAATATTTTGCCCATAAAATCCTTCAGCATTGCAACTCAAGGCTTGATTTTTTTCTTCAGTTATTTCAGCTTGAGAAATTCTGAGCTTGCTCTTACCTTTTATTTTTCTAACTTCAGGTCTTTGCACATTCCAATACTTTAATTTGTCTTTTTGAGCTCCCCTTTGAAATTTTCTGTTCATCTCTTTTACTTCATTGTTTCATCCATTAGCTTCAGTTGCTCTATGTTCAAGGGCAACATTCAGAGTCTCTTTAGACATCTGTTTTAGTCTTTTCTTTCTTTCCTGTCTTTTTAATGGACTTTTGCTTTCTTCATGTATGAAGTCCTTGATGTTGTCCCACAACTAGCCTAGTTTTCTGTCATTAGTGTTCAATGCATAAAATCTATTCTGAAGATGGCCTCTAAATTTAGGTGGATATACTCAAGGTTGTGTTTTGGCTTTTGTGGATGTGTAATTTTCTTCAGCTTCAACTTGAAATTGCATACGAGCAATTGATGGTCTGTTCCACAGTCAGGTTCTGGCCTTGTTCTAATTGATGATATTGAGCTTCTCCATCATCTTTTTCCACAGATGTAGGTAATTTTATTCCTGTGTATTCCATCTGGTGAGGTCTACATGTATAGTTGCAGTCTATGTTGCTGAAAAAAAGGTGTTTATAATAAACAAGTCATTTGTCTTGTAAAATTCTATCATGCAATCTTCAGCATCCTTTCTATCACCAAGGTTATATTTTCCAACTACTATCCTTCTTTGTTTCCAACTTTTGCATTTCAATTGCCAATAATTATCAAGGTATCTTAATTGTAATGTTTGATCAATTTCAGACTGCAGAAGTTGGTAAAAATCTTCAATTTCTTCATCTTTGGCATTAGTGGTTGGTGTGTAAATTTGAATAATAATTTTATTAACTTGTCTTCCTTGTAGGCTTGTGGATAATGGCTTATCACTGACAGTGTTGTACTTCAGGAAAGATCTTGAAATGTTCTTTTTGATGATGGATGTGACTCCATTCCTCTTTGATTTGTCATTTCTGGCATAGTAGATCATAAGATTGTTCAATTCAAAATGGCCAACACAAGTCCACTTCCCCTCATTAATGCCTAGGATATTGATCATTATGCATTCTGTTCCATTGTTGATGACTTTCACTTTTCCTGATTTATACTTCATACATTTCATGTTTTGATTTGTTATGTTACATGTTATATACACACGCTTAAAACAGTGAACATTTGTTATTTTGTGTCCCTCATCATGCATTTACTCTTTCTAACAGAAGCCTTATTTATTTTGAAAAATTGCCCCTTTAAGTAAAGAGTCATCCTGTTGGAACAGTGAATTTGGATACCCTGCTGTCCTACACCATTAAGACTGAGAAATAGACAAGAAGTAGATATTGGTGGGATGTGTGGACCAATCTTGAATGTGTGGGTTGGGTGTTTACACATGTACATATGAGGCCACACCTAATGCAGGATTGAGTCAAGGGTAGGAGACGAAGAGGTTGGTTTATGGGCCAGGGACAAGGTCTCTCATGTTTCTATGTTGTCTCGAAATATATCCACATACTTTTTGATATTTTTCTCTTTAAAATGTAGAGTCTAAATCCCCTCCCCTTGAATGTGGGCTAGACTTAGTGACTCCAGCTTCTAATGAATTGAATGAGGTAGAAGTGATGTGGAAGTAAATGTGGTGGAAAGGATTCTAAGATCCCTGAGTCTTCTCGCCAGCAATCAGAAATGATTTGAGGCCTACTGCTAATAGCCAAAATGAGTAAGCTATCTTGAAAGGTGAAACTCCAGCTCCAGTCAAGTTTTTAGATGACTGCATCCTCATGAGAGACCCTGAGCCAGAACCACTGAGCTAAGCAGCTTCTGAATTTCTCATTCACAGGAACTGTGAGGTAATAATTGTTGATTGTTTTAAGCTAAGTTTTAGGGTACTTTGACATGAAACAATAGGTGACTGATACATATATGAAACTCAAAAGACTCTAAGTGATAACGTTTTTAAAATAAAATAAGCATGATGGGAGAGAAGGAAAATAAACTTGTCTTAGAAGACAGAGTTTCATGGGAAATAGGAAAAAAATTGCTGAAGAAACGATAAAGAATAATTACTATGAAAGTTCAAAGGAAGTCTGGTTTAAACATTACTTGTAAATTGTCTCTATTTTGATTAGGTGATAATTCTGTTTCTGTCACATGGATTACAGAGAAGGAAGAAATGTGAAGGATAAAAATAAATACCAGATGCTTAAATTATAACCCATCAAAAAGGTCAAAGAAATGCTGGTTAATACTTTACTTCTTAGAACAATGAAATATTAAAAGAGAAATACATTATGCTTGGTAAAATAGAGGGTCAGCGAAAAAGAGGAAGACCCTCAACTAGATGGATTGACACAGTGGCTGCAACAATGGGCTTAAGCATAACAACAAATTGTGAAGATGGCATAGGACCAGGCAGTGTTCTGTTCTATTGTTCGGATCCAACATGATGGTACCTAACAACAACAATGATAATTTAAAAATAGAAAGAATGTCCTTTGCTACATTTGTACCAAATTCAAATGTGTGCACAGAGGAATAATAAAAATGCCATTCTTCTAGCAAGCAAAAAATATAGAAATAAAAATGTAGTAATGCAAATTGAAACAGCCATCACTGTGACTAAGTGTCCTTTGTGTGGGCCTGCTTCATCAGTTGTTGTGTTTCTCCAGCAGTTATAGTGCTAAATATCACCCAACAGATTAGAATTCATCATATGTTCCAATTCTAGCTAATTTGAAATTAGTCATGATAATGGGAAGAAAGAAGCTTCTAGAAAAATAGAAGCTTGTTTATCTGTAAATTCTAAATTTTTCATCAACATAATTTTATGAGGACTGAAAAGCTAATATAAATATAGTTTCACCATTTCTTAAATTTCTTTATTACTCTTATAGTACAGACGCAGAGAAAAGACCAAAAGCCAGGGGGTTAGGGATAGAAAAAGGGAAAATTATTCTGAATACTGTGTCATAATATATACATATATGTTTGTATATATGTATATATTATGACACAGTATTCAGAATAATATAGTTGTTGTTGTTAGGTGCCATCGAGTTGGTTCCATCTTATAGCAACCCTATAGGACAGAGTAGAATTACCCCATATGGTTTCCAAGGAGTGGATGGTGAATTTGAACTGCCAACCTTTTGGTTAGCAGCTGAGCTCTCAGCCACTACACCACCAGGGCCCTCACTCTCCCTCTCTCTCTCTCTATATATATAAACTTTTCCCATTTACTGATGTGTCAATCAGGATAAACTAGGTTATGCCAATAAAACAAATGCTCCCACAATCTCAGTGGATTAAAGCAATAAAATTTATTCTCATGTTACATGTTTATGATAAAGCATGTACTATGACATTGACAATAGCCAAGGCACAGAGAAAGAGAAGGTAAAAAATCACACAAGTGGCACATAACATTTTATTGACAAAAGCAGATATATGGCCACGCCTAGCTTCAAAGGAGCAATCCTACTATGTTTTTACCATATACACAAGAAAAACAGATGCATTTATCGGACAGAAATATCCAACATCACAGTGGTCATAAAAACTCATTTGAGTAAAAGAAACTAAGCCTCAGAGAGGTTGAATAGCTTACTCGGTGACACTTAACTTGTTAGTGGTATATCCAGTTTTGAAATCCAAGCTTTTCTGAAAGAAATAGGAATTGGCAGATGGGGAGGATAAATGGTTGATTAATTCAATATTACTAAACACTTGTTACTGGAAGCATTGTCTGTAAAACAGCAGCATCTGCACCACCTGAGAGCTTATTAAAAATGCACAATCTCTGGCTTACCCCAGATACTAAATGGGGATCTACTTTTAAGAAGGTCTTCTGGTGATTCGTATGCATGTTGAAGTTCGTCCTAAACTTTGTCTTTGAGCACATATTAAACCAAACCTGTTGCCGTCAATTTCATTCCAACATTTAGTGACTCTATAGGACAGAATAGAATTGCCCTATAGGGTTTCCAAGGAGCAACAGGTAGATTCAATTGCCAAACTTTTGGTTAGCAGCTGAGCTCTTAACCACTATGCCACCAGGGTTCCCGAGAACACATTAGGTCGCATTATTATTTATATTTTTTTCAAAGACAAATAATAATATTAATAATCCATGACTCTCCCCTGATCCAAGCCTAGGCGTATCCATTTAGGAATTGTAACTCCTTCCCCCAAATTTCCCACCATCAACACCACCAAGTCTTTTCTGCTAATCACTGTGTAGAAATATAACAAGTACACGTGTCATTCCTCAACTTTAACATATTTCCCTTCATTTTTCCCTACTCTTTGTGATCCCCAGGCACAGTGATCTCTCCTTCCTGCCTCTGATAGTCCTCAGGATAATCGATATGTCCTGCCGTCTATGCCAGGTTTCAGAAAATGGTGAAGAATGGATCCCTCTGAAAATCATATTAAAATTGACCACCTGGGCTCCTAAGCAGCACTCTTAGTGCCCAAGATCAAACACCTTCCTTCACACACACAATCTCTTCAGCCTTTCATCTGAGAATCACTTTTCAAATGGCTTAAGTCCAGTCTACTGACCAAGAGTGTGCAGAGGTGATTGGCATAACAGGCAACTTTTCCTTATCTTTATTGTCCGCATGGCTCTCCTCTCTCTTCTCAAGAGCATCAGCCTCAAAAACACTACGTGCCATCCTTTTCAGCCAAAAAAATTACCCTCTATGCATATTAATTAATATAAATAATACTTGGAGTAAGGAGTATATCTTAATTACCCAGTGCTGCCCTTACAGAAAATACCACAGGTGTGTGGCTTCAAAGAACAGAAATTTATTTCTCACAGTTCAGGAGGCCAGAAGTCTAAATTCAGAGTGTGGCACTAGGAGAAATTCGTTGTCTATTTCAGACGTATCTGCCATGTATGTCTGTCTTCACATGGCATCTTCCTCTTGTGTTCCTATGCTGCTCTTTTTATAACTCAGAGTGACTAGGTTTAAGACCCACCCTAGTCTTGTATGGCTTCATTAACATTACAGTAACCCCAGAAGCCCCACCAAACTTATTGGATTCCTATTCATAGTGATCCTACAGCACAGAGTAGAACTGCCCCATGGAGTTTCCAAGGAGCTCTTGGTGGATTCAAACTACCAACCTTTTGGTTAGCAGCCATAGTACTTACCCAGTAGTCCACCAGGGTTTCTGACAACATCACATCCAAAAAAAAAAAAAAAAAAACCCACTGCCCTGTCATGTCAATTTGGATTCGTAACAACCCTATAGATCACACAGACAGCCCATATTTCCAAACAGGGTCATACTTAGAGGCACAGGGGTTAGAATTTCAACATATATTTTGGAGAACACAATTCAATCCAAAGCAATGTATTTCAGGCCCACAGAAATAATCTCTTACAACTAATACATCATATATACAGGCCAGGAAATAAAAAATGATCATTTAGATTAGATATAAAGACCATCTTATATGGACAAGTATCATGGCTTCATAATATTTTCTACTTGAATAATTATTATGCGGGATATTGTTCTCAAGTATCTTCACATTTTTCTGATATTAAAAAAAAAAAACCAAACCCACTGCCATCAAGTCAACTCTGACTCATAGCGACCCTATAGGACATTCTGATATACA
This sequence comes from Elephas maximus indicus, assembly GCF_024166365.1. NCBI lineage: Eukaryota > Metazoa > Chordata > Mammalia > Proboscidea > Elephantidae > Elephas > Elephas maximus. Next base: position 134,562,798 of record NC_064822.1, on the reverse strand, counting down.
TAATAATAAATCAGACTTTTATAATTAAATCTGTAACTGACAAAGAAAGCATGATAAAATATGAAAAGAAAAATTTTAAATCATAAATACACACCATTAAGTTACAGTGTGCTATAAGAAATATTGGCAGATTTGAGTTTTTTCACAAGGAACTACCCGTCTTCATTTTAGAAACAAATTATTCTCATACCAAATGTTGACTGGGATGCCCATCTAGACATGACATTTCCTAGACTCCTTTGCAACTTGGTGTAACCTTTTTGACCAAGTTTTAGCCAATGCAATGTGCGCAATTTCCAGATCGTATTCTTAAAAGGAAGCTATTTGCTTTCCACTTCCTGTTTTTCCCCTTTTCAAGGCATGGAGATAGCAACAAAAGGAAAAGTTTTCTTGGATCCAAGGATGGAATTCATGCTGATGGTGGAAAAGCAACTCTTCTACATCCAATTATGTACCAGCATAGATTTTGTGTAGAAAAGAAATAAATCTGGTATGTTTCAGTCATTTCTAAGTGATCTCTCAAAGAATTTGTACCAATATTCTAACTAATACAAGGCTTTAAAATTTTTTTTTAAACAAAATCTAACCTCATAAAGAATAACTATGTAACTGAAGGTTTTAATTTGACTAAAAACAACAGAATTATTACAAAAGAACAAAAGGAAAAGACAGATGTGTTTAACCTCAGAAAATTAAACAATCTTTAATTCTTCAAATAAGTATGGAAAACCATTTGAAATTTCATAAGCACTAAATCAAATTTTATTCTCAAAATGTGAATAGGACCATCATTTTCCCTATATCCAAATTTTCTTGCCAGTCTTCATTCTTCCCTTTCCCTGCCATCCTGTTAGTCTTCCTTCCTTCCTCCCTCCCTTTCTTCCCTCCATCCTTCCGTCCTTTCTTCCTGGATCCTCCCACATAAATTCCCACTCTTTCACTTTATTATTCTATTCAGATCCTCACCTACCACTGCTTTTCAAATAGTAACCTTCTAATTAGTCATTACTCCACTTGCCTCTATATACTTGCCCCTTCTATTCTTCCTGTTCAAAACTAAATGGATCATGATTATTTTAAAAATCTTTATCGTCCAAATCACAAGGATGTTATGTAATTATAATATTGACAATATCTTTTTTACTGCTCCTAACTTGAAAGTTCACTTTGCCTTGTTTATGGACAACATGACAATATAATAAGGTTATTATGTAATGGTTTTATGTAATGATAAACAAAATGAAAGTATAATTTGTAAAGAAAACATAAGAAAATTAAATCTATATGCCTCAAACAATATAGTAGCTAAATGTCTGAAGCACAACCTAAAAGAAATGTAAGTAGAATTTAATTTCTAAAAAATATTATGGTGATGGATTTTTTATATTAACTTTTATTGAGCTTCAAGTGAACGTTTACAAATCAAGTCAGACTGTCACATATAAGTTTATATACATCTTACTCCGTACACCCACTTGCTCTCTCCCTAATGAGTCAGCCCTTCCAGTCTCTCCTTTCGTGACATTTTTGCCAGCTTCCAACTCTCTCTATCATCCCATCCTCCCTCCAGAAAGGAGATGCCAACACAGTCTCAAGTGTCCGCCTGATACAATTAGCTCGCTCTTCATCAGCATCTCTCTCCCATCCACTGTCCAGTCCCCTCCATGTCTGATGAGTTGTCTTCGGGGATGATTCCTGTCCTGTGCCAACAGAAGGTTTGGGGACCATGATCGCCGGGATTCCTCTAGTCTCAGTCAGACCATTAAGTATGGTCTTTTTGTGAGAATTTGGGGTCTGCATCCCACTGATCTCCTGCTCCCTAAGGGGTTCTCTATTGTGCTCTCTGTCAGGGCAGTCATCAATTGTGGCCGGGCACCAACTAGTTTTTCTGGTCTCAGTTTTTCAGGATGATGTAGGTCTCTGGTTCATGTGGCCCTTTCTGTCTCTTGGGCTCTTAGTTGTCGTGTGGCCTTGGTGTTCTTCATTTTCCTTTGCTCCAGGTGGGTTGAGACCAATTGATGCATCTTAGATGGCCCCTTGTTAGCATTTAAGACCCCAGACGCCACATTTCAAAGTGGGATGCAGAATGTTTTCATAATAGAATTATTTTGCCAATTGACTTAGAAGTCCCCTTAAACCATGGTCCCCAAACCTCCACCCTTGCTCCGCTGAACTTTGAAGCATTCATTTTATCCCGGAAACTTCTTTGCTTTTGGTCCAGTCCAATCGAGCTGACCTTCCATGTATTGAGTGTTGTCCTTCCCTTCACCTAAAGCCGTTCTTATCTACTAATTAATCAGTAAAAACCCCTCTCCCTCCCTCCCTCCCTCCCCCCCTCGTAACCACAAAAGTATGTATTCTTCTCAGTTTATACTATTTCTCAAGATATTATAATAGTGGTCTTATACAATATTTGTCCTTTTGCCTCTGACTGATTTCGCTCAGCATAATGCCTTCCAGGTTCCTCCATGTTACAAAATGTTTCACAGATTCGTCACTGTTCTTTTTCGATGCGTAGTATTCCATTGTGTGAGTATACCACAATTTATTTACCCATTCATCCTTTGATGGACACCTTGGTTGCTTCCAACTTTTTGCTATTGTAAACAGAGCTACAATAAACATGGGTGTGCATATATCTGTTTGTGTGAAGGCTCTTGTTTCTCTAGGGTGTGTTCCGAGCAGTGGGATTTCTGAGTTGTATGGTAGTTCGATTTCTAACTGTTTAAGATAATGCCAGATAGATTTCCAAAGTGGTTGTACCATTTTACATTCCCACCAGCAGTGTATAAGAGTTCCAATCTCTCCGCAGCCTCTCCAACATTTATTATTTTGTGTTTTTTGGATTAATGCCAGCCTTGTTGGACTGAGATGGAATCTCATCGTGGTTTTCATTTGCATTTCTCTAATGGCTAATGATCAAGAGCATTTTCTCATGTATCTGTTAGCTGCCTGAATATCTTCTTTAGTGAAGTGTGTGTTCATATCCTTTGCCCACTTCTTGATTGGGTTGTTTGTCTTTTTGTGATTGAGTTTTGACAGAATCATATAGATTTTAGAGATCAGGCGCTGGTCGGAGATGTCATAGCTGAAAATTCTTTCCCAGTCTGTGGGTGGTCTTTTTATTCTTTTGGTAAAGTCTTTAGATGAGCATAGGTGTTCGATTTTTAGGAGCTCCCAGTTATCGGGTTTCTCTTCGTCATTTTTGGTAATGTTTTGTATTCTGTTTATGCCTTGTATTAGGGCTCCTAGGGTTGTCCCAATTTTTTCTTCCATGATCTTTATCGTTTTAGTCTTTATGTTTAGGTCTTTGATCCACTTGGAGTTAGTTTTTGTGCATGGTGTGAGGTATGGGTCCTGTTTCATTTTTTTGCAAATGGATATCCAGTTATGCCAGCACCATTTGTTAAAAAGACAATCTTTTCCCCAATTAACACACTGGGCCTTTGTCAAATATCAGCTGCTCATATGTGGATGGATTTATATCTGGGTTCTCAATTCTGTTCCATTGGTCTATGTGCCTGTTATTGTACCAGTACCAGGCTGTTTTGACCACTGTGGCTCTATAATATGTTCTAAAATCAGGTAGAGTGAGACCTCCCACTTTCTTCATCTTTTTCAGTAATGTTTTACTTATCTGGGGCTTCTTTCCCTTCCATATGAAGTTGGTGATTTGTTTCTCCATCACATTAAAAAATTTCATTGGAATTTGGATCAGAAGTGCATTGTATGTATAGATGGCTTTTGGTAGAATAGACATTTTTACTATGTTAAGTCTTCCTATCCATGAGCAAGGTATGTTTTTCCACTTAAGTATGTCCTTTTGAATTTCTTGTAGTAGAGCTTTGTAGTTTTCTTTGTATAGGTCTTTTACATCCTTGGTAAGATTTATTCCTAAGTATTTTATCTTCTTGGGGGCTACTGTGAATGGTATTGATTTGGTTATTTCCTCTTCGGTGTTCTTTTTGTTGATGTAGAGGAATCCATGTGATTTTTGTATGTTTATCTTATAACCTGAGACTCTGCCAAACTCTTCTATTAGTTTCAGTAGTTTTCTGGAGGATTCCTTAGGGTTTTCTGTGTTAAGATCATGTCATCTGCAAATGGAGATAATTGTATTTCCTCCTTGCCAATCCGGATGCCCTTTATTTCTTTGTCTAGCCTAATTGCTCTGGCTAAGACTTCTAGCAGAATGTTGAATAAGAGCGGTGATAAAGGGCATCCTTGTCTGGTTCCTGTTCTCAAGGGAAATGCTTTCAGGTTCTCTCCATTTAGAGTGATGTTGGCTGTTGGGTTTGCATAGATGCCCTTTATTATGTTGAGGAATTTTCCTTCAATTCCTATTTTGGTAAGAGTTTTTATCATGAATGGGTTTTGGACTTTGTCAAATGCCTTTTCTGCATCAATTGATGAAATCATTCAGTTTTTGTCTTTTGTTTTATTTATGTGGTGGATTACGTTAATGGTTTTTCTAATATTAAAGCAGCCTTGCATAAAAAAATACCTGGTATAAATCCCACTTGGTCATGGTGGATTATTTTTTTGATATGTTGTTGAATTCCATTGGCTAGAATTTTGTTGAGGATTTTTGCATCTATGTTCATGAGGGATATAGGTCTGTAATTTTCCTTTTTTGTAATGTCTTTACCTGGTTTTGGTATCAGGGAGATGGTGGCTTCATAGAATGAGTTGGGTAGTATTCCGTCATTTTCTATGCTTTGAAATAGCTTTAGTAGTAGTGGTGTTAACTCTTCTATGAAAGTTTGGTAGAACTCTGCAGTGAAGCCGTCCGGGCCAGGGCTTTTTTTTGTTGGGAGTTTTTTGATTACCGTTTCAATCTCTTTTTTTTGTTATGGGTCTATTTAGTTGTTCTACTTCTGAATGTGTTAGTTAAGTAGGTAGAGTTTTTCCAGCAATTCATCCATTTCTTCTAGCTTTGCAAATTTGTTGGAGTACAATTTTTCATAATAATCTGATATGATTCTTTTAATTTCAGTTGGGTCTGTTGTGATATGCCCCTTCTCGTTTCTTATTCGGGTTATTTGTTTCCTTTCCTGTATTTCTTTAGTCAGTCTAGTCAATGGTTTAGCAATTTTGTTAATTTTTTCAAAGAACCAGCTTTTGGCTTTGTTAATTCTTTCAATTGTTTTTCTGTTCTCTAATTCATTTAGTTCAGCTCTAATTTTTATTATTGGTTTTCTTCTGGTGCCTGATGGATTCTTTTGTTGCTCACTTTCTATTTGTTCAAGTTGTCGGGACAGTTCTCTGATTTTGGCTCTTTCTTCTTTTTTATGTGTGCATTTATCGATATAAATTGGCCTCTGAGCACTGCTTTTACTGTGTCCCAGAGGTTTTGATAGGAAGTATTTTCATTCTCGTTGCATTCTATGAATTTCCTTATTGCCTCCTTGATGTCTTCTATAACCCAGTCTTTTTTCAGGAGGGTATTGTGCAGTTTCCAAGTATTCGATTTCTTTTCCCCAGTTTTTCTGTTATTGCCTGGTGGTCTGAGAAGATGCTTTGTAATATTTTGATGTTTTGGATTCTGCAAAGGTTTGTTTTATGACCTAATATGTGGTCTATTCTAGAGAATGTTCCATGTGCGCTAGAAAAAAAAGTATATTTTGCAGCGGTTGGGTGGAGAGTTCTGTATAAGTCGATGAGGTCAAGTTGGTTGATTGTTGTAATTAGGTCTTCCGTGTCTCTATTGAGCTTCTTACTGGATGTTCTGTCCTTCTCCGAAAGTGGTGTGCTGAAGTCTCCTACTGTAATTGTGGAGGTGTCTATCTCACTTTTCAGTTCTGTTAAAATTTGATTTATGTATCTTGCAGCCCTGTCATTGGGTGCATAAATATTTAATATGGTTATGTCTTCCTGATCAATTGTCCCTTTTATCATTATGTAGTGTCCTTCTTTATCCTTTGTGGTGGATTTAAGTCTAAAGTCTATTTTGTCAGAAATTAATATTGCTACTCCTCTTCTTTTTTGCTTATTGTTTGCTTGATATATTTTTTCCATCCTTTGAGTTTTAGTTTGTTTGTGTCTCTAAGTCTAAGGTGTGTCTCTTGTAGGCAGCATATAGACGGATCGTGTTTCTTTATCCAGTCCGAGACTCTCTGTCTCTTTATTGGTGCATTTAGTCCATTTACATTCAGCGTAATTACAGATAAATAAGTGTTTAGTGTTGTCATTTTGATGCCTTTTTATGTGTGTTGTTGACCATTTCATTTTTCCACTTACTTTTTTGTGCTGAGACTTTTTTCTTAGTAAATTGTGAGATTCTCATTTTCGTAGTGTTTGACTTTATGTTTGTTGAGTCGTTACATTTTTCTTGGCTTTTTTCTTGAGTTATGGAGTTGTAATACCTTTTTGTGGTTACCTTAATATTTACCCCTATTTTTCTAAGTAAAAACCTAACTTGTATTGTTCTATATCGCCTTGTATCACTCTCCATATGGCAGTTCTATGCCACCTGTATTTAGTCCCTCTTTTTGATTATTGTGATCTTTTACATATCGACTGCAGTGATTCCCTGTTATGAGCATTTTTTTTTAAATTAATCTTAATTTGTTTTTGTGATTTCCCTATTTGAGGTGATATCAGGATGTTCTGTTTTGTGACCTTGTGTTGTGCTGGTATCGGATATTATTGGTTTTCTGACCAAACAATGTCCTTTAGTATTTCTTGTAGATTTGGTTTGGTTCTGCAAATTCTCTAAGCTTGTGTTTATCTGTAAATATCTTAATTTCCCCTTCATATTTCAGAGAGAGTTTTGCTGGATATATGATCCTTGGCTGGCAGTTTTTCTCCTTCAGTGCTCTGTATATGTCGTCCCATTGCCTTCTTGCCTGCATGGTTTCTGCTGAGTAGTCTGAACATACTTATTCATTCTCCCTTGAAGGAGACCTTTCTTTTCTCCCTGGGTGCCTTTAAAGTTTTCTCTTTATCTTTGGTTTTGGCAAGTTTGATGATAATATGTCTTGGTGTTTTTCTTTTTGGATCAATCTTAAATGGGGTTCGATGAGCATCTTGGATAGATATCCTTTCGTCTTTCATGATGTCAGGGAAGTTTTCTGTCAGCAGATCTTCAACTATTTTCTCTGTGTTTTCTGTCCCCCCTCCCTGTTCTGGGACTCCAATCACCCGCAAGTTATCCTTCTTGATAGAGTCCCACATGATTCTTAGGGTTTCTTCATTTTTTAAATTCTTTTATCTGATTTTTTTTCAGCTATGTTGGTGTTAATTCCCTGGTCCTCCAGATTTCCCAATCTGCATTCTAATTGCTCGAGTCTGCTCCTCTGACTTCCTCTTGCATTGTCTAATTCTGTAATTTTATTGTTAATCTTTTGGATTTCTACATGCTGTCTCTCTATGGATTCTTGCAACTTATTAATTTTTCCACTATGTTCTTGAATAATCTTTTTGAGTTCTTCAACAGTTTTATCAGTGTGTTCCTTGGCTTTTTCTGCAGTTTGCCTTATTTCATTTGTGATGTCTTGAAGCATTCTGTAAATTAGTTTTTTGTATTCTGTATCTGATAATTCCAGGATAGTTTCTTCATTTGGGAAAGATTTTGATTCTTTTGTTTGGGGGGTTGTAGAAGCTGTCATGGTCTGCTTCTTTATGTGGTTTGATATGGACTGCTGTCTCCGAGCCATCACTAAAAGATATAAGTAGTGGTTTATTCTGTAATTGCTCGCTGAGTCTTATCTTGTTTTGTTTTCTTTCAATATACGTGGATGGGCTACTATATTGTGCTGTGTTGTTTGTTGTAGCCCTTGACTTACTTATGACCTATTACCAGCTGGTTTGGGCTGTTGCCAGATATATATGGCTGAGTCTATTCACTGTTCTTGAGTAGAATCTGATTTTGGGTCATCAGGTGTGCTGCACCCTAACACCTATCCATCTCGAGAAGTAGTGGCGATAGTTGTGTGCACCAGATTCTATTAGCAGCTGGGGTTCACCCTCCAGTGGGAACAGGATGCTGACAGGGTTCCCCCAAGTGTCAGTGAGGTAGGTGTGTCTCTATTCCTATGGCACCTTGGTGGGAGGGCACTGCAGGTGTACCTTAGGGCCCCAATGCAAGTACCTCTACTGATTGGTAGATGTCACCCTCCTTAGACCCCCAAGGCAAGAGACTAGGTGGTCTGGGGGGAGCTTTAGCCCTCAGTTCCCTTTTGTGGGTTAGTTAGGGCTCTGTTGAATAAGCAGAGATATCAGACCTGGGGAACTTGTTTTTCCAGAAAATCTGCTAAAAAAAAATGCAGTCAGATCCCTATCAGAACTGCCTTTGGATTATAACTGCCACCTTGTTCCCTGTTAAGGATGAAAGTCCGAGATTTGGATCATATATGCTTGGCTGTAGCTGGTTCTGCGTTTTAAGTCCAATTAGGGATGAATTTTTGGTCCCTGGGTTTTTTGTGGTTCCTTTTCTCAGGCCGGAAGAATGGGTTAGGAAAAGACAAAAAAAAAAAAAAAAAGGGAAAAGCAAAGCCGCCGCGGATCCAGAGCCATTCTCCCTCTGGCTCAGGAAATTCCAATGTTAATGAAGCCGCCTGGGAAGGGTGGGGGAGGGTTCAGAGAAATAGGAGAGTAGCACCTCGGAATATAGCCAAAGTTGCTTTTCTTGCTTGGAATGACTATTTTATCTGAGATTCCCGAGGGACGTGTCGCCTATGTGTGCTGGCTGTGTGGAGATTGTCCCCGAGGGTCTGGCCTGCTGAAGCCGCAGTCAGATCCTCTGCTGCCAGTCCAATGCCCAGAGTCAAGGTTCCCCTGCTGGGACGCTGCACTCCTGGCTCCAAAATCAGTCCCTGCCTCCCGGGGACTTCTCATCCTGCCAGGTGCGTCGCCGCACCGCCTCTGTAGACCGGCTGGGCCCCCTCCCGGGGTTAGTTCAGGGGAGTAAGGCTGCGCCCCATGCTTGCGCCGTGACAGCGCCCAGTCAAAAGCCCGGTGCCAAGGTTCCCTGGGCGGGACACTGCACTCCCAGCTCCAAAACCAGTCACTGCCTCCCGGGGACTTCTCCCACCGGCTGCGTCGCCACGCTGCCCGCACAGACCGGCTGAGCCCCCTCCCGGGGTGAGTTCAGGGGAATAGGGCTGTGCCCCTTGTTTGCGCCGTCAGCTCCCCTGGGCCCAGAGCTAAGCCAGGCGCCAAGGTTACCTGACTGGGACGCTGGCTCCAGGCTCCGAAAACAGTCGCTGCCTCCCTGTATTTGTTCGTTCTCCGTCTCTAAATCTGTGTTTGTTGTTCAGGGTTTGTAGATTGTTATGTATGTGATCGATTCACTTGTTTTTCCGAGTCTTTGTTGCAAGAGGGATCCGAGGTAGCGTCTACCTAGTCCACCATCTTGGCCCCGCCCCTCTGGTGGTGGATTTTAATACAGCCTTTTTTGAACTGGACAAACCAAGAAGACAGAAACAAGCAATTAATAACAGAGATTGAATAGTAGGCCCAAGAACTGGAAATGTATGTGTATACGTATTATATATTTCTAGAAATCACATGGAAACCCTGGGAGCATAGTGGTTAGGAGCTATGGCTGCTAACCAAAAGGTCGGCAGTTCTAATCCACTAGGTGCTCCTTGGGAACCGTATGGGGCAGTTCTACTCTGTCCTATAGGGTTACTATGAGTCAGAATCAACTCGATGGCGATGGGTATGGGTTTGTAGAAATCAAATTCTATGGTTGCAATCCAAAAATTTATGAATAAATCATAAGATGGCCAAGAAATTTACCTAGGAAAGTCACATCAGGTGACAAAATGATTGACAATCATGCAATGCTGGGAATTATTGGCCTAGATTGATGACAAGGACCTTCCTCCATAGCCAACAGAGAGAGAAAGCCTTTCCCTGGACCTGGCACTCTGAATTCAGACTTCTAGCCTACTAGACTGTGAGAGAATGAATTTCTCTTTGTTAAAGCCATTTACTTGTAGTATTTCTGTTACAGTAGCACTAGATAACTAAGACAGAATTTGGTACTAATAGAGTGGGTTGCTACTTTAAAATGTGGAAGCTGTTTTGAAACTGAATGGATAGAGGCTTGAGGAGTTTTAAAGTGACTGATAATAAAAAATTAGATTGCCTTGAAGAGATTGTTGATGGAATTATGGACAGCAAAGACAATTCTGGTGAGGACTCAAAGGAAATGAGGAAAGTTCTTATACTGGAGACAGTGGAGATGGCAAAAAGCAGCAGGAGAGAAATTGCAGCAGCAGCAGAACCAGGAGACCAGCATGAGATAGCACTGGAACTGACCCACGTAGCAAGAGAGTTGAGTGCCTTCTGGCCAAAGTTTACTGGTGAAGTGGGGTGCCTCCAGGCACTTAATCGGTGGAGCTAAAGAGCTTTGGAATGCTTGCCCCAGCAGGCCAGATGCAGGCTGCAAGGACTGAGGGGCTGAGAGGCCAAGGAACTGGAAAGCAGAAGTGGAAGAGACAACGAACACAAAAAGCAGACCTACCTCAGTCTCAAAGGGCAGGCCCACAATCTCTGGGGTGACAAAGAGTGGAATGATAGCCTCTGGGGTTTCAAATGGTGGGGCCAGAGCTTCCTAGGTTTTAAAGAATAAGATCTTCACCAACTGGGCTTCAGAGTGTGGGGCTGCCTTTCACGAGTGCTGGTGGGATGGGACTAGATCCACTGCCCAAAGCTGAGGGGACAGGGCTGCCATTCTCAAGGGGCAGAAGAACGAGGCCTGCCTAGGCTGAGGGGGTGGAGTCACCATTCAGATGGACTGGGAGAATGGGGTTGCCCAAATTCAAGGAAGCAGAGGTGCTGTTCCAGTGGGCCTGGAAGATGGAACGGAGGGCTGGGGGGCCACCACTCAGAATTTGGAGAGTGTGGCCAATACCTAGAGTCTGTGGGGCAGGACCATTGTCTAAATGGTCTCAGATAACAGATTATTTTCAAGACTTGAGAGCTAGTACTGACTTGCTTGGTACCTATTATATCTACTTTCCCACCATTTTCTCCCATTTGTAATGGAAATGTCTAGCTTGTGCCTTTTCCATCATTGTACTTTGGAAGAAGATGACTCTTCTTCTAGATTTCACAGATGAAGGGGAATTTTTGGGTTTTGAGCTTGTAGATTTCAGATTTCTGCTATGATGTGATAGGATGAATGTGTTTTACATCTGACAAGGACATGAATTTCGGGGGGCCAAAGGATGGAATGTAGTTGATTGAATTATGTCCCCCCAAAATGTGTCAGCTTGGCTAGGTCATGATTCCCATTATTGTGTAATTGTCCACCATTTTGTCATCTGATGTGATTTTCCTATGTGTTGTGAATCCTACCTCTATGGTGTTAATAAGGCAGGATTAGAGGCAGTTGTGTTAATGAGGCAGGACTCAATCTACAAGATCAGATTGTATCTTGAGTCAATCCCTTTTGAGATATAAAAGAGAGATGCAAGCAGAGAGGAACATGCCACCAAGGAGGAAGAACCAGGAGGCGAGTGCATTCTTTGGACCCTAGGTCCCTGCATTGAGAATCTCCTAGACCAAGGGAAGATTGATGACAATGATGTTCCCCCAGAGGTGACAGAGAGAGAGAACTTTCCCCTGGAGGTGGCACACTGATTTTGGACTTCTAGCCTCTTCGACTGTGAGAGAATAAATTTCTCTTTGTTAAAGCCATCCACTTGTGATAGTTCTGTTATAGCAGCACTAGATAACTAAGATGGAAACCCTGGTGGTGTAATGGTTAAGAGCTAATGCTGCTCTTGAAAACCCTATGGGGCAGTTCTACTCTGTCCTATAGGGTCACTGTGAGTCAGAATCAATGGGTATATGGGTAGATAACTAAGACAGCCGGGAATGAAAAATTGAGGGGGAGTGGCATCACATTCAAAGTCGGAAAGAACATTACAAAATCTATACTGAAGTACAATGCTGTCAGTGATAGGATAATATCCATAAGCCTACAAGGAAGGCCAGTTAATACGACTATTATTCAAATTTACGCCCCAACCACTAATGCCAAAGAGCAAGAAATTGAAGGTTTTTACCAATAACAGCACTAGATAATTAAGACAGTGATCCCATAGCACAGAGCAGAACCATCCCACAGGGTTTCTAAGGAGAGGTTGACAGACTTGAACTGATAACCTTTTGTTTAGGAGCCAAGCTCTTAACCATTGTGCCACAAGGTCTCCTTTAATACGAAATATAGAATTAAAAAAAAGGGAGAAAGGAAGGGAGGCAGGAAGGTAGAAAGAAATAAAGATAGGAGGAAGGGAGGGAGGGAGGGAGGGAGGGAGGGAGGGAGGGAGGGAGGGAGGGAGGGAGGGAGGGAGGAAGGAAGGAAGGAAGGAAGGAAGGAAGGAAGGAAGGAAGGAAGGAAGGAAGGAAGGAAGGAAGGAAGGAAGGAAGGAAGGAAGGAAGGAAGGAAGGAAGGAAGGAAGGAAGGAAGGAGGGAAAAATGAAAAAGATAGAGAGAAGGTAAGAAAGGATGAATGAAAGAAAGAAAGCTGTAGACCAGTCTCACTCAAGAAATCAGCCCAAATAGCAAAAGATGGTTTTCAAAGCTGCTGAAAAGCTTTTAAGACCTCAGACTTAACTCACCAAAGTAGGATGTAGAACATAATACTTTATAAACTATGTTATGCCAATTAAGCCAGATGTCCCCTGAGACCATATACATTTTAATCGTGCTTTATGTGACACAGTGGTTAACAGCGTTGTGGCTAAGCTAAAGGTCAGCAGTCTGAATCCAGCAGCCACTCCTTGGAAACCTTATGAAGCAGTTTTACTCTGTTCTATAGGGTTGCTATGAGTTGGAATCAACTGGAAAACAACACTATTTTTTTTAGTTTAGATGAAAGCTTACAGAGCAAATTCATTTCTAATTAAACAATTAATACATGTATTGTTTCCTGACATTGTTTGCCAGCAGCATGATGTGTCAACACTCCTCCCTTCTTGACCTTGTGTCCCCCATTTCTATTCACACAGCTTTCTTGTTCTCTCCTGCCTTCAAGTCCTTGCCCCTAGGCTGGTATGCTTATTTAGTTTCATATTTATGGTTGACTATTTGTGTTATTGTTTGTTTTATAGGCCCATCTAATCTTTAGCTCAAAGTGAGAAGAAACAGCTGCACACATCCATTAATAGTCAGAACCTGGAATGTACAAAGTATGAATCTAGGAAAATTGGAAATCATCAAAAATAAAGCAGAACAAATAAAGATCAATATCCTAGGCATTAGTGAGCTGAAATGGGCTGGTATTGGTCATTTTGAATCAGACACTCATATGGCCTACCATGCCGGGACCAACAACTTGAAGCAGAATGGTGTTGCATTCACAGTCAAAAAGAACATTTCAAGATCTATCCTGAAGTACAATGCTGTCAGTGATAGGATATAATATCCACAGGCCTACAAGAAGACCAGTTAATACAACTATTATCCAAATTTTCTCACCAACCAGTAAGGCAAAGATGAAGAAATTGAAACTTTTAACCAACTTCTGCAGTCTGAAATTGATCAAACATGCAATCAGGATATGATTACTAGTGACTGGAATGTGAAAGTTGGAAACAAAGAAGAAAGACTGGTAGTTGGAAAGTGTGGCCTTGGTGATAGAAATGATGCCAGAGAAGACATGATTGAATTTTGCAAGACCAACGACCTCTTCATTGCAAATACCTCTTTCACCAACAAACAGTGACTGTACACATGGACCTCACCTGATAGAATGCACAGGAATCAAATTGACTACATCTGTGGAAAGAGACAATGGAAAAACTCAATATCACCAGTCAGAACAAGGCCAAGGGCCGACTACTGAACAGACCAATTGCTCATAAGGTAGAAAACTACAAGGGAAAATTATGCTCAGCATTTCTCAAGGTGAAATAACTGAGGAAAAAATCCAAGCCTCGAGTTGCAATACTGAAGAATTGCAAAAATATTAAACAATGCAAACCAAAAAAACAACACAGGAAGAATCAAAAGAAGATGGAAGGAATACACAAAGTCACTATACCAAAAATAATTGTTCAATGTTCAACCACTTTGGGAGGTATCTTAATCATCTAGTGCAGCTATAATAGAAATACAACAAGTGAATGGCTTTAACAAAGACAATTTTATTTTCCTACAGTCCAGTAGGCTAGAAGTCCAAATTCAGGGCACTGGCTCCAAGGGAAGGGTTTCTCCCTCTGTCAGCTCTGGAGGAAGGTCCTTGTCATCAGTCTTCTCTTGGTCTGGGAGTATTTCAGAGTAGGAACTTTAGGTCCAAAGGGCTCGTTCTGCTGCCGGCACTGCTTTCTTGGTGGTATGAGGTCCTCATCTGTTTCTGCTTGCTTCTCTCTTTTATATCTTAAACAGATTGGCTTAAGACACTATCTTGCATACGTCGTCAATATAACTGCCACAAATCCACCTCATTTCATCATAGTGCTAGGATTTACAACACATAGGAAAATCACATAAAAAGGTGAATAATCCCACAATACTGGGACCCATGGCCCTGCTTAGTTGACAGATATTTTGGGGGGACACAATTCAATCCATGACAGGAGATAACATATGATCAGGAACCAATGGTACTGAAGGAAGAAGTTGAAGCTGCACTGAAGGCACTGGCGAAAAACAAGGCTCTGGAAATTGATGGATTACCAGTTGAGATGTTTCGACAAACAGATGAAGTGCTGGAAATGCTCACTTGTCTATGCCAAGAAATTTGGAAGATAGCTACCTGGCCACCTGACTGGAAGAGATCCATATTTATGATTATTCTCAAGAAAGTTGATCTAACTGAATGCAGAAATTATTGAAAAATGTCATTAATATCACTTGTAAGCAAAATTTTGCTGAAGATCATTCAAAAGCGACTGCAGCAGTATAATGACAGGAAACTGCCAGAAATTCAATCTGGATTTAGAAGAGGATAGGCAGCCAGGGATATCATTGCTGATGTCAGATGGATCCTAGCTGAAAGCAGTGAATACCAGAAAGATGTTTACCTGTGTTTTACGCTAAGGCATTCAACTGCTTGGATCATACCAAATTATGGATAACACCGAGGAGAATAAGAATTCCAAAACACTTAATTGTGCTCATGAGAAACCTGTACATGAATCAAGAGGCAGTTGTTTGAACAGAACAGGAATACTTCATGGTTTAAAGTCAGGAAAGGTGTGTGTCAGAGTTGTATCCTTTCACCATACCTATTCAATCTGTATGCTAAGCAAATAATCCAAGAAGCTGGACTCAGTGAAGAAGAACTGGGCATCAGGATTGGAGGAAAGCTCATTAATAGCCTGCATTATGCAGATGACACAACCTTGCTTTCTGAAAATTAAGAGGACTTGAAGCACTTACTGATGAAGATCAAAGACCAGAGCCTTCGGTGTGGATTACGTCTCAACATAAAGAAAACAAAAATCCTCACAACTGGACCGATAAACACCATTGTGATAAATGGAGAAAAGGTTGAGATTGTCAAGGATTTCATTTTACATGGATCAAAAATCAATGCCCACGGAAGCAGCAGTCAAGAAATCAAAAGACACGTTGCTTTGGGCAAATCTGCTGCAAAAGACATCTTTAAAGTGTTGAAAAGCAAAGATGTTACCTTGAGGACTAAGATGTGCCTGACCCAAGCCGTGGTGTTTTCAATTATCTCATGCATGCGAAAGCCGGACAATGAATAAGGAAGACAGAAGAAGAATTGACATCTTTGAATTGTGGTGTTGGTGAAAAATATTGACTGTACCATGGGTTGCCAAAAGAATGAACAAATCTATCTTGGAAGAAGTACAAACAAAATGCTCCTTAGAAGCAAGGATGTAGACAGTGTCTCACGTATTTTGGACATGTTATCAGGAGTGATCAGTCCCTGGAGAAGGGCATAATGCTTGGTAAAATACAGGGTCAGTGAAAAAGAGGAAGACCCTCAACGAGATAGATTACACAGTGGCTTCAACAATGGGCTCAAGCATAGCAACAATTGTGAGAATGGCGCAGAACCAGACAGTGTTTCCTTCTGTTTTGCATAGAGTCACTATGAGTCAGAATCCACTTGACAGCACCTAGCAACAACAACAATCTGTGGCTGAAGGGTGAACCTCTGGAGTGACTTCAGTAGTGAGTTAAGGGGGAAATACTCTCGGGGTTTCTACAGTCTCTATCAGACCAGTAACTGTTCTTTTTTTTGTGTGCCTGTGGCTATGAGTTTTGTTCTTCATTTTTCTCCAGTTCTGTCCAGGATGCTGTATTGTGATTCCTGTCAGAGCAGTCGGTGATGGCAGCCAGGCACCATCTAGTTATGCTGGACTCAGTCGGGTGGAGGCTGTGGTAGTTGTGGTCCATAAGTCCTTTGGACTAATGTTTCCCTTGTGTCTTTGGTTTTCTTCATTCTCCTTTGCTCCAGATGGGGTGAGACCGGTAGACTTACCTTAGACGGACACTCACAAGCTTTTAAGATCCCAGATGCCACTCACCAAAGTAGGGTGTAGAACATATTCTTTATGTTATGCCGATTGAGTTAGATGTCCTCTGAGACCACGATTCCCAGCCATCAGCCAAGTACTCAATTTTGTTGATCTTTTCACAGAACTAATTTTTGGTTTTGTTGATTCTTTCTATTGTTTTTCTATGCTCTATTTCATTTGTTTTGGCTCTGATCTTTATTATTTCCTTTTGTCTGGTGGCTGTGGGCTTCTTTTGCTGTTCTCTATTTTT
The DNA here is from genome assembly GCF_024166365.1 of Elephas maximus indicus. NCBI lineage: Eukaryota > Metazoa > Chordata > Mammalia > Proboscidea > Elephantidae > Elephas > Elephas maximus. The sequence goes on along the minus strand of NC_064822.1, from coordinate 134,546,093 downwards.
TTTCAAATCCTGAAGCTAACATTTTTATTTTATCCCTTTTTTCATTTTTGACTTGTGCATCTATTGCTATAAATTGACTTCTGAGTATTGCCTTTGTTATGTCCTGAAGATTTTGGTATGATGTGTTTTCATTCTAAGAATTTGTTTATTCCATCCTTGCTTCCTGTATTACCCCATGGTTTATAAACAAGGTTATTCAGTTTCCATGTATTTGATTTTTTTTCTTGCTCTTCAGGTTAGTGATTTGTGCTTTTATGGCATTAAGATCAGAGAAGATGCCTTGTATTATCTGTGTTTTGGATTTTGTTGAGGGTTGCTTTGTGGCCTAAGATGTGATCTATGTTGGAAAATGTTCCATGTGTGTTGGAAAAGAATGTATACTTTGCTACTGTTGGGTAGAGTGTTCTACATATATCAGGTTGGTTGATTGTGACCTTTAGATCTTCTGTATCATTGTTAGAGTTTCTTCGTAGATGTTCTGCCCTTTACCAAGAGTGGTGTGTTGATGTCTCCTACTATTATTGTGGTACCGTCATTTTCTCTTTTCAATGCTGTTAAAGGTAGTTTTACGTATCTTGGAGCCCTGTCATTTGTTGTGCAGATATTTATTACGGTTATGTCTTCATGGTGGATTGTCCCTTTATTATATAATGTCCTTCTTTGTCTTTTATGATGGATTTTGTTTTAAAGTCTATTTTATCTGAGACTGGTATTGCCACTCCCACTCTTTTTAGGTTGCTGTTTGTTTGATATATTTTTTCCCATCCTTTGATTTTTAGTATACTTAATGTCTTTGTCCCTGAAGTGGGTGTCTTATAAATATCATATTGATGGGTCATGTTTTTTATCCACTCTGTCACTGTCTGTCTCTTTATGGGTACACTTAAGCTGTTTACGTTCAATGCGATTATAATAGGTGTGAGTTTATTGCTGTCATTTTGTAGTGCCCTTTTTTTTTTTTCTGGTCTGTGTCTTCCTTCATCTCTTTCCTAATCTCTTGGAGAGGCCTGAATATTAGGCTTTTGAATTCTCTGTCAGATTCAGGCAGTTCCAGTGCATTTTCTTCTACTGGAAGGCCATCTGGTATTTTATTTTGGTTGCTTATTGGACCCATCATGTCTTTTTTTTTTTTTTTAATATATGTTTTGATATTGTCTGCTGTCTCCATGACATTCGGGAATTATTTTCTTTGTTTGTAGATTGTGGGTTTGTTTGTTTCATCCTGCTTTTTTGCTTTATTTGGTTACGTCTGGATGTGTGGGCTGGGCATGTTTTGTTGCTTGCTCTTCCTTGGGCATGATAGTTTTCACCACTTTTTCTAGGTGGGCAGGGCAGGTCGCTCAGCTCTGATGTAGCAGAGTAGGTTGAGGAGGGGCAGGGATATATCATTTGTGGCATAAACTTGGGCAAGTGGGGCAGTTCTGGGGAGGTGCAGCAGGGTGGGGTCTGGGGTTCCAGATGTCCATGTAGATACTGCTTGGGGGCATTGTCCTCGGTGGGATGGGGCTAGGGGAAGCACAGGACACGGTCCATTGGTCCACACTGGTGCTGCTTTGGAGTGTGGTATTCAGTGGGGTGGGGCTGGAGGTGGCACAGGGAGGGGAGCTGAAGGCCCATGCCGATGCTGCTCTGGGGCACAGAGCTTGGTAGGGTGGGACCCAGGGCAGCATGGGTGGGGTCCAGAGGTCTGTGCTGATGCTACTCAGAGGCATAACCTCCAGCAGGGTAAGTCTGGGGAACAGCACAGGGTGGGGCCTGAAGAAGGTATATTTTTACCAAGCATGGTTTACTTCAAAATGCAAGTGGTTCAATAATAGAAAATGTATCAAATAATCCATAGCATCAATAAACTAAAGGGAAAAAAGCACATACTTTTACCAATCGACCATACTCATTGCCATCAAGTTAATTCAGACTTATAGAGACTGAATAGAGCTGCCTCATAAGATCTCCAAGGTTGTAATCTTTATGGAAGCAGACTGCCACAGCTTTCTTTCTTGAAGTGGCTGGTGGGTTTGAATTGCCAAATTTTTGGTTAGCAGCTCAGTACTTAAACACTGTGCCACCAGGGCTTCTTACTTGGGGGTTACTGAAAGCAAAATGTAGGCATAAGGGATAGGGCATAAACCTCTTCTTCCACATTTTATTCTTCCACTTCTTTGTTTTTTCAACTTTAGTTGTCAAAACAGAGAAGTGGAAAGGGAAACAGGAAATCTTACTTGATTGACACTCTCATAAGGAGGTCTCACATTTTTGGTCCAGTAGATTTAATATGGAGTCCCTGGGTAGTGCACACGGTTAAGGACTCAACTACTAGCTGAAAAGTTGGCAGTTTGAACCCACCCAGAGGCGCCTGAAAGGTCACAGCCTTGAAAACCCTGTGAAGCAGTTCTACTCTGCACACATGGGGTCTCCATGAGTCGGAATCAACTTGACACAACTAACAGCAACAACAGGTTTAATGTTTTCTCACTGCTTCCTACCTTGTGGGTTCTTTGGAAAGCTCGCTTATTATTCTCTCTAACCCAAAACCTCCTTGATTCACACGAAGGTACTACACTTCAGTGTTCTCTTAATTCCTCTTCAAGTTCTAGGAATTGGTGGTCTGCTGAATACAGTTCTCTAAGTGCTAGCTGAACTGATACACTGGTCCCTTTGCTCATGCCATACATATGGTTGATGGGGGACAAAGAACTCAGTTTTGCTCAGATAAATGAAGAGCATGCAGGTCAATTCCAATCAAAGCAGGACACTTGTCCAAATATCACTGTGAAATACTGGTCAATTTTGTTAGCTTAAATAATACCAAGCCCTATTGATTAGGGTTGCCAGATTTAGTGAAATAAAAAAAACAGGATATCCAGTTAAATTTAAATTTCAGATAAATAATGGTTTTGTTTTTGTTTTTATTTCAGTGTGAGTATGCCCATGCAATACTTGGCACATGCTTTTACTAAAAGTCCATTCATTGCTTATCTGATACTGAAATTTAACTAGGTGTTCTACATTTTACCTGTCAACCCTACAACTAGTAGTAGCTATGTCGAAGTCACTCTCTTAATTGGAGGTAAAGGGGGAACTCCTGAAGCCCTCTACTTTGTGGATGGGTCAGGTGGATCTCTCAGTCAGCTTTATACAAATCAACTTTAAATATGATAAATATGATAACATTTTCTCAGTATTTCTTTTGAAAATTTACATCTTGGTTTGGTGGGGATGTAAGAATAAAAGGATTCTGATGCATTGCTGGTGAAAAAGTAAATTGTTACAACTATGTTATCATGTAACCTGACAAAGTACATTAAAATAAAAATACATACACATTGGAAACTCCTCTTCTGAGAATTCATTCTCTCTACATATAATGGCACTAGTATAAAAAGGTTTTATAACAAGAATATCCTAGCAGTATTAATTCACAGAACTAAAAAAGGAAAAGAAAATCAAGAAAAAAGTAAGTCAACATCATTAGACCCATGACTGAATGTTTTATGATACACACCTCACCCTGAAATATTTAAAAATACTAAATTAGAAGTAAACCAGTTGATTTGGAGAGATTTCCAGAAGGTACAGTTGAGCAGGTAAAAAATTCTAAATCCAAAAAATAATACATATTATGATCCATTTCTGAAAAACAATTATTAAAGAGAAATCTCTAGGTATAGTAATAATACAATTTTCCTATAACTTTGAAAAATGAAAAAAAAATGAAACAATACATGTAATTATGTTTATGACTGGGATTGTGTGGGGTAAATATGTTAGGGTGAGGGAGTCTTGAGGGAGGGGAAATCTTAGAAAATAGGTAGAGCACAGAAAAAGATTAGGAAAAGTGTGTATGAAGTAAATGAATTTATATATTTATGCATTTATATATATACATGTCAAAGTAAAAAGAAAGAAAATATTTAAAACACATTATTTTAAAAATTAAGAAAAAATAATGGTTCTTATTTTGATTTTTTTTGCTAAAATTAAACTTTTCTTTTCCAGCATCAAAAATCCACTTTCCAAAGCTCTTTTACAAAGTATTGATCCTTTCCATTAAACTAGACTGAGATCTAGCCTTTATTATTGATTTTAGAATACAACCTTTACCCTAAAGCTTCAGGCTAACTTTGTGTAAATAAATTGTTCAATTAAAATAGTTTAAATACCACAGACGAGCAGCCTCAGTCATTTATAGAAGCATAAAGTAACCAAAAAATTAACTTCATTGTCAGGAATGGTCTCTAAATTCAGGTGGGATATGGGATATACTCAAGGTTGTATTTTGGCTTTCAAGGATAGATTTGACACACTGAACAGTAATGACTGAAGACCAGACAAGTTGTGGAACGACATCAAGGGCATCATACTTAAAGAAAGCAAGAGGTCATTAAAAAGAAGGAAAGAAAGAAAAGATCAAAATGGATGTCAGAAGAGACTCTGAAACTTGCTCTTGAACATAGAGTAGCTAAAGTGAATGGAAGAAATGATGAAGTAAAAGAGCTGAACAGAAGATTTCAAAGGGCTGTTCAAGAAGACAAAATGAAGTGTTATAATGACATGTCCAAAGGCCTGAAGTTAGAAAATCGAAAAAGAAGAACATGCTCCGCATTCCTCAAGCTGAAAGAACTGAAGAATAAATTCAAGCCCCTAGGAATTCTATGGGCAAAATACTGAACAACACAGGAAGTACCAAAGAAGATGGAAGGAATACACAGAGTCACTGAACCAAAAGAATTGATCAACATCTGATCATTTCAGGAGGAAGCATATGATCAAGAACCAATGGTACTGAAAGAAGAAGTCCAAGCTGCGCTGAAGACATTGACAAAAAGCAAGGCAGGAATTGATGGAATACCAATCGAGATGTTTCAACAGATGCAGCACTAGAAGTGCCAGGAAATTTGGGAAAGAGCTACCTGCCCAACCCACTGGAAGAGATCCATATTTATGCCTATTCCAGAGAAAGAGGATTGAAACAGTATGTGGAACTTATACAGCAATATCATTAATATCACAGGTAATTAAATTTTGCTGAAGGCCACTCAAAAGCAGTAGCAGTACATCCACAGGAAGCTGCCACAAATTCAAGCTGGATTCAGAAGAGGACGTAGAACCAGGGGTATCATTAGTGATGTCAGATGGATCTTGGCTGAAAGCAGAGAATATCGGAAAGATGTTTACCTGTGTTTTATTGACTATGCAAAGGCATTCATAATAAATTATGGATAACATGGCAAAGAATGGGGATTTCAAAACACTTAATTGCGCTCACAAGGAACCTGTACATAGACCAAAAGAGGCAGTTGTTTGAACAGAACAAGGGGGTATTGCATGGTTTAAAGTCAGGAAAAACCAAACCTGTTGCTGTTACATTGATTCTGATTCATAGTGATCCTATAAGGCCCCTTCATGTCCAAGAATCCTGCTCAATTCCATCAACAAGAAAAACTTAATTTCCTCTGAACTCTGCAGTTTGAACTTCCACCAATGACAGAGTAGTTACTCATTGGCCACCTAGCAGCATCTCTTTTTACTATTATTTGTCTTCTAAGGTTAGAGACACCTTGGTTGTCCATCTCCTTTAAAAGTTTACTGGATTCCACCCTTTTACTACTTTATATTCCCTCAGCACCCAAACAAATGTTTTGCACACTGTTAGTGAAGGAACAAACAGTTTTAGTGAAGAGCCAAATGTATCTTAACTGATTGATTGAAAAGAGGCAGAAAACACCAAAATTAAAAATAAATAAAAATAAATCTTCATACTCTCTTCAAATACCAAGATATTACTGTTCAGATGAGAGTAGGTCATGAGGAGGATATTTTAAGTTCAGAGAAAATGCACTCAGAGCAATAGTTTCTTCAAAGGCTTTGCACTGGATTGGTTAACTCTAACCAAGGCTACCGATTTCCACAGAGGCTTCCAGCCTCCCAAACATCCTTATAGAAGTGGTTTACCAATACAAATTAGTTGGAAAGAGAAAGAGGTGACATAGGATAGGTCTGAATTTATTTTGAAACTGTATTAGCATGGCCACTTTACTGATTTGTTTAGATAAAAATATTTTCTTGAGATTGTCTTTTGAGCAAATTGATGGAGAATATAATTGGAGGAGGCAAACTTTAGCCTCACTGCTTACACCTAATTTTTATGGCTGCCAAGCAGGAATATGCAGGCCCAATGATTGACAAAAGCCAGGTCTATGGGTTTTTATCTTGCTCAAATAAATAAAAAAAAAGAAAAAATGTCAATATTATCTTTCTGTTTAGGTACTATCTAATCACCAAGTTTTCTTCTGGATTTTATTTGTGTTTAAAGAGTAGGGAAAAGTAAGTTTATTTTGAAGTATGGTTATGTGTAAAAGTTCTGAAGTCCTGGATTTTAGATAAAGAACTTGCAGATGTTTTCCTAATATATCAGTATATTCTCCAGTCATCTTACAAATTATACACAACACTAGGGGAAGAATCATAAGTGCCTATTTCCTTCAAGGATAGCTTTCAGAAAATTTAACCCAAATTGACAGCTCATTTTAATCTTACTTTTTTCTGTTCTGTAAACAAGGTATCTCTAGAAAGATTTTTAAGCACATTGTTTAATCAAGAAAATTGTGAAATTATAAAATCTATACAACCTCACAGAGACTAATGCTAATGACTAATAGTTAAAATTCACATGGTATTTCCAGCATGCAATAATGTTTTGGAATAGATGAACAGCAGGGCTAGGTCATGACAAAGCCACACACGATGTTTCCAATACATTTTATAACAGACATCATAGACATTTTGATCTGTAAGTCATGTTGGGCAATAACTTGTTCATCTTCATCATTTTTCAAATGAGGAACTAAAGGCCAGAGAAGCTAAGTTGCTAGTCTAAGATCAAATAACCAGATATTAAAATGTTCACCACTAAAAACAAATATATCCCAATGAACTGCTCATTGTCTTATTCCATATTTGTGCTGTCACCTAAGAACTTTGTATTCTTTAGTTATGTTATAAAACACATTAAATATTCAGGTTTTAAAAGAAACCCATGTTTTGCCTATACAGGTGACATATTCAAGTTATATGAACTGCACTTGTGGCCTTTTTTCATACTTCTTATTGTTAGTAATATATACTACATACAATGTTACAACCCACAACCTGCTGATGTTATTCTCAGATGTGAGGAATGGCATTGCAGTCATTGCCAAAAAGAACATTTCAAAATCTATCCTGAAGTACAACACTGACAGTGATCGGATAATATCCATATGCCTACAAGGAAGACCAGTTAATGAAATTGTTATTCAAATTTACACACCAACTGCTAAGGCCAAAGATGAAGAAACTAAGAATTTTTACCAACTTCTGCACCCTGAAATTGATCGAACATGCAATCAGGATGTGCTGATAATTACTGGTGATTGGAATGTAAAAGTTGCAAACAAAGAAGAAGGATCTGCAGTTGGAAAGTATGGTCTTGATGACAGAAACAATGTTGGAGATGGCATGATTGAATTTTGCAAGATCAATGACTACTTCATTGCAAATACTTTTTTTCACCAACATGAAGGTCGACTACACATGTGAGTGAGCCTCACCAGATGGAATACACAGGAATCAAATTGACTACATCTGTGGAAAGAGAAGATGGAAAAGCTCAATATCATCAGTCAGAACAAGGCCAGGGGCCGACGGATCAGACTATCAATTGCTTGTATGCAAGTTCAAGTTGAAACTGAAGAAAATTAGAATTAGTCCACAAGAGCCAAAGTACAATAGATTTGACACGTTGAACATTAACGACTGAAGACTAGATGAGTTGTGGAATGACATGAAGGATATCATACATGAAGAAAGCAAAAGTCTGTTAAAAAGACAGGTAAGAAAGAAAAGGCTCAAATAGATGTCAGAATAGACTCTGAAACTTGCTCTTGAACGTCAAGCAGCTAAAGTGAAAGAAAGAAATGATGAAGCAAAAGAGTTGAACAGAAGATGTCAAAGGATGGCTCGAGAAGAGAAAGTAAAGTATTATAATGACATGTGCAAAGACCTGGAGATGGAAAACCAAAAGGGAAGAACACGCTTGACATTTCTCAAGCTGAAAGAGCTGAAGAAAAAATTCAAGCTTCGAGTTGTAATTTTGAAGGATTCTATGGCAAAAATATTAACCGACACAGGAAGCATCAAAAGAAGATGGTAAGAATACACAGAGTCATTATACCAAAAAGAATTGGTTGATGTTCAACCATTTCAGGAGGCAGCATATGATCAGGAACACATGGTACTGAAGGAAGATGTCCAAGCTGCACTGAAGGCATTGGCAAAAAACAAAGCTCCAGAAATACCAATTGAGATGTTTCAACAAACAGATACAGTGTTGGAAGTACTCACTTGTCTATGCCAAGAAATTTGGAAGACAGCTACCTGGCCAACTGACTGGAAGAGATCTGCATTTATGCCTATTCCCAAGAAGGGTGATCCAACCAAATGCAGAAATTATGGAACAATATCATTAATATCACACACAAATAAAACTTTGCTAAAGATCATTCAAAACCAGCTGCATCAGTATATCGACAGGAAAATGCCAGAAATTCAAGCCAGATTCAGAAAAGAACATGGAACCAGGGATATCATTGCTGATGTCAGATGGATCCTGGCTGAAAGTAGAGAATACCTGAAAGATGTTTACCTGTGTTTTTTTTTTTTTTTGACTATGCAAAAGTATTCAACTGTGTGTATCATACCAAATTATGAATTACATTGTAAAGAATGTGAATTCCAAAACACTTAATTGTGCTCGTGAGGAACCTGTACATAGATTAAGAGGCAGTTGTTCGAACAGAGCAAGGAGATACTGCATGGTTTAAAATCAAGAAAGATATGTGTCGGGTTGAATCCTTTCACCATATCTATTCAATCTCTATGCTGAGCAAATAATCCAAAAAGCTGGACTATATGAACAAGAGCAGGGAAGGATGACTCATTGATTGCTGAAAGTGAAGAGGACTTGAAGCACTTACTGATGAAGATCAAAGACCACAGCATTCAGTATGGATTACAGCTCAACATAAAGAAAACAAAAATCCTCACAACTGGACCAATAAGCAACATCATGATTAATGAGGAAAGGATTGAAGTTGTCAAGGATTTCATTTTACATGGATCAACAATCAACATCCATGGAAGCAGCAGTGAAGAAATCAAAAGACACATTGCATTGGGCAAAACTGCTGCAAAAGACCTCTTTAAAGTGTCGAAAAAGCAAAGATGTCACCTTGAAGACTAAGGTGCTCCTGACCCAAGCCATAATGTTTTCAGTCACCTCATATGCTTGTAAAATCTTGAAGATAAATAAGGAAGACTGAAGAAGAATTGATGCCTCTGAATTGTGGCTTTGACGAAGAATACTGAATATACCATGGACTGCCAGAAGAACAAACAAGTCTGTCTTGGAAGAAGTATGACCAGAACGCTCCTTAAAAGCAAGGATGGAGAGGCTACATCTCATATACTTTGGACATGTTGTCAGGAGGGATCAGTTCCTGAAGAAGGACATCATGCTTGTTAAAGTAGAGTGTCGGTGAAAAAGAGGAAGACCCTCAACAAGATGGATTGACATAGTGGCTGCAACAATGGGTTTAAGCATAACAATGATTGTGAGGATGGCACAGTGTTTGGTTCTGTTGTACATAAGGTGGCTATGAGTCGGCTCTGACTGGAAGGCATCTAACAATAATAACAAGAACATTCTCAGAAGTTCACTCACAGATATTCAAAGATGGGATTTATAAAGATACTGATAATAAAAGGCAATAATGATGAAAATTAAGAAAAAGATGTAGTTGACTTATGTTCAGATTTGACTTAAAATGGAGTCATTGGAGCAGAACCCCATCATAAATTGGGGACTGCCTGTATTAAATAAATTTAGTTTAAAACATTACTGAGAAATTGAATCTGCCATCAGCATTACAGAGTCTACCAACAATTTTTGAAGTGAAATTATTTTCTTAGGTTCAATTTAAATTTTAAAACAGGATGTGTAGAGAGACATGGAAAATTATCTTAGGCCATAACGTAAAAATGGAATAGTGTTCTATAAAATATGCTTTCCAAATTATATTATAGTACAGCATAACTCTGCAAAACTAAGCAAAGTATATAAGTGTTCTGGTTTCTAAGAGGTATTTGTCCAGAGATATTCTACGCATTAAGAAAACAAGCAGGATTAACTTTCCAGTGCTATTATGATAGATTACATAGCCCCCAAAACCTTATTATTATGATAAATTACATAATCCCAAAAACCTTATTTGTTTGTTTTAAAGTAACAGTTTTAAAGTCCAGTCAGGGGTGCCTCTGAAGAAAGGCCTAGCAAACTACTTCAAAGAAATCAGACACTGAAAACCCTATGGAGCACAGCTGTACTCTGGCACACATGAAGTCGCTATGGATCAGAACTGACTCCATGACAACTGGATACAGACAATTTGAAGAGCAGTGTGACAGAAAGTGATTAGAGGGCTACTTCAGATTAGATAATTGAGGAAGGCCCATCTCAGCATGTTGACATTTGCTGAGAAGGGAATAACATAAAAGAAGATAGCCACATGAAAACCAGAGGAAAGAGCAGGTCAGGCAAGGGAAACAATATCCGGAATATTCATGAAGCCATTAAAAAATCATAGAAGATTAACAACAATAATAATAAAAAAAATAAGGTCACAATAAATTGTTGACTTTGAAATCACTTTTGAAAAATCAAAATATATAGAGTAGGATGAATTTCTGTGGAGAGAAAGTGATATACAGAAACAAAAAAAAGTTGAGAAAATAGACAAATAATGCTTTTAGTGGTTGTCTCTGGAATGAAATTATGGTTATTATATATTATTTTTATTATTTATATTTACCAAAATTTAACAATGAACCTGTATTATTTTGTAATAAAGAAAATAATTTAAAAATTAACACCATTTTATTTGATATTAGTGTGGAAAGAGCATCGTGACCACCATCTCCCCTTGCAGTCATCCATTTTCCTTAACTAGGACACCATGTTCTTCATTTCAAAATGACAAACTGCCCTTAGCCTATCATTTTTTGATTTGAGGTAAGGTAGGCAAAAATGAAATTTCAAACCTGAGGGAGACGGATATTATCTATTCTCAGCAACTATGCAACAGTTATCTGTTCCTGCCTCCTCTACTAAAGTTTCCAGAAATTGTTCTCACTGCAAAATTAGCACCAGTGACTAAGAACAAAATGCTGTAGGAGTTTCCCCAGCAGCTGTTTTAAGGCCATATCCCCAAGTGTGATATGCCACTCTCCAAAGCTCACAAATGACAGTCATTAAGGATTCGCCTCAGACGTCGTAATAGGTACCTTTTATTTTTAGAATCAAAGCAAATCTGTAATTACTGGGCTCAGCTGACTTACACTAGATCACTAGGTAAAGGAATTAAGTCTTTCTCTAATTCCCTCACGAGGACCATAGCGGGTATGCATTCCTTCTTTCTCACTAAGCTAAGAGACACATTGACCCAGTCTGTTACCTAACCTACTTCTCTCACACTCCCGTAATATATTCAGGATTTATGGTCACGGAAGACTGACAAAACTACAGAGTGACCTCTATACCAACATGAAAAAAAAAAAAAAAAAACCCAGTGCCATCGAGTCGATTCCGACTCAATACAGAACATTATTTTTTATAACAGAGATTATATGCTACTGGTAATATTACTCAGAACTGTAGCTCTTTGCTGCTCCTTTGGGCATCACCCAGGCTAAGAACATGAATAAGTGTGGAAAAGTAGGAAATCTAACAGCCGGCAGAATCTCTAGGACAATGTTACTGGCCTTTCTGTCATTAGGAAATGTTTTGTTTTGTTTTATTTTCACTCGAGTCCTTCCTATGTAATTCTGTACTCAGTCTTGTTTTCATGAATATTACAATACCCCTATTGCCTTCATGGAAGCCCCTGGGTGGTGCAAATGGTTAACATGCTTGGTTGCTAATTGAAACTTTGGAGATTTGAGTCCACCCAGAGGCACCTCAGAATCTACTTCTGAAAAATAAGCCAATGAAAGCCCTATAGAGCACAGTTCTACTCTAACACACATGGGTAGAAATCAACTCCCCAGCAACTGGTGTTTTGCTTATTGCCTTCATGGAGTTTCCAAACCAACACTCTAAGTTTCCTGAGGATGGCAGGGACAAGGTAAATTCTCACGGATCCTATTTCTTCATCTTGGGTGCACAGGGAGGCTTAATTTCCCAGCCTCGTTTGTAATTACGTTAGGGCCAAAATGCCAAGAAAATGAGTGGATGTTATGTACGTCTTTTTCTAACCTGGCCCCTAAAATCTCCAGGGGCAATTCAGCTCCCTCTCTCTTCCCAGCCTGTGTGTCTGGAAGGAAAGAACACTGACACTGCCAACTCATTAAGGAAAGAACTTGCATCCCGGAGTCAGTCACTGCTTAGAGGAAAGCTATTCAGGAAGCAATAAACTCTCATGATTAATGTTTTAGGCTACTGAAATTTGGGGATAGTTTGGATACAGCAGGAGTCCCTGGGTGGTGCAAAAAATTAACAGGCTCACTTGATAACCGAAAAGTTGAAGGTTCACACAGAGTCTCCTTGGAAGAAAGACCTGGCTACCTGCTCGTGAAAAATCAGCCATTAAAAACCCTATGTTCTACTCTGACACATATGGGGTTGCCATGAGTTGGAATTGACTAGACAGAGATCTCTTTAAAGAGTTAAAAAGCAAAAATATCACTTTAAGGACTAAGGCGCACCTGTCCCAAGTCCTGATGTTTTCAATCGCCTCATAAGCATGTGAAGGTGAGCAATGAATAAGGAAGACCAAAAAGAATTGAAACCTTTGAGTTGTGGTATTGGTGAAGAATATTAAATATACCATGGACTGCCAAAAGAATGAACACATCTGTTTTGAAAGAAGCACATCCGGAATGTTCATTAGAAGCAAGGATTTTGAGACTTCATCTCACTTACTTTGGACGTGTTATCAGGAGGGACCAGTACCTAGAAGAGTACATCACGCTTGGTAAAGTCAGCGAAAAAGAGGAGGATTCTCAACCAGATGGACTGACAAGGTGGCTGCGACAATGGACTCAAGCAGGGCAACGATGGTGAGTATGCTGCAGGACCAGGCGGTGTTTCTTACTGTTGTACATAGGGTGGCTATGAGTCACAACTGACTCGATGGCAACTAAAAACAACAACAGACAGCAATTGGTTTTTATTTTTATTTTCTATGCAGCTGCTAGCACTGGTTCCCCTAATATACTGACTCTGAGTTTTCTCATCTGTAATAAAAGCAAAAAAACCAAACCTATTGCTGTTCCGTCCATTCCAACTCATGGTGACCCATGTGTTACAGAGGGGAACTGCTCCATAGGATTTTCTTGGCTGTTTTTTTAATCTTTATGGAGGAGATTATCGGGTCTTTTTCTGTGGCACTGCTGGATGAGTTCAAATCACCAAACTTTAAGTGAGTAGATAAGCATTAACTGTTTGAGCTACCGAAGGGCCTTCGTCTATAATAGGGCCAATACTATATGTACAGCAGGATTGTTGTGAGTCTTCAAGGAAAAAGTAAATTCCAAGTTTATTATGTTTATATAATTATATAGCTATTAATATATATTATGTTAGTATGTTATCATCATTCATACTGTCAAATAGCCTACTCTTTGGGTTATTGTACTGTTTTGCTTGGTAAAATTACGGAAATTTATCTCACCTCTCCAATTCACAACCCTCTTTTGGTCTCCTCCAGCCTCCACACTTCTGACACCAACCAAGGAATCAATCCATCTCTTCATCTTTGCTCAAGACATTTCTCCTCTGGAGAGCTGGTCCATTGAAAACTATTATTTCTGACCTGCTAAAATTAGAATAAAAGGTAACCTAACCCAGGGACATTTGTATCTTAATGAGTAGTACTTAGTGATTGCATGGCCTTTAGGAGAAAAAAAGATTGAAGTTCTAATTGTGTAATCAGAAAGAAGCAAGAAACCTTTGGGTACATGGGTAATTATAACAATTACATTTTGAGCACTAAATATGTGCATGGCACTAAGCCAAGCACTTTACATTTATTACCTGATTTTATCATCATAGTACAACTATAATATAGGTGGTATTCAAGCCAATTTTCCAAGTGAAGAAACTGAACTTGAGTATGGTTAAATGACATGCCCAAGGTCACACAGTAATTGGAGAAGCTAGAAAGAGGATCCAGCTCCCACTAATTGGCTGGCTGAAGTCCAGGCCCTACTTCTTGCATCATGCTGCCTCTTGAGATTTGGGCTTGGTTACACAGTGCACATCTGATAAATGTTAATTTCCCTTATTCTTTTTTAATATTGTCTCTCAGATCTTATCAGATGCAAGTCTGTAAGTTCTGTTTTGTGATAAGGGCTGTTCTAGTGCATGGGAATTATGGAACGTCATCCACTCCCACAAAAGCTACACAGGCTTTTTTTTTTTTTTTAATTGTACTTTAGAGGAAAATTTACAGAACAGACTAGCTTCTCATTAAAAAATTAGTATACCTATTGCTTTATTACAATGTTTAACATCCCTACAACATTTCAACACTCTCCCTTCTCAAACTTGGGTTCCCTACTACCAGGTCTCCTGTCCCCGCCTGCCTTCTAGTCCCTGCGCCTGGGCTGTGGTGCCCCTTTAGTCTCGTTTTTCTTTATGGGACAGTTTAATCTTTGGATGAAGGGTGAACCTCAGAAGCAACCTCGTTACTGAGCTAAAAGAGTATCTGGGGGCTTTTCTAGTCTCTGTCAGGCCATTTATCTTTTTTTGTGAGTCAGAATGTTGTTCTACATTCCTCTCCAGCTCTGTCCAGAGCCCTCTATTGTGATCCCTGTCACAGCAGTTGGTGGTGGTAGCCAGGCACCATCTAGCTGTACTGGACTCAGACTGGTGGAGGCCAGGGCAGACGTGGTCCAGTAGTCCTTTGGACTAATCCTTCCCTTATGTCTTTAGTTTTCTTCATTCTTCTTTGCTCCCAGAAAGGTGAGACCAGTGGAGTATCTTACATGGCCTTTCACAGGCTTTTAAGACCCCAGGTGATACTCACCAAAGTAGAATGTAGAACATTTTCTTTATAAACTATGTTAAGCCAGTTGAGCTAGATGTTCCCTGAGACCGTGGTCCCCACAGCCCTCAGCCCAGCAAATCAGTCCCTTAGGGAGTTTGAATGTGTTTATGGAGCTTCCATGACCTTACCTCGTACAAGTTGCACTGGCTTCCCCAGTATTGTGTACTGTCTTACCCTTCACCAAAGTTACCACATGTCTATTTAGAGTTCTTCCATCCCCACTCCTCCCCTCCCTTGTAACCATCAAAGATTATTTCTTTTTGTGTGTAAACATTTTCATGAGTTTTTACAGTAGTGGTCTCATACAGTATTTGTCCTTTTGCAATTGATTTGTTTCACTCAGCATAATGCCCTCCAGATTCACCCACGTTATGGGATACTTTGCAGATTCATCATTGTTCTTTATCATTGTCTAAGACTCCATTGCGTGTATAGTTTATTTATCTATTCATCTGTTGATGGGCATCTAGGTTGTTTCCATCTTTTTGTATTCTGAACAGTGCTGCAGTGAACATGGGTGTGCATATGTCTATTCCTGTGATAACTCTTATTTCTCTAGGATATATTCCTAGGAGTGGGATTGCTGGATCATATGGTATTTCTATTTCAAGCTTTCTAAGGAACCATCATATCATTTTCCAAAATGGTTGTATCATTTTACATTCCCATCACCAGTGCATAAGATTTCCCCAATCCCCCTCCAGCCTCTTCAGCATTTGTTATTTCCTGTTTTTTTTTTTTTTGATTCACATAAACAGTGTCGGGGTGAGATGGTATCTCAGTGTGATTTTTTTTTTTTAACTTTTATTAAGCTTCAAGTGAACGTTTACAAATCCAATCAGTCCGTCACATATGAGTTTACATACATCTTACTCCCTACTCCCACTTGCTCTCCCCCTATTGAGTCAGCCCTTTCAGTCTCTCATTTCTTGACAATTTTGCCTGCTTCCCTCTCTCTCTATCCTCCCATCCCCCCTCCAGGCAAGAGTTGCCAACACACTGTCAAGTGTCCACCTGATTTAATTAGCTCACTCTTCATCAGCATCTCTCTCCCCCCCGTTGACCAGTCCCTTTCATGTCTGATGAGTTGTCTTCAGGGATGGTTCCTGTCCTGTGCCAACAGAAGGTCTGGGGAGCATGGCCACCGGGATTCCTCTAGTCTCAGTCAGACCATTAAGTATGGTCTTTTTATGAGAATTTGGGGTCTGCATCCCACTGATCTCCTGGTCCCTCAGGAGTTCTCTGTTGTGTTCCCTGTCAGGGCAGTCATTGATTGTGGCCGGGCACCAACTAGTTCTTCTGGTCTCAGGATGATGTAGGTCTCTGGTTCATGTGGCCCTTTCTGTCTCTTGGGCTCTTAGTTGTCGTGTGACCTTGGTGTTCTTCATTTTCCTTTGCTCCAGGTGGGTTGAGACCAATGGATGCATCTTAGATGGCCGCTTGTTAGCATTTAAGACCCCAGACGCCACATTTCAAAGTGGGATGCAGAATGTTTTCATAATAGAATTATGTTGCCAATTGACTTAGAAGTCCCCTCAAACCATGTTCCCCAGACCGCCACCCCTGCTCCGCTGACCTTTGAAGCATTCATTTTATCCCGGAAACTTCTTTGCTTTTGGTCCAGTCCAATTGAGCTGACCTTCCACGTATTGAGTGTTGTCTTTCCCTTCACCCAAAGCAGTTCTTATCTACTGATTAATCAATAAAAAACCCTCTCCCGCCCTCCCTCCCTCCCCCCCTCATAACCACAAAAGTATGTGTTCTTCTCAGTTTTTACTATTTCTCAAGATCTTATAATAGTGGTCTTATACAATATTTGTCCTTTTGCCTCTGACTAATTTCGCTCAGCATAATGCCTTCCAGGTTCCTCCATGTTATGAAATGTTTCACAGATTCGTCACTGTTCTTTAACGATGCGTAGTATTCCATTGTGTGAATATACCATAATTTATTTACCCATTCATCCGCTGACGAACACCTTGGCTGCTTCCAGCTTTTTGCTATTGTAAACAGAGCTGCAATAAACATGGGTGTGCATATATCTGTTTGTGTGAAGGCTCTTGTATCTCTAGGGTATATTCCGAGGAGTGGGATTTCTGGGTTGTATGGTAGTTCTATTTCTAACTGTTTAAGATAACGCCAGATGGATTTCCAAAGTGGTTGTACCATTTTACATTCCCACCAGCAGTGTATAAGAGTTCCAATCTCTCCGCAGCCTCTCCAACATTTATTATTTTGTGTTTTTTGGATTAATGCCAGCCTTGTTGGTGTGAGATGAAATCTCATCGTAGTTTTAATTTGCATTTCTCTAATGGCTAATGATCGAGAGCATTTTCTCATGTATCTGTTGGCTGCCTGAATATCTTCTTTAGTGAAATGTGTGTTCATATCCTTTGCCCACTTCTTGATTGGGCTGTTTGTCTTTTTGTGGTTGAGTTTTGACAGAATCATGTAGATTTTAGAGATCAGGCGCTGGTCTGAAATGTCATAGCTGAAAATTCTTTCCCAGTCTGTAGGTGGTCTTTTTACTCTTTTGGAGAAGTCTTTAGATGAGCATAGATGTTTGATTTTTAGGAGCTCCCAGTGATCAGGTTTCTCTTCATCATTTTTGGTAATGTTTTGTATTCTGTTTATGCCTTGTATTAGGGCTCCTAGGGTTGTCCCAATTTTTTCTTCCATGATCTTTATCGTTTTAGTCTTTATGTTTAGGTCTTTGATCCACTTGGAGTTAGTTTTTGTGCGTGGTGTGAGGTATGGGTCCTGTTTCATTTTTTTGCAAATGGATATCCAGTTATGCCAGCACCATTTGTTAAAAAGACTATCTTTTCCCCAATTAACTGACACTGGTCCTTTGTCAAATATCAGCTGCTCATACATGGATGGATTTATATCTGGGTTCTCAATTCTGTTCCATTGATCTATGTGCCTGTTGTTGTACCAGTACCAGGCTGTTTTCACTACTGTAGCTGTATAATAGGTTCTGAAATCAGGTAGAGTGAGGCCTCCCACTTTCTTCTTCTTTTTCAGTAATGCTTTGCTTATCCGGGGCTTCTTTCCCTTCCATATGAAATTGGTGATTTGTTTCTCTATCCCCTTAAAATATGACATTGGAATTTGGATCGGAAGTGCATTATATGTATAGATGGCTTTTGGTAGAATAGACATTTTTACTATGTTAAGTCTTCCTATCCATGAGCAAGGTATGTTTTTCCACTTAAGTATGTCCTTTTGAATTTCTTGTAGTAGAGCTTTGTAGTTTTCTTTGTATAGGTCTTTTACATCCTTGGTAAGATTTATTCCTAAGTATCTTATCTTCTTGGGGGCTACCGTGAATGGTATTGATTTGGTTATTTCCTCTTCGGTGTTCTTTTTGTTGATGTAGAGGAATCCAAGTGATTTTTGTATGTTTATTTTATAACCTGAGACTCTGCCAAACTCTTCTATTAGTTTCAGTAGTTTTCTGGAGGATTCCTTAGGGTTTTCTGTGTATAAGATCATGTCATCTGCAAATAGAGATAACTTTACTTCCTCCTTGCCAATCTGGATACCCTTTATTTCTTTGTCTAGCCTAATTGCCCTGGCTAGGACTTCAAGTATGATGTTGAATAAGAGTGGTGATAAAGGGCATCCTTGTCTGGTTCCCGTTCTCAAGGGAAATGCTTTCAGGTTGTCTCCATTTAGAGTGATATTGGCTGTTGGCTTTGCATAGATGCCCTTTATTATGTTGAGGAATTTTCCTTCAATTCCTATTTTCGTAAGAGTTTTTATCATAAATGGGTGCTGGACTTTGTCAAATGCCTTTTCTGCATCAATTGATAAGATCATGTGGTTTTTATCTTTTGTTTTATTTATGTGATGGATTACATTAATGTTTTTTCTGATATTAAACCAGCCTTGCATACCTGGTATAAATCCCACTTGATCATGGTGAATTATTCTTTTTAAGTGTTTTTGGATTCTATTGGCTAGAATTTTGTTGAGGATTTTTGCATGTATGTTCATGAGGGATATAGGTCTATAGTTTTCTTTTTTTGTAATGTCTTTACCTGGTTTTGGTATCAGGGAGATGGTGGCTTCATAGAATGAGTTGGGTAGTATTCCGTCATTTTCTATGCTTTGAAATACCTTCAGTAGTAGTGGTGTTAACTCTTCTCTGAAAGTTTGGTAGAACTCTGCAGTGAAGCTGTCCGGGCCAGGGCTTTTTTTTGTTGGAAGTTTTTTGAGTACCATTTCAATCTCTTTTTTTGTTATGGGTCTATTTAGTTGTTCTACTTCTGAACGCGTTAGTTTAGGTAGGTAGTGTTTTTCCAAGAATTCATCCATTTCTTCTAGGTTTGCAAATTTGTTAGAGTACAATTTTTCATAGTAATCTGAAATGATTCTTTTAATTTCATATGGTTCTGTTGTGATGTGGTCCTTCTCGTATCTTATTTGGGTTATTTGTTTCCTTTCCTGTATTTCTTTAGTCAGTCTAGCCAATGGTTTATCAATTTTGTTAATTTTTTCAAAGAACCAGCTTTTGGCTTTGTTAATTCTTTCAATTGTTTTTCTGTTCTCTAATTCATTTAGTTCAGCTCTAATTTTTATTATTGGTTTTCTTCTGGTGTCTGATGGGTTCTTTTGTTGCTCACTTTCTATTTGTTCAAGTTGTAGGGATAGTTCTCTGATTTTGGCTCTTTCTTCTTTTTGTATGTGTGCATTTATCGATATAAATTGGCCTCTGAGCACTGCTTTTGCTGTGTCCCAGAGGTTTTGATAGGAAGTATTTTCATTCTTATTGCATTCTATGAATTTCATTATTCCCTCCTTGATGTCTTCTATAACCCAGTCTTTTTTCAGGAGGGTATTGTTCATTTTCCAAGTATTTGCTTTCTTTTCCCTAGTTTTTCTGTTATTGATTTCTAGTTTTATTGCCTTGTGATCTGAGACGATGCTTTGTAATATTTTGATGTTCTGGACTCTGCAAAGGTTTGTTTTATGACCTAATATGTGGTCTATTCTAGAGAATGTTCCATGTGCGCTAGAAAAAAAGTATACTTTGCAGCAATTGGGTGGAGAGTTCTGTATAAGTCAATGAGGTCAAGTTGGTTGATTGTTGTACGTGGGTCTTCCGTGTCTCTATTGGGCTTCTTACTGGATGTCCTGTCCTTCTCCTAAAGTGGTGTGTTGAAGTCTCCTACTATAATTGTGGAGGTGTCTATGTCACTTTTCAATTCTGTTAAAATTTGATTTATGTATCTTGCAGCCCTGTCATTGGGTGCATAAATATTTAATATGGTTATGTCTTCCTGATCAATTGTCCCTTTTATCATTATATAGTGTCCTTCTTTATCCTTTGTGGTGGATTTAAGTCTAAAGTCTATTTTGTCAGAAATTAATATTGCTACTCCTCTTCTTTTTTGCTTATTGTTTGCTTGATATATTTTTTTCCATCCTTTGAGTTTTAGTTTGTTTGTGTCTCTAAGTCTAAGGTGTGTCTCTTGTAGGCAGCATATAGACGGATCGTGTTTCTTTATCCAGTCCGAGACTCTCTGTCTCTTTATTGGTGCATTTAGTCCATTTACATTCAGCGTAATTATAGATAAATAAGTGTTTAGTGTTGTCATTTTGATGCCTTTTCATGTGTGTTGGTGGCAATTTCATTTTTCCACATACTTTTTTGTGCTAGACGTTTTTCTTAGTAAATTGTGAGATCCTCATTTTCATAGTGTTTGACTTTATGTTAGTTGAGTCGTTACGTTTTTCTTGGCTTTTATCTTGAGTTATGGAGTTGTTATACCTTTTTGTGGTTACCTTATTATTTACCCCTATTTTTCTAAGTAAAAACCTAACTTGTATTGTTCTATATCGCCTTGTATCACTCTCCATCTGGCAGTTCAATGCCTCCTGTATTTAGTCCCTCTTTTTGATTATTGTGATCTTTTGACTTCCATGATTATTGTGACCTATTGACTTCCATGATTCCCTGTTATGTGTATTATTTTATTTATTTATTTATTTTAATTAATCTTAATTTGTTTGTTTTTGTGATTTCCCTATTTGAGTTGATATCAGGACGCTCTGTTTTGTGACCTGTATTGTGCTGGTACCTGATATTATTGGTATTCTGACCAAACAATATCCTTTAGTATTTCTTGTAGCTTTGGTTTGGTTTTTGCAAATTCTCTAAACTTATGTTTATCTGTAAATATCTTAATTTCGCCTTCATATTTCAGAGAGAGTTTTGCTGGATATATGATCCTTGGCTGGCAGTTTTTCTCCTTCAGTGCTCTGTATATGTCGTCCCATTCCCTTCTTGCCTGCATGGTTTCTGCT
Source organism: Elephas maximus indicus (assembly GCF_024166365.1). NCBI lineage: Eukaryota > Metazoa > Chordata > Mammalia > Proboscidea > Elephantidae > Elephas > Elephas maximus. The sequence goes on along the minus strand of NC_064822.1, from coordinate 134,524,635 downwards.
GAGTAGTCTGAACTTATTCTTATTGATTCTCCCTTGAAGGAAACCTTTCTTTTCTCCCTGGCTGCTTTTAAAATTTTCTGTTTATCTTTGGTTTTGGCGAGTTTGATGATAATATGTCTTGGTGTTTTTCTTTTTGGATCAATCTTAAATGGGGTTCGATGAGCATCTTGGATAGATATCCTTTCGTCTTTCATGATGTCAGGGAAGTTTTCTGTCAGGAGTTCTTCAACTATTTTCTCTGTGTTTTCTGTCCCCCCTCCCTGTTCTGGGACTCCAATCACCCGCAAGTTATCCTTCTTGATAGAGTCCCACATGATTCTTAGGGTTTCTTCATTTTTTTTAATTCTTTTATCTGATTTTTTTTCAGCTATGTTGGTGTTAATTCCCTGGTCCTCCAGATGTCCCAGTCTGCATTCTAATTGCTCGAGTCTGCTCCTCTGACTTCCTAGTGCGTTGTCTAATTCTGTAATTTTATTGTTAATCTTTTGGATTTCTACATGCTGTCTCTCTATGGATTCTTGCAACTTATTAATTTTTCCACTATGTTCTTGAATAATCTTTTTGAGTTCTTCCACAGTTTTACCAGTGTGTTCCTTGGCCTTTTCTGCAGTTTGCCTTATTTCGTTTGTGATGTCTTGAAGCATTCTGTAAATTAGTTTTTTATATTCTGTATCTGATAATTCCAGGATTGTATCTTCATTTGGGAAAGATTTTGATTCTTTTGTTTGGGGGGTTGGAGAAGCTGTCATGGTCTGCTTCTTTATGTGGTTTGATATGGACTGCTGTCTCCGAGCCATCACTGGGAAACTAGTTTTTCCAGAAAATCCGCTAAAAAAAAATGCAGTCAGATCCCTATCAGAGTTCTCCCTCTGGCTCAGGCTATTCGGATGTTAATGAAGCAGCCTGGGGAGGGTGGGGGAGGGAACAGAGAGATAGGAGAGTAGCACCTGAGAATATAGCCAGAGTTGCTTGTCTTGCTTGGAATGACTGTAATATCTGAGATTTCCACGGGGCGTGTCGCCTATGTGTGCTGGCTGTGTGGAGATTGCCCCCGGGGGGTCTGGCCCGCTAGGGTCATGGTCAGATCCTCCGCTATCAGCCCCACGCCCAAGGTTAAGGCTCCCCTACTTGGACGGTGCACTCCTGACTCCAAAATCAGTTGCTGCCTCCTGGGGACTCCCCATCCTGCCAGCCGCGTCGCCGCGCCGCCTCCGCGAACCGGCTAGGCTCCCCCCCGGGGTCAGCTCAGGATAGCAGAGCAGTTCCCTGTGCCTGCGCCACGACCGCGCATCCCGACTGGGACGCCGCTCTCCCCACTCCAAGACCAGTCACTGCCTCCCAGGGACTTCTCCCACCGGCTGTGTCACCTCGCCGCCCACGCGAACGGACTGGGCCCCCCCCCGGTGTCAGATCCGGGGGATGGAGCTGCTCCCTGCGCTTATGCGGCGCCTGCAGCCCGCCAAAATCCCGGCGGGACGGCTCCCCGGCTGAGATGCTGCTCTCCCCACTCCAAGACCAGTCACTGCCTCCCAGGGACTTCTCCCACCGGCTGTGCCGCCATGCCGCCTGCGCGAACTGGCTGGGCACCCTCCCGGAATGAGTTCGGGGGCTAGGGCTGGGACCCTTGTTTGTGCCGTCTGCCCCCCTGGGCTCTGCCCCAAATCGGGGGCTGAAGGTCACCTGACTGGTACGCTGGCTCCAGGCTCTGAAAACAATTGCTGCCTGCCCATATTTGATCGTTCTCCGTCTCTAAATCTGTGTTTGTTGTTCAGGGTTCATTGATTGTTATGTATGTGATCGATTCACTTGTTTTTCCGAGTCTTTGTTGCAAGAGGGATCCGCGGTAGCGTCCACCTAGTCCTCCATCTTGGCCCCCCCTCCTCTCAGTGTGATTTTGATTTGCATTTCTCTAATGGCTAGTGAACACAAGCATTTCCACCTGTGTTTGCTGGCGGTTTGTACATCTTCTTTTGTGAAGTGTCTGTTCATTTTCTTTGCCCATTTTTTAACTGGATTATTTGTCTTTTTGTTATAGAGGTATTGGATTTTCCCGTAGATTTTAGACGTTAGGCTTCTGTCTGATTTGTAATAGCCAAATGTTTTTTCCCAGTCTGTACGTTCTCTTTTTACTCTTTGGTGAATTCTTTTGAAGAGCATAAGTGTTTAATTTTTAGAAGTTTTCTGGAGTACATGTTGGTTATGCTTTATATCCTGTTCATACGGTGTATTAGGGCCTCTAACATTGACCCTATTTTTTCTTCTATGAACTTTATAGTTTTGGGCTTTATATTTAGGTCTTTGATCCATCTTGGATTAGTTTTAGTGTATGTGTCCTGTTTCATTTTTTTTACAGATGGATATCCAGTTTTGCCAGCACTGTTTGTTAAAAAGACTGTCTTTTCCCCATTTGATGGATTTTGGGCTCTTGTCGAAGATTAGGTGACCATAGGTGGATGGATTTACATCTGGGTTCTCAATTCTGTTCCATTGGTCAATGTATTGCTCATTGTACTAGTATCAGGCTGTTTTGGCTACCATAGCTGTACAGTAGATTCTGAGGTCACGTAGTGCGAGACCTCCTACTTTATTCTTCAATAGTGCTTCACTTATCCAGGGCTTCTTCCCTTTCCATATAAAACTAATAATTAGTTTTTCAACCTCTTTCAAGAATGTTGTTGCTTTTTGGATCAGGATTGCATTGTATTTGTAAATTGCTTTGGGTGGAATTGTCATTTTCACAGTGTTGGGTCTACTTATCCATGAGCATGGTATTTTTTTCCATTTATGTAGATCTCTTTTGGTTTCTTGCAGTAGTGTTTTGTAGTTTTGTTCATATAGGTCTTTTACATCCCTGGATAGATTTATTCCTAAGTATTTTTTTAGGGGCTATTATAAGTGGTATTGTTTTCCTGATTTCCTTTTTGTCATTCTCTTTATTGGCATATAGGAATCCAACTGATTTTTGTATGTTTATCTTGTATCCTGCTTACACTGCTGAATCTTTCTATTAGTTCCGGTAGTTTTCTAGTGGAGTCTTTTGGGCTTTCTTTGTATAGCATCATATCATCTGGAAATAGGGACAGTTTAACTTCTTCATTACCAGTTTGGATGCCCTTTATTTATTTATTTTTTCTTGCCTCATTGCTCTAGCTAGAATTCCAGCACAATGTTAAATAGGAGTGGTGATAAAGGACATCCTTGTCTTGTTCTTGTTCTCAAGGGGAATGTTTTTATCCTCTTGCCATTAAGAATGATTTTGGCTGTTGGTTTTGCATATATGCCCTTTATTATGTTGAGACGTTTTTCTTCTATACTTATTTTATTGAGAGTTTTTATCAGGAATGGGTATTGGACTTTGTCGAATGCCTTTTCTGCCTCACTTGAGATGATCATGTGATTCTTTTCTTTCCTTTCATTTATGTGCTGGATTACATTGATTGATTTCCTAATGTTAAACCATCTTTGCATCTTTGCATACCTGGTATGAATCCTACTTGGTTGTGGTATATTATTTTTTTGGTGTGATGCTAAATTCTATTTGCTACAATTTTGTTGAGAATATTTTCATCTATATTCATGAGACATATTAGTTCATAATTCTTTTTTGTGGTGTCTTTGGCTCGTTTGGGTATCAGGGTTATGCTTGCTCCATAGAATGAGTTCAGAAGTATCACTTCCTTTTCTATGTTCTGAAATAGTTTGAGTAGTACTGGTGTAAGTTTTTCTCTGAATGTTTGGTAGAATCTCCAGTGAAGCCATCTGAGCCAGGGCAAAACATACACCAAGGCAACACTCTCTACATGTACAATTCTTTGATATGGATTACATTCTTCAGGCTGTGCAACCATTCTCAATTTCCTTTTCCAAATTTTCCTCCCCCATTAATATGAACTCATTGCCCCCTAAGCATCCTATCTAATGTCTCTAGTTGCCCTCAATCTGTTTTAAAAACCCTTTCAGAAAGGTGATTCTGGTTCAATCTGCATTTTTTTTATTGTGCTTTAAATGAAAGTTTACAAATCAAGTCAATCTCTCATATAAAAACTTATACACACCTTGCTATGTACTCCTAGCTGCTCTCCTCCTAATGAGACAGCACACTCCTCCTTTCCACCCTGTATTTCCCATATCCATTCAACTAGTTCCTGTTCCCCTCTGCCTTCTCATCTCACCTCCAGGCAGGGGTTGCCCACATAGTCTCATGTGTCTACTTGAGCTGAGAATCTCACTCCTCTCCAGTGTCATTTTCTGTCTTATAAACCAGTCCAATCTCTGTCTGAAGAGTTGGTTTCAGGAATGATTCCATCTTGGGCTAACAAAGGTTCTGGGGACCAAGACCTCAGGGGTCCCTCTAGTCTCAGTCAGACCATTAAGTCTGGTCTTTTACAAGAATTTGAGGTCTGCATTCCACTGTTCTCCTGCTCCATCAAGGATTCTCTGTTGTGTCTCCTCTCAGGGCAGTCACTGGTGGTAGCCAGGTACAATCTAGTTCTTCCAGTCTCAGGCCGATATAGTCTTTGGTTATGTGTTCTTTTCTGTCTCTTGGGCTCATCTTTACCTTATGTCTTTGGTGTTCTTCATTCTCATTTGCTCCAGGTGAGTTGAAACAAATTAATGCATATTAGATGGCCGCTTGCTAGCATTTAAGACCTCAGTTGTGTGCCAGGGCTTTTTTTGTTGGGAGTTTCTTTATTACCTTTTCAGTCTCTTCTTTTGTTATGGGTCTGTTCAGATTTTCAACATCATTTTGTGTTAGTTTGGGTAGGTAGTATATTTCTAGAAATTTATCCGTTTCCTCTAGGTTTTCAAATTTGTTTGAGTATAGTTTTTCATAATACTGTTATGATTCTTCTTATTTCACTTGGTCTGTTGTAATGTCCTCCATTTCATTTCTTATTTGGGTTATTTGCATCCTCTCCTGTTTTTCTTTTGTCATTTTGGCCAGGGGTTTGTTGCTTTTGTTGATACTTTCAAAGAACCAACTTTTGGTTTTGTTGATTTTTTTCTATTGATTTTTTATTCTCTATTTCATTTATTACTGCTCTGATGTTATTTCCCTTCTTATGGTGGCTGTGGCTTTTTTTTTTTCTTTTTCTCTTTCTATTTGTTCAAGTTGTATAGCTAATGCTTTGATTTGTCCCTTTCTTCTTTTTTGAAGTGTGCCATTTATTGCTATAAATTGACTTCTGAGGACTGCCTTTGCTGTGTCCAAGATGTGTTTTTATTCTCATTTGATTCTAGGAATTTTTTTATTCCATCCCTGATTTCTTCTATTACCCAATAGAGTTTAAAGCAGAGTGTTATTCGGTTTCTATGTAACTGATTTTTTTTCCTTGATCTTCCTGTTGTTAATTTCTACCTTGATGGCATTTTGGTCAGAGAAGATACTTTCTATTTTCTCAATATTTTGAATTTTGTTGAGGGTTGCTTTGTGGCCTAAGATGTGGTCTATTCTGGAGAACATTCCATGTCAGTTAGAAAAGAACGTGTACTTTGCAGCTGTTGGGTGGAGTCCTCTATATATGTCTATGAACTCAAGTTGGCTGATTGTGCCCTTAGCTCTCCTGTATCTTTGTTGAGTTTCATTCTAAATATTCTGTCCTTTACTGAAGTGGTGCTTTGAAGTCTCCTACTATTATAGTGGTACTGCCAATTTCCCTTTTCAGTGCTGTTAGAGTTTGTTTTATGTATTTTGGATCCCTGTCATTGGGTGCATAGATGTTTATTATGGTTATGTCTTCATGATAGGTTGTCCTTTAATCATTATATAGTGCCCTTCTTTGTCTTTTAAGGTGGATTTTGTTTTAAAGTCTATTTTATCTGAGATTTGTATTGCCACTCCTGCTCTTTTTCGGTAGCTGTTTGATATATTTTTTCCCATTCTTTGATTTTTAATAAATTTATGCCTTTGTTTCTAAGCTGCATGTCTTGTAGACAGCACATTGATGGATCTTGCTTTTTTATCCATTCTGTCACTCTGTCTCTTTATGGGTGCATTTAGATTCAGGTTAATTTTTGATAGGTGTGAGTTTATTGCTGTCATTTTGTAGTGCTTTTTTTTTTTGTGGTGCTAACATTTTCTTTGTTTCTCTTACTCTCCTGTGCTGGATTTCTTTTGTTTGCAGATTTTTTTTTTTTTCATTTCTTTTCTTTTTGTAGATTTTGTTTTTATTGAGACTTCATGTTTTTCTTCATTTTGATGAGTAGGTTTGTTGCTTTCTTTGCGGTTACCTTGAAATTTATCCTTATATTCCTTGGTTTGAATCTGTCTATTATTACTCTGTATCACCTTGCCTTCCTCCCCACTAGAAAGTTCTTTACCTACACTATTTATTCCCTCTTTTATTGTTCTGACATTGCTGTCATTTACAGATTAACCTCTATGGTTCCCTGTTGTAATTCTTTTGGTTTTGGTTAGTCCTTGAGAGTTCATTTCCTAGGGTGGTAACTGGTTAGTGTGATCTTGCATCCTAGATTCAGCCTGTGGTCTGATGTTGTTTGTTCTCAAACTGGACTCCCTTTAATAATTCTTCTAAATTTTGTTTGATTTTTACTTTTTCCATTAATTTTGGTTTATCTGGAAATGTCCTAATTTCACCATCATGTATTGCAGTATATAGTATTCTTGGTTGGTAACTTTTTTTTTTTTCAAGGTTTTATATATCTCATCCCATTGACTTCTTGCCTGCATGGTTTCCATCGAGTAATCAGAGCTTAGTCTTATTGTTTCCCCTTTGTATGTGACTTTACATTTTTCTCTAGCTGCTCTCAGGATTCTTTCTTTGTCTTTGCTTTTAGCAAGTGGGATTATGATATGCCTTGGTGATTTTATTTTGGGGTCTATCATATATGACTTTCTTCAAGCTTCTTGGATGGTCAGCTTTTCATCTTTCGTGCTATCAGGGAAGTTTCCTGTTAGCAATTCTTCAATGATCCTCTCTGTATTTTCGATTTGCTCCTCCTGTTCTGGAACTCCAATCACTCACAAATTTTTGCCTTTAATTGTATCCCACAGAATTTTCAGGGTTTCTTCATTTTCTTCATTAATTTTTGATTTTTCCTCAAAGTTGTATCCAAGAGTTTGTCTTCAGTTTCACTGATATTGTCTTCCATTGTTTCAAATGTGCTCCTCAACTCTTCTATGATACTGTTCATTTCTGAAATCTTGTTTATCTTTTGGTTTTCTAATTGTTTTTCTTATGGGATTTCTAATTGTCATTTTTATAGGATTTCTACTTGTGAATTTAATTTGGCATTTTGTTCTTGTATTATTTTCCTGAATTCGTCCATTTTTTTTTGTCTGTATTTTCCATGAATTCGTCTGCTTTTTCCACTAATTTGTCTATTTTTTCTTCTTTTTGTCTTATTTTTGCTTCAATTCTTGGATAGCTCTGAATAGTAGAGATCTAAATTTCCTATCAGGTAGTTCTAGTGCCTTTTTTTCTACTGGAAAGTCATCTTGCTTTTTATTTTAGATTCCTACTGGAACCATCCTTTCCTTTTTTTTTTTTTTAAATATTTTTCGTTATTGCCTGCGGTCATAGGGGCATACGGTAGCTATTTTCTTTGTTGATTTTAGATTTGTTTGTTTCATTCTGATTTTATTTGTTTATGTCTGAGCAGCTGAGCTGTCTCTTTTCTGTTGTTTGCTGGTCTGTAGCCATGATACTTTTCACTTCCTTGTCCAATGGGCAGGGCCAGTAGCTCAGCTCTGGTGCAGCAGGGCAGGTCCACCTGAATGGGAAGGGCTGAGATGGGTTGTTTTCTGGACATACTAGGACTGACAGAGCAGGCTGGGAATCAGTGCAGGGCAAATTCCAGTAGGCCATGCCTGTGCTGCTCAGGGGTGCGGAGTTCATCACATGGTACAAGTAGGCAGGAAGGAGGGGAGATGTGATGTGTACAGCTAAAATGGATATGGGAAAGAAGAGAGAGAGGAGAGAGAAACAGGACCCTCCCTGCAAAAAAAGAGTGCTAAGGGAGCTTGCCAGTGGAGTGGAGAGACAAGAAACTGAGAAATGCAGAAAAACAAAAAGAAAAAAAAAAAAAGAGAGAGAGAAATAATAAAATAAATAAAAATTAGAAAAAAAGAAAAGTAAATCTCCCAGTGATCCCACTGATGTGGCTGTGAAGACTTGGGAAGTGGCTCCCATGCCATGCAGTACAGCCTTGCAAGAAAGGGCTCCCAAGCCATGAAAGGAAAAAGAAAACCAACCAACAAACAAAACAAAAAACAACCAAAAAAGAGAACGCCCCTAGGGATCCCACCAGCATGGCTTTACAGACCAGGAAAGTGGCTCCCAAGCTGGGCAGTACAGCCCAGCTAGAAGATGCTCCCAAGCTTCAAAAACAAAAAGAAAACAGCCAAAGAAAAGAAAAAAAAAAAGTCCCCAGGGATCACACCAGCATGGTGGTGTGGTGTGGGGAAGCAGTTCACAGCCTTTCAAGAAGCAAAGCTGGTTCCCAGAGCCAGGTATTAGAGGCAAAGGAGGAGGAGGTGGTAAGAGATGGGGGGAACTAAAAGTAATCTTAAAAAGCAACAATAGCAGCAAACAATTGGCACTGACGGAGCCAGGCAGTCTGGGCGGGCGAATCCAAGCCCCAGCCCAGAGGCTGCAGCCAGCGGGAAGTGACTGAGGTAGAGTAGGGGGGAGAAGGATGAGGGATGCGAAAGTGTATATCATTGGTTACTGGGTGTTCTGTCTCCTGCCAGAAACTGTGAAGCAGCTTTCCCGTACTCCCTGTCTGATGATCTCCAACAAGAGTCCAAGATGGTGAATTTGTTCTGCATGAACTGATAGGGAACCTCTACACGTATCTCTCCTCGCTTTCTGTTCTTTGTCAGTTTCTTATTCCATTCAGTGCTTGGCTGAGTTCTTTATCTCTTCATTTGACTTTTAGGATTATAGAAATGCTTTTGTCTCTGTTTTGCTTAGCTTTTCCAGTCTTTGCTGTGGAGGGATGGCGTGGTGCTTCTGTCTATAGTGCCATGTTGACTTCACTGGGACAGGCATTGTTTTTAACTAATGGTGCATGAAAACATACCTGTGGGAGTTTTTTTTTTAAAGTAATTGCTCAGACACCAGTATCTGTGTATTGATTAATTATTTCTGGTCTGAGATCTGACCTAGACAAATACAATCATTGCTGACTGCAACAATTTCCAGAAATATGTGTATGCAGGCACATAAAAGCCACTCTTTGGTAGAAACAGCACGCATTCTATAGAAGAACAGGGATAATTGCAACACAGAACAGTCTGACTGAATACAACATAAACTCATAATTTGTTATTGTTGTTAGGTTCTGTGGAGTCAGTTCTGATTCATAGTGACCCTATGTACAACGGAACAAGACACTGCCTGGTTCTGCACTATCCTCACAATCATTGCTATTGTAATTCCCTGAATTACAATTGTGTTCCCCAAAATGTGTGTCACCTTGGTTAGGCCACGATTCCCACTATTGGGTGGTAGTCCTCCATTTTGTGATTTTACTATGTGTTATAAATCAAAATCTCTTCCTGTGGTTAAAGAGGATTAGTGTGGGTTGTAACACCCTTTTTCAGGTCACATCCCTTATCCAATGTAACGGGAAATTCCCTCAGGTTTTTGTGGCCTGCACCACCTTTTATCTTACAAAAGCTAAAAGGAAGCGGAATCAAGCAGAGAGTTGGGGACCTCATTCCACCAAGAAAGAAGTGCTGGGAGCAGAGTGTGTACTTTGGACCTGAGGTTCCTGTGCAGAGAAGTTCCTAGGCTGAGGAAAGATTGATGACATGGACCTTCCTCCTTAAGCTGACAGAGAAAGCCTTCTCCTGGACCTGAATTTGGACTTCTAGCCTACTAGAATGTTGGAGAATAAATGTCTCTTTGTTAAAGCCACCTACTTGTGGTATGTCTGTTATAGCAACACTAGATGTCTCAGATAGCTATGTTTGAGCCCATTGTTGCAGCCATTGTGTCAGTTTGTCTTGCTGAGGGTCTTCCTCTTTTTTGTTAATCCTTTACTGAACATGATGCCCTTCTCCCTCCTGATAACATGTCTGTCTTAGGCTGGGTTCTCTAGAGAAACAAAACCAGTAAATCATATAAATATATATAAAGAGAAAGATTTATATGAAGGAACTGGCTTATGCAATTGTAGAGGCTGGAACATCCCAAGTTCATGGATCAAGATTGGAAGGTTCTCCTGATTCATGTAGCCACAGGGGCTGGCAAACTCAAAATCAGCAAGTTGGGGAGCAGGACTCTTGTTCAGAGGCTGTGAAAATCAGTGAATCCCAAGATAAACAGGCAAGATCCTAAGGCTTCCCCTGATTCACATAGCTGCAGGGGCTGGCTAATCCAAGATTGGCAGGTAAACTGCTAGATCAAGTCCCAAGAACCAGAAGTCAAACAAACAGAACCCAGCTGCAGGGTCCAGAGCAGGCAAAAGGCAGAATGTTTATTTATATTCAGATGCAGGCCACAACCCCAAGGAAACTCCCTTTTCACTGATTGACTACTCACAGCAGATCCCAGCATGGAGGTGACCACATACAAGCACTGAGAATCATGGCCTAGACAAGTTGACACACAATGTTAGCCACCACAGTCCACCCCTTGTCAACTTGGCACCTGTATACATCTCCTTAAGCCATATATAATCTCAGAATAAAGTTATACCTAACATGATACAACAAACATACAGCTGAAAATGCACTAGTCCTGTTTACGTGACATGATACATGATATAACAGACACACATACAACTAAAAATGCACTAGCCTTGTTTACGTGTTGTCTTAGTTATCTAGTGCTGCCATAACAGAATACAACAAGTGGATGGCTTTAACAAAGAGAAGCTTATTCTCTCACAGTCTAACAGGTTATGAGTCCAAATTCGGGGTGTCAGCTCCATGGGACGGCTTTATCTCTCTCTCGGCTCTGGAGGAAGATACCCTTGTCATCAATCTTCCCCTGGTCACAGAGCTTCTCAGGTGCAGGGACTCCAAGTCCAAAGGACACACTCTGCTCCCAGTGCTGCTTTCTTAGTGGTATGAGGTCCCCAACTCTCTGCTTACTTTCCTTTCCTTTTATCTTTTGAGAGATAAAAGGTGGTGCAGGCCACACCCCAGGGAAACTCCCTTTACATTGGATCAAGAATGTGCCTGGTAAGGGTGTTACAATCCCACCCTAACCCTCTTTAACATAAAATTATAATCATAAAATGGAGGACAACCACAGAATACTGAGAATCATGGCCTAACCAAGTTAATACATACATTTTTTGGAGGACATAATTCAATCCATGACACACGTTATATTTTATAAGTGAAGGTAACTAAAATATCTGATGCACACATACAAAGCAGTAGTATTCATAACAATTACAGTCTTCATTTCTGTAACTGGTCACGTGGCCATAACTGGTATTTAGAACTACCTTCTTCCACCACCCATTTCGTATTCCCTTTTCCCTCAGCAAGCACCTCAACTGGTGGTGGTTCTTTGCCTGATGGGGTGACCCAAACCTTATTCCTGAAGGGCGTAGGAAATTAATTAGTAGTCATGTCAGAATGTAGGTTGCTGTAGTTTTCCATTGGTTTTAATCACAGGGCATGGTAGTACTAAGAGGCACCTTAAGAGATCTCCTGCATTGCAGACATACTCTTCTTTACCTCCATTATGTAAGATCAATCCAATTTTCTCTTGGTAATCAGGATCAATGACACCAGCCAGTATGGTGACTCCCTTCCTTGCCAGAGACATGAGGAGCTCAAAGTGGTCCAGTGACATTCTTAGCTGCAAGTTCAATGGAATCAGTGATGTGTCCCCAGGTGAGAGCATTCCTCCCTTTGGAACTAAGACCTCTAGACCTGCAGAGCATAAGTTTGTGGGGACTGGAAGCAAAAATCTTGCAAGTGAGTCATTAGCGGTAATACTGAGTGGTGCCACTCCCGTTTCCACCCTTTGATTCCTGGACCCAGGAATTCTGGCTATGGGAGATATACCACCATATATTGGACCCAGTTTAGAGCACACACAGCACCCTGGAGAACATTGCCCCAATCCTGCAAGGTATTGCCACCTAGCTGACCCCATAATTGTGTCTTTAGGAGGCCACTCCTTCGTTCTATCAAGCCACCTGCTTCAGGATGATAAGGAACATGATAAGACCAGTAAATTCCATGAGCATGTTCTCACTGCCATACTTCATTTGCTGTGAAGTGAGTCCCTTGGTCCGAGGCAATGCTGTGTGGGATATCATGATGGCAGATAAGGCATTCTGTAAGTCCACGGATGGTAGTTTTGGCAGAAGCATTTCATGCAGGGAAGGAAAATCCATACCCAGAGTAAGTGCCTATTTCATCAAGAACAAAATGCTGCCTTTTCTGTGATGTAAGTGGTCCAATGCAATCAACTTGCCACCAGGTTTCTGGCCAATTGCCTAGAGGGACTGTGCCATATCAGGGACTCAGTGTTGGTCTCTGGTGCTGGCAGATTGGGCACTCAGCAGTGGTGGTAGCCAAGTCAGCCTTGGTGAGTGGAAGTCCATGTTGCTGGACCCATGCATAACCTCCATCCCTGCCACCATGGCCACTTTGTTCATGAGCCCATTGAGCAATGATGGGAGCAGCTGGGGAAAGAGGATGACTGGTTTCCACAGAACACGTCATTCTATCCACTTGATTGTTAAAATCCTCCTCTGCTGAGGTCACCCTTTGGTGGGCATTCACATGAGACACAAACATCTTCACTTCTTTGGCCCATTCAGAGAGGTCTATCCACATATCTCTTCCCCATAAATCCCTATCTCCAATTTTCCAATCATGTTCCTTCCAAGTCCCTGACCATTCAGCCAAACCATTGGCCAGAGCCCATGGATCAGTATACAATCATACATCTGGCCATTTCCCCTTCAAAGCAAAGTGAACCACCACATACACTGCTCTAAGTTCTGCTCATTTGGAGAATTTCCCCTCACCACTGTCCTTCAGGGAGGTCCCAGAAAGAAACTGTAGTGCCGCTGATGTCAACTTTTTAGTGGAGTCTGCATATTGCACAGAACAATCTGTAAACCAGGCACAAGTTTTCTCTTCTTCAGTCAACTGATCATAAGGAACTCCCCATGAGGCCCTAGGTGCAGATTGGAAGATGGAAGGTGATGTGACAGGAGTGGAAACTATGGGTATTTGGGCCACTTCCTCATGCAAATTACTTGTGCCTTCAGGTCCTGCTTTGGCTCCATCTTGTATACACTACTTCCATTTAATGATGGAGGGCACGACCTACTTTATAACTCTGTGGGTCAGACAATACCCAGGTCATGATTGGCAGTTCAGGCTGCATGATGACTTGGTGTCCCATGGTTAAGTTAATAGTTTCTACTAAGGCCCAGTAACAAGCCAAAAGATGTTTCTCAAAGGAAGAGTAGTTATCTACAGAGGATGGCAGGGCTTTGCTCCAAAATCCTAAGGGTCTGCACTGTGACTCACCAATAGTGGCCTATCAAAGACACCAAACTGCATCTCTATCTGCCACTGACACTTCAAGCACCATGGGTTCAGCTGGATCATATGGCCCAAATGGCAGAATGGCTTGCACAGCAGCCTGAACCTGTTGCAGAGCCTTCTCTTGTTCTGGGCCCCACTCAAAACTAGCAGCTTTTCAAGTCACTTGTAAATAGGCCTGACTAACACACCCAAATGAGAAATATGTGGCCTCAAAATCCAAAGAGGCCTACTAGATGTTGTACCTCCTTTTTACTTGTGGGAGCAGCCAGATGCAATAACTTTTCCTTCACTTTAGAAGGAATATCTCAACATGCCTCACACCACTGGACTACTACAAATTTCACTGAGGTGGAAAGTGCCTGAATTTTTGTGGCATGCAAATGTTTTACCTATAAATCCAGAGTCATTGACACTTCTTCCTTACTAGGTCCAATCACATAGTGGACCAGTGTGACGTCTTGTGGAAGGGAAAGGCAATCAAGATTCCTGCGGACTAAACTATGAGACGGGGCTGGAGAGCTGATGTAGCTCTGGGGTTATCAGCTGAAGGTGTATTGCTGGCCTTGCCAGCTGAAGACAAACTGCTTCTGATGGTCCTTCAAAACAGGTATGGAGAAAAAGGCATTAGCCAGATCAATAGCTGCATACCAGTACCAGGAGATGTATTAATTTCTCAAGAGATGAAACTGCATCTGGAAGAGCAGCTGCAATTGGAATCACCGCCTGATTAAGTTTTCAATAATGCACTGTCATTCTCCAAGATCCATCTGTTTTTTGCACAGGCCAGATAGGCAAGTTGCACGAGGATGTGGTGGGAATCACCACCCCTGCACCCTTCAAGTCTTTGATGGTGGCAGTAACCTCTGCAGTCCCTCCAGGAATGTGATATTGTTTTTGGTTTACTATCTTCCTAGGTAGGGGCAGTTCCAATGGGTTCCACTTGGCTTTTCCTACCATAATAGCCATTACTCCATTTGTCAGGGACCCAGTGGGGGATTCTGCCAGTTCCTGGGTATATCTATTCCAATTATGCATTCTGGAACTGGGGAAATCACTACAGAATAGGTTTGGAGACTCACTTGACCAGCTGTGAGATGGACATGAGCCAGGACTCCACTAATAACCTGACCTCCCTATGTCCCTACTCTGACTGATGGACCACAGAGATGTTTTGTGACTCCTGGAATTAGCATCAGTTCAGAGCCAGTACCCAGTGATCCCGAAAGGTATGATTATTTCCTTCTCCCCATTGAACTCTCACTCTCGTAAAAGGCCGTTTCCTTTGGGGAAGGCTGGGAAAGAGATTACCAGTGTAAATTTTTGGCAGCGTGTTGGAGTCCTTCCTCAAGGGGACCTGGTCTTCCTTTCATTCAAGAGGCTGTGTGTCTTTAAATTCACTCAAGTCTGGGAATTGATTGAGGGACTGTGACTCTCTATTCTGAGTATTCAAGTTAGACTGCTGTTCACCTGACCTAGAATTCATCTGCTTATACAGATCAAGTAAATATTTAGTAGATTTCCTATGTATTTAACTCCTAGGGACCCCATGACTAAGTAGCCAATGCCATAAGTCCATACAAGTCAGACTATTCTGATTACTGCTTTGACTCCACTATCCATTACTGTAACCATACCTACCTTGTCTTTGTAGATTGAGTGTCACCACTCGGCCTCTAATACCACAGGGTCCAATAGCCCCATTGTAGTTGGATGTCTTCATTCAGCTAGGGCAGTTCCCACTGCCAAATCTGACTTACATAAAATACTGATCAAAAGAGTCTTCAAGGATATTGGGGCTCCCTTCACGAATTTGTTCTTACTCTTGTGGTAGAAGATGTGTCCTCTGGGGACTCCATGTGTGGGTCTGTGGGTCTAACCTGATAAATTCACTCTAGTATGTCAATTTCCCTAAGCCTTTGGATATCTTCTTCTACAGTATGCCAAGACAGGTCTGGTACTTCAACTTGATTTAGTGTAACCATGTTTCAGCAATCCAACCAAATAAACTATTAGATTCTTTCCTAACTTCTCAAACTGAAACTTTGAATGAAGAATCTGTGCTTGTTGGACCCATATCAATAAACTCAGACTGATTCTTGTTTATGTTCCCCACACCATTATCCCACACCCTTAATAGCCATTCTCATACATATTCCCCAGGTTTCTGTTTGTACATATTAGAAAAGTCAAGTATTTCTTTTGCAGTGTAGGATACCTCCTCCTGGGTTACACTTTGTACCTTTTGAGGCTCACTGGGACTTAAGTCTAGTTATAAGTCTAGAAGCCAGACTTGATAGTGTGGAATTGTTTTGAGAACATTTAGCTTTGTCTTGTAAAGCATCTGTCTCAGGTAATGATTCAGGCAAGGGCTCTTTAGAGGCAGCTGAGCTAGGTCTAATCTCATTAGATGGGAGTGGAGGGACTAATGGCTTTTCTGGGCAGGGTAGTGTAGTAGGCAAACATTAAGTTATCCCTTCAGATGGGAGTGGTTCTTTTGGCAGGAGTGATTCAATGGAATTTAGGGGCTCAGTGTCTCTAGCATCCCGATTATCTGCCCATATGCCCCCATCCCAAGTTTGAGGTTCCCATTTATTCTCAATCAATGCCCTCACTTTAACTCCAGCCACCTCTCGAGGTTGGCAATTGAGCTGGTGTTGTAATTCAGCCACTAGTACAGTAAGAGTCTAGGTTCGGTTTTTGGCAATATCAGCTCTGTTACTACAAGAAATAAGGCTTTCTTTCAAAGCACAAGTGGAAACTTTGCGGTCATTCATGTGGCTCTTGAGCTTTGACTCTGAAGCCCTGAGTACATCTCTTTCACCAGTTTTTCTGTCAAAAATAGGACCAAACAACCAGCTTCTTTACACTTCTCATTATGACAAAACTGTAGAAAAACATCACACATATGTTCACCCAGAGCCTCATCTTTCACCGATACCTGATCTACTTGTGGTGATATTTTGCGTATTTGTATGGCCACCTCATGCCATGGATTAGCAGTGCCCTCTTTACTGCTGGAAGCAGAGTCATCAACATCTTTAAAACTAACCAGACTTGAGAACCATCCTAACAATTTTATTTCTCTAGAATCACTCTCGGTACCTGTCTTAGTCATCTAGTGGTGCTATAATAGAAATACCACAAGTGGATGGCTTTAACAAAGAGAAATTTATTTTCTCATACCCTAATAGGCTAGAAGTCTAAATTCGGGGGATCAGCTCCAGGGAAAGGCTTTCCTCTGTTGGCTTTGGTGGAAGGTCCATGTCATCAATCTTCCCTTGGCCTAGGACCTTCTCTGAGCAGGAACCTCAAGTCCTAAGACATACTCTGTCACAGCACTGCTTTCTTGGTGGTGTAAGGTCCCTGTGTCTCTCTGCTCATTCCTCTCTTTCATATCTCAAAAGAGATTGGCTTAAGTCACTCTCTAATCATGTAGATTTCATCAATATAACTGCCACTAATCCATCTCATTGCATCATAGTAATAGGATTTACAACACATAGGGAAATCACATCAGATAACAAAATGGTAGACAATCATACATACTGGGAATCATGACCCAGCCAAGTTGACAGATACTTTGGGGGGACACAATTCTCTCCATGACAGTACCAAATGTCTTAGCCTGGGTTCTCTAGAGAAATAAAACCAGTAAAGCATATAAATATATATGTAAAGAGATTTATATAAAGGAAATGACTCATGTAGTTGTAAAAGTGGGAATATCCCAAGCCTGTGGATCAAGATAGAGGCTTCTACTGATTCACATAGTCACAGGGGCTGGCAAACCCAAGATGGGCAGGTCAGGGAGCAAAGCTCTTGTTCACAGGCTGTGAAGACCAATGAATCCCAAGATCAGCAGGCAAGGCTGCAAGGTTTCTCCTGATTCACATAGCTGCAGGGGCTGGTGAACCCAGGATCAGCAGGTAACCTGCTAGCTCAAGTCCCAAGAACCAGAAGTCAGATGAATAGCAGCCAGCTGCGGGATCCAGAATAAGCAAAACCCAGAATGTCCACTTATATTCTAACACAGGCCACAAGTCCAAAGAAACTCCCTTTCAGCTGACTGGCTACTCACAGCAGATCCCATTATGGAGGTGACCACATATAAACTCAGAATCATGGCACAACCAAGTGGACACAAAACCTTAACCATCACAGTGACCAAAGTACCTGAGACGAAGTCTCATTATTCTCACTTTGAAAGAGCA
The DNA here is from genome assembly GCF_024166365.1 of Elephas maximus indicus. Classification (NCBI taxonomy): domain Eukaryota; kingdom Metazoa; phylum Chordata; class Mammalia; order Proboscidea; family Elephantidae; genus Elephas; species Elephas maximus. The sequence continues at coordinate 134,506,926 of NC_064822.1, read as the reverse complement.
TCTGTCTGTACTTCTTCCAAGATAGACTTGTTCATTCTTCTGGCAGTCCACGGTGTATTAAATATTCTTTGCCAACACCATAATTCAAAGGCATCAGTTCTTCTTTAGTCTTCCTTATTCATAAAAAACTCATAATTTAAGTCTATTAAAATTCTTCTGGAAAACACTGTCACTAAGACACTAGGGTTGAGAAGAGAATATTATTTAAGACATTTCATTTTGAGAAACAGAAATCCAAAAAATCTAATCTTTTGTGGGATCCAGAAAAGGCTTGAACAAATAAGACCTTACAAGAACAGGGGTGCGGCAGGCCTTCAGACACTCAAAGGCTGCCAGGATTCTCGCATATTATTTCCATATCTTGTCTCTATTTTATTCTCTTTCATTGTTGATTGATATTTTCCCAAATGGGAAGAATATATAACTCTTAAACATACACAGACAAGGCAAGGTCAAGGTCAAGGCCAAGGCCTGACTGATTCAACAGGTAAAGATAAAATGAATCATTTTTAGATCCAGTTTATTACTTACATAGACAGCAAAAAGAAAAGTAAGCCAAAGGTGTCAGCTTCTCATAGCTTTAGTACCACACACCCAAAATGATGATAAGGAAACAAAAAATGTTTAGTGACTACAGCACTGTATCGCTGAGGAGCCAATTCTAATCTGCAGTTAAGTGGGTTTATATGCTGTAGCTCTAATCTGAATGGGGTGAGGCAGAAAGCTCTATACCTCATCAGAATCTGGGAGGGGATGAGAAACTGTCTTGTGACAGCCTGACAGGAAAGATAGAAGGCAAGTGGGGATGGCCTCATAGCAGCTCCTTACAGGCCTTCTATCTTCTCTGGTCCTGGGAAGGTTAAAAGACCTTGGGCACAAGGATTATAAGACTCAGATTAGATGCTGTACAAGCATTTGACTGTGTGGTGTAGGTGGATACATGAAAGGTCACGAGGGTGCCATGGTGGAGCCATTTCCATACAATAACCACCAATAACTTGTTTCTGTAAAATCTTCCATGTTGATCCACTGGAGATAAATTGATATTAAAATTTCTCCAAATCCATATTAAAAAAAGAAAAAAAATCTCAGAAAATGGACTTGTTGATCCAGGTTAAATCAGGTGCCCATATTTGGATCAATCAAGAGTCTTGTACTCTGGGGATATTTTCCCATGATTTAAACAGAACCAGAAAAAATATAAACACACATCTTATCCAGAATCCCCTCAGTGCCCAATTAGAGGATCCTGGTCATCAGCACAGTAAGGAAAAGGAGATAATTCATAAGTACAATATTAAACTTAACAAGATAGTGTATGGTATTCTTCCTATTGCGTGAGTTTCACTGAGGCCCCAAAACTGAAAATAATAAGTAAAAATGATTCACCTATAATCTTCACAGAGGTAATAAACACATCTCTACAGAACTTGCAAAGAGGTAGCCAAATCCAATCTTGTGCCTTTTAACCAATTCTATCATCAATTTATGCAAGAGTTTCTAAAACATTTATTGAACAGAAGTAAATCCAAAGGATCCTTTGGAGGGAATTGGTTTTAAAAGAAACCTATGATCTTCTCTTCTTCTGCTGCCCCAGCTCAGCAGCCATATCAGCATCTGAACCCAGGAGCTACAGAGCTTGATGAACAGCAGGTGAGACTGCTATCTGACTCTCCAACTGGATGATCACTGAGTTTCTGAACTTCCTAAGTCTTCTCAGGAGTGGGATTGGGATAGAGTGTGAGAAAATTCCTCTAAGAACCTAACTTGAATCTCCTGGAGTGAGGGGGCTAGATCTTAGCTTTTATCCGGAGTAGTCTAAACATGGAAGGCTGGAAGAAGAGGGTTGCAGTAGTAGTAACCTTCACTTCCACTCTTGGCAGGGCAAGGGAGAGTGTGTCCTATGGGCCAAGTGCACACTGAAAATGGCCCTGCAGGAGAGTTGTCTGTTACGGTGAAGAGACAACTGAGGTGCAACACTGGAGGTCAGTGGTAAGTATGTCATAATAGATTGACAGGAGAGTGTATCATCTGGAGAACACAGCTTGAGTGCAACAAGAAAAGTCTCTGAAGAGAATTAAAGAATCCCAGGAAAGAAAAAGCTGCTGTTCCAAGGACAGAGGGTATTAATGGCCAGCACCAATGATGCAATGGATTGAAAACTCTTCTGATCATAACCTGTGATTTGAAATACATTTTACATGGTAATTCAGTGTAGACACCCAGGCAAACCTACATACTCTTATCTTTTGATAAGCAATAGATACAGTTCTTGATTATCAAAATTTTACAAAATAATGCACACCTTTCTTGTATGAAATGCATTCTGCAATTTTCCAGTTTTTTCTATGCTATGCAAAGTTAGGGTAGTCTATTTCATTTTTTAAATGTGAATATAATCACCTAAATTCAATGCATAACCTATACATAGGTCTTAACTGCCCAGCCTCTGAGGGACCAGAAACAGCAAAAAGTGAAGGAGGGTGGAATAAAAAGACTGGTAAGGCAGATCTCAGCCCTTCTTCATTGGCAAGAGTTTGGGTTAGGTTTGAGCTGGGAGAAATTTTCAATTGGCCAACAGATTGAAGTTCTGATTTTATATATGACTCGAGTTTTCTCTATCTGTTCTAACATCCCAACACACCTGGGAAAGCTATGACATCTGCCTGATATCCAGGGACAGGAAAGGGAGCCTGGTCCAACCTGTTGGAAGACAGTATTCTAGAAAATAAAATAAAACTTTTTTTATTTATATTCCACTGAGTTCAAACCATGCAATAAACTGTTTACATAATAATAGTTACCCTTTATAAAGTCCCTAACAATTTGCCAGGTGTTTTCAAAGCCATTATCTCATTTTATCATCACAATAGGTAGCTGTAAGGTAGTTATTAAGAGGAGTTATATGCATTCAGCTTGAGTGCTTCAGTGCTTTGGTCTTTGGAAGTTTTTGAAGCACAATATTTAGTGTCAAACTGGTGTAAGTATACGTGACAGAAACTCAGGGGTCAAGGAAAGAGAACAAACAAAATGCCTTTGGATTAAGGGCTCAAAGAGGATCTTTTTGTGGGTGTGGTTAGTGAAGGATTGTTGAGCAAATAGTTGGAGGAACAGCATGTGAAGGTAAAGAGTTGGAAGGAAAATACCAAGCTGTAAGAACATTGCTGGGGCCTATGTGTTTTCCTCATGGGGTTCAACAAACTAGTGATGGACTTGAGTGCTACTGATGCTTGTTTTATTTGGATGAAGGAGGTATACTAGCTCAGATGAGTTAGAGCTAGGATTTAAATCCAGAATAACTCTCACACTCATGCTACCACGGTTATTTTGGTTTGTAGATAGTATTTTTCTTTTTTTTTTTTTTGGGTATCTTCTTCAGAGTTCTGTGTTGACATTTGTTATAGATTGAATTATGTCTCCCCAAAATGTGTGCTAACTTGGCTAGGTCATGATTCCCAGTATTGTGTGATTGCCTACCATTTTGTCACCTGATGTGATTCTCCTATGTGTTGTAAATCCTACATCTGTAATGTTAATGAGGCAGGATTAGAGGCAGTTATCTTAATGAGGCAGAACTCAATCTACAAGATTAGGTCATAACTTGAGTCAATCTCTTTTGAGATATAAAAGAGAAAATCAAGCAGAGAAACAGAGGAGCCTCCTACTACCAAGAATGAAGAACCAGGAGGGGAGCATGTCCTTTGGACTCCTAGGCTCATATACCAGGTAGCAGCTCTAGCCGTCTGCTGACAGGATGTTAGAGCTTCAAACATGAAAATAATCAAGCTAGCTCACTAAAGCAGCCTGTTTGGGCATATCAAGAGAAATCAAAGCAAGAAGCTAGAATACAGAAAGCAAACATAAAATGAATTAATATAATAACTTATTGAAGGCTCAGAGACAACAGCCAATATCAAATCACATAAAGAAGCAGAACATGATTGTTTCAACAAGCTCTCAAAACAAAGGACCAAGGAATCTTCCAGATGAAGGTGTCTTCCTGGAATTACCAGGTGCAGAATACAAAAGAGTGATATACAGAACTCTTCAAGACATCAGGAAGGAGATCAGGCAATTCAGAACAAGCCAAGCAACACACAGATAAAGCAGTTGAAGAAATTAAAAAGGTTATTCAAGGACATAATAAAAAATTTAATAAGCTGGAAGAATCCATAGAGACAACAGAAATTCAGAAGATTAACAATAAAATTACAGAATTAGGTAACTCATAGAAAGTCAGAGGAGCAGAATTGAGGAAATGGAAGGCAGAATCAGTGAGACTGAAGATAAAAGAGTTGGCACCAATACATTTGAAGAAAAATCAGATAAAAGAATTAAAAAAAAAAAAAGGAATATACCCTAAGAATCATGTGGGACCTTATCAAGAGAAATAACCTATGAGTGATTGGAGTACCAGAACAGGGAGGGATAACAGAAAATACAGAGAGAACTGTTGAAGATTTGTTGGCATAAAACTTCCCTGATATTGTGAAAGATGAAAAGATATCTACCCAAGATGCTCATCAAATGCCACAGAAAGTAGATCTCAAAAGAAAGTCACCAAGACATATTATAACCAAATTTGCCAAAACCAAAGATACAGAGAGAATTTTAAGAGGAGCTAGGGATAAACAAAGAGTCACCTACAAAGGAGAGTCAATAAGAATAAGCTCAGACTACTCTGCAGAAACCATGCAGGCAAGAAGGCAATGGGATGACTTATATAAAGCATTGAAAGAAAAAAAAAATTGCCAGCCAAGAATCATATATCCAGCAAAACTGTCTCTCAAATATGAAGGTGAAATTAGGACATTTACAGATAAACAGAAGTTTAGGGAATTTGTAAAAACCAAACCAAAACTTCAATAAATACTAAAGGGAGTTCTCTGGTTAGGAAATCAATAATATCAGATATCAACCCAAGACTAGAACACAAGACAGAGCATCCAGATGTCAACCCAGATAGGAAAATCACAAAAATAAATCAAGATTAAAAAAAAAAAAAACCCAAAACAGGGAAACAGTGATGTCATTATGTAAAAGAAAACAACATTAAAACAATAAAGAGAGACTAAAAAATGTAGTCATAGATCTTTTTATATGGAGAGAAAGTCAAGGCAATATAAATAAAAAAAATTTGGTTCAAACTCAGAAAAATAGGGGTAAATATTAAGGTAACCACAAAGGAGACTAACAATTTTACTCATCAAAATAAAATACAAGAAAAAAAAAATTCTGAGGGCTCTTTTTGTAACATTTATTCTGCCACAGAAATTACCAAGGATTTTTTTTTAATTTTTATTGTGCTTTAAGTGAAAGTTCACAAGTCAGTCTCTCATACAAAAATTTATACACCTTGCTATATACTCCTAATTGCTTTCCCCCTAATGAGACAGCACACTCCTCCCCTCCATTCTCTATTTTCATGTCTATTCAACCAGCTTCTGACCCCCTCTGCTCTCTCATCTCCCCTCCAGACTGGAGATTCCAGCATAGTCTCATGTGTCTACTTGATCCAGGAAGCTAATTCTTCACCAGTATCATTCCCTATCCCATAGTCCAGTCCAATCCCTGTCTGAAGAGTTGGCTTTGGGAATGGTTCCTGTCTTGGGCTAACAGAAGGTCTGGGGACCATGACCTCTGGGGTCCATCTAGTCTCAGTCAGACCATTAAGTCTGGTCTTTTAATGAGAATTTAGGGTCTGCATCCCACTGCTCTCCTGCTCCCTCATGGGTTCCCTCTTTTGTTCCCTGTCAGGGCAGACATTGGTTGTAGCTGTGCACCATCTAGTTCTTCTGGTCTCAGGCTGGTGTAGTCTCTGGTTTGTGTGGCCCTTTCTGTCTCTTGGGCTCATAATTATGTTGTGTCTTTGGTGTTCTTCATTCTCCTTTGCTCCAGGTAGGATGAGGCCCCTGATGCCTCTTAGATGGCCACTTGCTCACATTTAAGACCCCAGATGCCACTCTCCAAAGTGAGATGCAAAATGTAGAAATTATCAATGCTTTTGATGGTATCAATTGTGATAACAGGCAAACCGTTCTTAATAAGAATGTCATAATCTTGCACGGTTTTTTCATTCTAGTTAAATTATTAGTGGGTGAGGTCATAAGGTTCTTTCTCAAGAGTATTTCCTCCCAAGATATAGATAGATTAGATGATAGATAGATAGATGATAGATAGATAGATGATAGATGATAGATGATAGATGATAGATAGATAGATAGATAGATAGATAGATAGATAGATAGATAGATAGATAGATAGATAGATAGATAGATAGATAGATGATAGATAGATAGATGATAGATAGATAGATAGATGATAGATAGATAGATAGATAGATAGATAGATAGATAGATAGATAGATAGATAGATAGATAGATAGATAGATAGACAGATAGACAGATAGGTGATAGATAGGTGATAGATGATGGATGGATGATAGATAGATAGACAGACAGACAGACAGACAGACAGACAGACAGACAGACAGATAGATAGATAGATAGATAGATAGATAGATATATAGATAGATAGATGAGAGATTATAGATAGACAGATGAGAGGTAGATGATAGGCAGATAGATAGATAGATAGATAGATAGATAGATAGATAGATAGATAGATAGATAGATAGATAGATAGATAGATAGATAGATAGATAGATAGATAGATAGATAGATAGATAGATAGATAGATGATTGGTAGATGATAGGCAGATAGATAGGCAGATAGATAGATGATAGATAGATAGGCAGATAGATAGATAGGCAGACAGGCAGACGGACACACACATAGGCAGATAGATAGATAGATGATAGATAGATAGAAAGATAGATAGATAGATAGATAGATAGATAGATAGATAGATAGATAGATAGATAGATAGATAGATAGATAGATAGATGATAGAAAGACAGATAGATGATAGATAGATAGATGATAGGTAGATGATAGGCAGATAGGCAGATAGATAGATGATAGATGATAGGCAGATAGATAGGCAGACAGACACACAGATAGATAGATAGATGATAGACAGATGATAGATAGATAGATGATAGATAGATAGATAGATGATAGATAGATGATAGATAGATAGATAGATTAGATAGATAGATAGATAGATAGATAGATAGATAGATAGATAGATAGATAGATAGATAGATGATAGATAGATAGATAGATAGATAGATAGATAGATAGATAGATAGATAGATAGATAGACAGATAGATAGATAGATAGATAGATAGATAGATGATAGGCAGATAGGCAGATAGATGATAGGCAGGCAGGCAGGAGGGCAGGCGGGCAGGCAGGCAGATGATAGACAGATAAACAATTACAAAATAAATAAATAAATGAAATGGTGGCAAAATCTCAAGACATTTTTCAGACAAATCTCAATTGTAGTGTAATGGATTGCTTTTTGTGTCACCTTTTTAATCCTGTTCTTGTAGCTCCCACTCAGGTGATTGAGTGGGACTGTGTGATAGGGTAATTGTGGCTCACCAAGGAGATTGATCAGTTTTGTCATTCCACTGGATTTGAAATGAGCCATTGCAGAGGCAGGCAAGAGAAGAGCCTACCACCACCAAGGAAGGAGAGACTAGCAGGAGGTACCAGCAGGAAAGACTCACAGGAGAGACCCAGAGGAGAGATCCTCAGAAAAGACCTGCAGCAGACAGTACAGTGGGCTCCCTGGCCCATTGAGTGAGAAAGGTGAGCACCTTTGGGCACAGGGGGAAGACTATGACTGATGCCAAGAATCTAGGACTTGCCAGCCTCCACTATCACATGAGCCGTTTCCTTTATATGGTTTGTGAGTTCTGTGAGACTTTGCAGAGAATTAAGGGACCCAAAGACAGAAGGGAGAGCACTGAGGCAGGAGGGAGCAGTTGATTTTAGAGATGATGGAGTGGTATAGCAGCTTGGAAAATTTGGACATTTGGGACATCTTTAACCTTCACCTCATACGAACAAGCTTTGTGCTGATTCATATAAAAGAAATTACTTGTTTAGCAATAATTGTTTTTCAATTTTGTAGGGATGCCTGGGAAACACAAGGTATAAAGAAGGAAAACACTTTCTTTGCAAATTAATCATAATAATAAGCCAAACTGAGAAACTATAGATGCATAAAAAGAGTTAGTATCAATTTGACTCTGGCTCATGGAGATTTCAAGTGTGTCAGTAGAACTATGCTCCATAGGGTTTTCAATGGTTGGATTTTTTTGGACGTAGATCACCAGGCCTTTCTCTGAGACATCTCTGGGTAGGCTAGAATCTCCAACCGTTCAGGTTGTACAAACACTTGGTTGCTTACTAAAATGTTGGAGATTCAAGTCCACTCAGAGGTGCCTCAGAAAAAAAGGCCTGGTGACCTTCTTCCAAAAAATTCAGCCAATGAACACTTTACATAAAAGTTTTGGTTGGTTAAATTACACCTGGTAACTACTTTCTGAGGTGATTGGAAGTAAGTATTCAGGTACCCAATTCAAGACCAAATACTGTTAATAGTTATTGCTAGTTGCTTGTCTCATCTCACCTTCCAAAATGGCAGCTTTTTCCTGTTCCAAATAAATATAAATAATTTTTTCATGAATGTGTTTTTGTAAGCAGCTTATTATCTACAAAGGTATAGCCTTTTAAGACATCCTTTTGTATTTTTTTTGTATAAAATATGTATAACTGCCTTATAGACTATTAATAGGCACCCAGAATGTATAGCACACTAAATGTGTCAAAAAAAAAAATTGGAATTTTGATGTTGTTTTGTTTCAAATCTGATATTTTAATTGTGTGAGAATTTTCTTAAACCATTCATTTTTAAATAATAATTTACATATATATGTATGCTTTCCTCTATTAGTAATCTCAATTTAGATTAGCCAAATGATCCCATACGAAAAGAAAAATTAATGCATTTGCTAACAAGAGAACAATCTTAATTTATTTCAGTGATTAAGGTCAAACAAGGATAGTAATGACAGTAACTATAGCAGGATTAGTTAGAGTATAATGCAAATGCCATAAAGCATTTCTGTATCTAGATTTATTTACCAGACATTTCTTCTATGAATAAAAGAAGAATTATGAACTGTGGCATCCATGACCTAGATAAAAAGATGAAGATGTTAGACCGGTTCCTTGGTGAGAGGACAAATATTAATGCTGGCTAGAGATAATTCTTAAAATATAAGAGCAAAGATACATATGAAAGCTACTTGTCAGAACGTGTTCAGAAATCTTCAAGATGAACCACAGAGGGAAGCTTTCATATGATGGATTTCTTCAGTGCTATAACCACTTGACAAATATTTATTGGACACACACTCTGTGCAAAGTATTCTTCCAGATACTAAGGATTCAACAATGAATGAAATTCACTGTCCTCATGGTGCTTATATTTTATTGGCAGGAGACTGGTAATATGTTATATGTCAGATCCTGGTAATTGCTATAAAGAAAAATAAAATTAGATTGAGACTGTGCAAGAGTAGTATTTTAGATAGGGATTTCCAGGGAAAATATCCTTCATTAGCTGGTATTTTAAAGGAGTGAAACATAGAGACATGTGAAGAAAAAACATTATAAGTTGCTGTTGTTTTTAGGTGCCATCCAGTCGGTTCCAACTCATAGCGACCCTACGCACAACAGAAGAAAACAGTGCCCTGTCCTGCGCCATCCTTACAATCATTGCTATGCTTGAGCTCATTGTTGCAGCTACGGTGTCAATCCACCTCTTTGAGGGCCTTCCTCTTTTCCGCTGGTCCTATATTTTACCAATCATGATGTCCTTTTCCGGGGAGTGATCCCTCCTGACAACGTCTAAAATATGTAAGACAGTCTCACCTTCCTTGCTTCTAAGGAACATTCTGGTTGTACTCCTTCCAAGACAGATTTGTTCGTTCTTTTAGCAGTCCATGGTATATTCAATATTCTTCACCAACACCACAACTGAAAGGAGTCAATTCTTCTTCGGTCTTCCTTATTCATTGTACTGTTTTCACATGCATATGATGTGATTGAAAATACCATGGCTTGGGCCAGGTGCACCTTAGTCTTCAAGGTGACATCTCTGCTTTTCAACACCTTAAAGAAGTCCTTTGCCTCCGATTTGTCCAATGCAATGTGTCTTTTGATTTCTTGACTGCTGCTTCCATGGCTGTTGATTGTACCAAGTAAAATGAAATCCTTGACAACTTCAACCTTTACTCCATTTATCATGATGTTGCTCTTTGGTCCAGTTGTGAGGATTTTTGTTTTTCTTTATGTTGAGGTGCAATCCACACTGAAGGTTGTGGTCTTTGATCTTCATCAGTAAATGCTTTAAGTCCTCTCCACTTTCAGCAAGCAAAGTTGTGTCATCTGCATAAAACAGGTTGTTAATGAGTCTTCTTCCAGTTTTGATGCCTCATTCTTCTTCATATACTCCAGCTTCTTGAATCACTTGCTCAGCATAGAGATTGAATAGGTATGGTGAAAGGATACAACCCTGACGTACACTTTCCTGACTTTAAACCGTTCGGTATCCCCTTGTTCTGTCCAAACAACTTCCTCATGGTCTATGTACGGGTTCCTTGTGAGCACAATTAAGTGTTCTGGAATTCCCATTCTCTGAAATGTTATCCATAATTTGTTATGATCCATACAGTTGAATGCCTTTGGGTGGTCAATAAAACACAGGTAAACATCCTTCTGGTATTCTCTGCTTTCAGCCAGGATCCACCTGACATCGGCAATGATATCCCTGGTTCCATATCCTCTTATGAATCTGGCCTGAATTTCTGGCAGTTCCCTGTCTGTATACTGCTGCAGCCTCTTTTGAATGATCTTCAGCAAAATTTTACTTGCGTGTGATAGTAATGATATTGTTCAATAATTTCTGCATTTGGTTGGATCACCTTTCCTAGGAATAGGCATAAATATGGATCTCTTCTAGTCAGTCGGCCAGGAGGCTGTCTGTCTTCCATATTTCTTGGCATAGACTGGTGAGCACTTCCAGCCCTGCATCCTTTTGTTGAAACATCTCAATTGATTTTCTGTCAATTCCTGGAGCCTGGTTTTTCACCTATGCCTTCAGGGCAGCTTGGGTTTCTTCCTTCAGTACCATTGGTTCCTGATCATATGCTACCTCTTGAAATCGTTGAACGTCGACTCATACTTTTTGGTATAATGACTCTGTGTATTCCTTCCACCTTCTTTTGATGCTTCCTGTGCTGTTTAATATTTTCCCCATAGAATTCTTCACTATGCAACTTGAGGCTTGAATTTGTTCTTCAGTTCTTTCAGCTTGAGAAATGCCAAGCATGTTCTCTCCTTTTGGTTTTCCATCTCCAGGTCTTTGCACTTGTCATTACAACACTTTATCTTTTTGAGCTGCCTCTTGAAATCTTCTGTTTAGTTCTTTCACTTCATCATTTCTTTCTTTTGCTTTAGCGGCTCAATGTTTGAGAGCAAGTTTCAGAGTCCCTCTGACATCCATCTTCGTCTTTTCTTTCTTTCCTGCCTTTTCAATGACCTCTTGCTTTCTTCATGTATAATGTCCTAGATGTCATTCCACAGCTCATCTGGTCTTCCGTCATTAGTGTCCAACGTGTCAAATCTATGCTTGAGATGGTCTCTAAATTCAGGTGGGATATACCCAAGGTTGTATTTTGGATCTCGTGGACTTGCTCTGATTTTCTTCAGTTTCAGCTTGAACTTACATGTGAGCAATTGATGATCTGTTTCACAGTCGGCCTCTGGCCTTGTTCTGACTGATGATGTTAAGATTTTCCATCATCTGTTTCCACAGGGTTGTATCACATCAGCAAAAGAAGATCCTGAAAGCTTTACTCCATCCACATCATTAAGTTCTACTCTACTTTGAGGAGCAAGCTCTTCCCCCATCGTCTTTTGAGTGCCTTCCAACCTGGAGGGCTCATCTTCTGGCACTATATCAAATAACGTTCGACTGCTATTCGTAAGATTTTCACTGGCTAATTATTTCAGAAGTAGACTGCTGGGTCCTTCTTCCTTGTCTGTCTTAGTCTGGAAGCTCAGCTGAAGCCTGTCTTCCATGGGTGACCCTGGTGGTATCTGAATACTGGTGGCATAGCTTCCAGCATCACAACAACATGCAAGCCCCCACAGTACAACAAAGTAACAGACACATGGGGGGATCTAAGTAGAGGGAAACATACAAAGACTTTGAGAGGAAACAATCCTGGCCTATTGGCATAACATTAAGATATCAAAATGGGGAGGTGGGGCCAAGATGGTGGACTAGGGAGACGCTACCTCGGATCCCTCCTGCAACAAAGACTCGGAAAAACAAGTGCATCGATCACATACATAACAATCTACGAACCCTGAACAACAAACACAGATTTAGAGATGGAAAACGAACAAATACGGGGAAGCAGCGACTGTTTTCAGAGCCTGGAGCCAGCATCCCAGTCAGGTAACCTTGGTGCTGGGCTTCTGGGTCCAGGGGAGCTGAACTCATAAATCTTGTGATGGCGCAAACATGGGGCGCAGCCCTACCCCGCTGAACTGAACCCGGGAGTGGGCCCAGCCGGTCCAAGCGGGCGGCGTGGCTACGCGGCTGGTGGGAGAAGTCCCCGGGAGGCAGTGACTGGTTTTGGAGCCGGGAGTGCAGTCTCCCAGCCAGGGAACCTTGGCGCCAGCCTTTTCACTGGGCACTGTCATGGTGCAAGCACAGGGCGCAGCTCTATTCCCCTGAACTAACCCCGGGAGGGGGCCCAGCCAGTCCGCGGGGCGGCGTGGCAACACAGCTGGTGGGACAAGAAGTCCCCCGGAGGCAGCGACTGATTTTGGAGCCGGGAGTGCAGCCTCCCAGCAGGGGAACCTTGACGCTGGGCTTTAGACTGGCAGCGGAGGATCTGACCGCGGCTTCAGCAGGCCAGACCCCGGGGGGCAATCTTCACACAGCCAGCACACATAGGCAACAGGCCCCTCGGGAATCTCAGATAAAATAGTCATTCCAAGCAAGACAAGCAACTCTGGCTATATTCCGAGGTGCTACTCTCCTATCTCTCTGATCCCTCCCCCACCCTTCCCAGGCGGCTTCATTAACATTGGAATTTCCTCAGCCAGAGGGAGAACAGCTCCGGCTCCGCGGCGGCTTTGCTTCCCCCCCCCTTTTTTTTCTTTTGGTCTTTTCCTGACCCATTCTGCCGACCTGAGAGAAGGAACCACAAAAAACCCAGGGACCAAAAATCCATCCCTAATTGGACTAAAAACACAGAACCAGCAACAGCCAAGCATATATGATCCAAATCTCGGACTTTCATCCTTAACAGGGAACAAGGTGGCGGTTATAATCCAAAGGCAGTTGTGATAGGGATCTGACTGCATTTTTTTTTTTAGCAGATTTTCTGGAAAAACAAGCTTCCCAGTGATGGCTCGGAGACAGCAGACTATATCAAACCACATAAAGAACCAGATCATGACAGCTTCTACAACCCCCCAAACAAAAGAATCAAAATCTTTCCCAAATGAAGATACACTCCTGGAATTATCAGATACAGAATATAAAAAACTAATTTACAGAATGCTTCAAGACATCACAAACGAAATAAGGCAAACTGCAGAAAAAGCCAAGGAACACACTGATAAAACAGTTGAAGAACTCAAAAAGATTATTTAAGAACATAGTGGAAATTTTTTTTTTATAGTGGAAAAATTAATAAGTTGCAAGAATCTATAGAGAGACAGCATGCAGAAATCCAAAAGATTAACAATAAAATTACAGAATTAGACAAAACAATAGGAAGTCAGAGGAGCAGACTCGAGCAATTAGAATGCAGACTGGGAAATCTGGAGGACCAGGGAATTAACACCAACATAGCTGAAAAAAAATCAGATAAAAGAATTAAAAAAAACGAACAAACCCTAAGAATCATGTGGGACTCTATCAAGAAGGATAACTTGCGAGTCATTGGAGTCCCAGAACAGGGAGGGAGGACAGAAAACACAGAGAAAATAGTTGAAGATCAGCTGACAGAAAACTTCCCTGACATCATGAAAGACAAAAGGATATCTATCCAAGATGTTCATCGAACCCCATTTAAGATTGATCCAAAAGGAAAAACACCAAGACATATTATCATCAAACTTGCCAAAACCAAAGATAAACAGAAAATTTTAAAAGCAGCCAGGGAGAAAAGAAAGGTTTCCTTCAAGGGAGAATCAATAAGAACAAGTTCAGACTACTCAGCAGAAACCATGCAGGCAAGAAGGGAATGGGACGACACATACAGAACACTGAAGGAGAAAATCTGCCAGCCAAGGATCACATATCTAGCAAAACTCTCTCTGAAACATGAAGGCGAAATTAAGACATTTACAGACAAACACAAGTTTAGAGAATTTGCAAAAACCAAACCAAAGCTACAAGAAATACTAAAAGATATTGTTTGGTCAGAAAACCAATAATATCCGATACCAGCACAACACAAGGTCACAAAACAGAACATCCTGATATCACCTCAAATAGGGAAATCACAAAAACAAATTAAGATTAATTAAAAAAAATTGCTCATAACAGGGAATCACTGCAGTCAATATGTAAAAGATCACAATAATCAAAAAGAGGGACTAAATACAGGTGGCATAGAACTGCCATATGGAGAGGGATACAAGGCGATATAGAACAATACAAGTTAGGTTTTTACTTAGAAAAAGAGGGGTAAATATTAAGGTAATCACAAAGAGGTATAACAACTCCATAACTCAAGGTAAAAGCCAAGAAAAACGTAACGACTCAACTAACATAAAGTCAAACACTACGAAAATGAGGATCTCACAATTTACTAAGAAAAACGTCTCAGCACAAAAAAGTATGTGGAAAAATGAAATTCTCGACAACACACATAAAAAGGCATCAAAATGACAACACTAAACACTTATTTATCTATAATTACGCTGAATGTAAATGGACTAAATGCACCAATAAAGAGACAGAGAGTCTCGGACTGGATAAAGAAACACGATCCATCTATATGCTGCCTACAAGAGATATACCTTAGACTTAGAGACACAAACAAACTAAAACTCAAAGGATGGAAAAAAATATATCAAGCAAACAATAAGCAAAAAAGAAGAGGAGTAGCAATATTAATTTCTGACAAAATAGACTTTAGACTTAAATCCACCACAAAGGATAAAGAAGGACACTATATAATGATAAAAGGGACAATTGATCAGGAAGACATAACCATATTAAATATTTATGCACCCAATGACAGGGCTGCAAGATACATAAATCAAATTTTAGCAGAACTGAAAAGTGAGACAGACACCTCCACAATTATAGTAGAAGACTTCAACACACCACTTTCGGAGAAGGACAGGACATCCAGTAAGAAGCCCAATAGAGACAAGGAAGACCTAATTACAACAATCAACCAACTTGACTTCATTGACTTATACAGAACTCTCCACCCAACTGCTGCAAAGTATACTTTTTTTCTAGCGCACATGGAACATTTTCTAGAATAGACAACATATTAGGTCATAAAACAAACCTTTGCAGAATCCAAAACATCGAAATATTACAAAGCATCTTCTCAGACCACAAGGCAAAAAAACTAGAAATCAATAACAGAAAAATCAGGTAAAAGAAATCAAATACTTGGAAACTGAACAATACCCTCCTGAAAAAAGACTGGGTTATAGAAGACATCAAGGAGGGAATAAGAAAATTCATAGAATGCAACGAGAATGAAAATACTTCCTATCAAAACCTCTGGGACACAGCAAAAACAGTGCTCAGAGGCCAATTTATATCGATAAATGCACACATACAAAAAGAAGAAAGAGCCAAAATCAGAGAACTGTCGCGACAACTTGAACAAATAGAAAGTGAGCAACAAAAGAACCCATCAGGCACCAGAAGAAAACAAATAATAAAAATTAGAGCTGAACTAAATGAATTAGAGAACAGAAAAACAATTGAAAGAATTAACAAAGCCAAAAGCTGGTTCTTTGAAAAACTTAACAAAATTGATAAACCATTGGCTAGACTAACTAAAGAAATACAGGAAAGGAAACAAATAACCCGAATAAGAAACGAGAAGGGCCACATCACAAGAAACCCAACTGAAATTAAAAGAATCATATCAGATTATTACGAAAAGTTGTACTCTAACAAATTTGCAAACCTAGAAGAAATGGATGAATTCCTGGAAAAACACTACCTACCTAAACTAACACACTCAGAAGTAGAACAACTAAATAGACCCATAACAAAAAAAAAGACTGAAACGGTAATCAAAAAACTCCCAACAAAAAAAAGCCCTGGCCCGGACAGCTTCACTGCAGAGTTCTACCAAACTTTCAGAGAAGAGTTAACACCACTACTACTAAAGGTATTTCAAAGCATAGAAAATGACGGAATACTACTCAACTCATTCTATGAAGCCACCATCTCCCTGATACCAAAACCAGGTAAAGACATTTCAAAAAAAGAAAATTACAGACCTATATCCCTCATGAACATAGATGCAAAAACCCTCAACAAAATTCTAGCCAATAGAATCCAGCAACACATCAAAAAAATAATTCACCATGATCAAGTGGGATTTATACCAGGTATGCAAGGCTGGTTTAATATCAGAAAAACCATTAATGTAATCCACCACATAAATAAAACAAAAGACAAAAACCACATGATCTTATCAATTGATGCACAAAAGGCATTTGACAAAGTCCAACACTCATTTATGATAAAAACTCTCACCAAAATAGGAATTGAAGGAAAATTCCTCAACATAATAAAGGGCATCTTTTTTTTTTTTTTTTTATGCAAATCCAACAGCCAACATCACTCTAAATGGAGAGAACCTGAAAGCATTTCCCTTGAGAACGGGAACCGGACAAGGATGCCCTTTATCACCGCTCTTATTCAACATCGTGCTAAAAGTCCTAGCCAGGGCAATTAGGCTAGACAAAGAAATAAAGGGCATCCAGATTGGCAAGGAGGAAGTAAAATTATCTCTATTTGTAGATGACATTATCTTATACACAGAAAACCCTGAGGAATCCTCCAGAAAACTACTGAAACTAATAGAAGAGTTTGGTTATAAGATAAACATACAAAAATCACTTGGATTCCTCTACATCAACAAAAAGAACACCGAAGAGGAAATCACCAAATCAATACCGTTCACTGTAGCCCCCAAGAAGATAAGATACTTAGGAATAAATCTTACCAAGGATGTAAAAGACCTATACAAAGAAAACTACAAAGCTCTACTACAAGAAATTCAAAAGGACATACTTAAGTGGAAAAACATACCTTGCTCATGGATAGGAAGACTTAACACAGTAAAAATGTCTATTCTACCAAAAACCATCTATACATACAATGCACTTCTGATCCAAATTCCAATGTCATTTTTTAAGGTGATGGAGAAACAAATCACCAACTTCATATGGAAGGGAAAGAAGCCTCGGATCAGCAAAGCATTACTGAAAAAGATGAAAGTGGGAGGCCTCACTCTATGTGATTTTAGAACCTATTATACAGGCACAGTAGTCAAAACAGCCTGGTACTGGTACAACAACAGGTACATAGACCAATGGAACAGAATTGAGAACCCAGATATAAATCCATCCACATATGAGCAGCTGATATTTGACAAAGCTCCAGTGTCAGTTAAATGGGGAAAAGATAGTCTTTTTAATAAATGGTGCTGGCATAACTGGATATCCATTTGTGAAAAAATGAAACAGGACCCATACCTCACACCATGCACAAAAACTAACTCCAAGTGGATCAAAGACCTAAACATAAAGACTAAAACGATAAAGATCATGGAAGAAAAAATAGGGACAACCCTAGGAGCCCTAATACAAGGCATAAACAGAATACAAAACATTACCAAAAATGATGAAGAGAAACCAGATAACTGGGAGCTCCTAAAAATCAAACACCTATGCTCATCTAAAGACTTCACCAAAAGAGGAAAAAGACCACCTACAGATTGGGAAAGAATTTTCAGCTATGACATCTCCGACCAGCGCCTGATCTCTAAGATCTATAGGATTCTGTCAAAACTCAACCACAAAAAGACAAACAACCTAATCAAGAAGTGGGCAAAGGATATGAACACACACTTCACTAAAGAAGATATTCAGGCAGCTAACAGATACATGAGAAAATGTTCTCGATCATTAGCCATTAGAGAAATGCAAATTAAAACTACGATGAGATTCCATCTCACACCAACTAGACTGGCATTAATCCAAAAAACACAAAATAATAAATGTTGGAAAGGCTGCGGAGAGATTGGAACTCTTATACACTGCTGGTGGGAATGTAAAATGGTACAACCACTTTGGAAATCTATCTGGCATCATCTTAAACAGTTAGAAATAGAACTACCGTACAACCCAGAAATCCCACTCCTCAGAATATACCCTAGAGATACAAGAACCTTCACACAAACAGATATATGCACACCCATGTTTATTGCAGCTCTGTTTACAATAGCAAAAAGCTGGAAGCAACCAAGGTGCCCATCAACGGATGAATGGGTAAATAAATTGTGGTATATTCACACAATGGAATACTACGCATCGATAAAGAACAGTGACGAATCTGTGAAACATTTCATAACATGGAGGAACCTGGAAGGCATTATGCTGAGCAAAATCAGTCAGAGGCAAAAGGACAAATATTGTATAAGACCACTATTATAAGATCTTGAGAAATAGTAAAAACTGAGAAGAACACATACTTTTGTGGTCACGAGGGAGGGACGGAGGGAGAGGGTTTTTTACTGATTAGTTAGTAGATAAGAACTGCTTTAGGTGAAGGGAAAGACAACACTCAATACATGGAAGGTCAGCTCAATTGGACTGGATCAAAAGCAAAGAAGTTTCTGGGATAAAATGAATGTTTCAAAGGTCAGCGGAGCAAGGGTGGGGGTCTGGGGAACATGGTTTGAGGAGACTTCTAAGTCAATTGGCAACATAATTCTATTATGAAAACATTCTGCATCCCACTTTGAAATGTGGCGTCTGGGGTCTTAAATGCTAACAAGCGGCCATCTAAGATGCATCAATTGGTCTCAACTCACCTGGAGCAAAGGAGAATGAAGAACACCAAGGTCACACGACAACGAAGAGCCCAAGAGACAGAAAGGGCCACATGAACCAGAGACCTACATCATCCTGAGACCAGAAGAGCTAGTTGGTGCCCTGTCACAATCGATGACTGCCCTGACAGGGAGCACAGTAGAGAACCCCTGAGGGAGCAGGAGATCAGTGGGATACAGACCCCAAGTTCTCATAGAGAGACCATACTTAATGGTCTGACTGTGACTAGAGGAATCCCGGCGGTCATGGTCCCCAAACCTTCTGTCGGCACAGGACAGGAACCATCCCCGAAGACAACTCATCAGACATGAAAGGGACTGGACAATGGGTGGGAGAGAGATGCTGATGAAGAGTGAGCTAATTATATCAGGTGGACACTTGAGACTGTGTTGGCATCTCCTGTCTGGAGGGGGGGATGGGAGGATAGAGAGAGTTGGAAGCTGGCAAAATTGTCACAAAAGGACAGACTGGAAGGGCTGACTCATTGGGGGTAGAGCAGGTGGGAGTATGGAGTAAGATGTATATAAACTTATATGTGACAGACTGACTTGATTTGTAAACATTCACTTGAAGCTCAATAAAAGTTAAAAAAAAAAAAAAAAGATATCAAAATGGTTGAAACAGAGTGAGAAAAGGAAAGTGTGGCAGAGGTGAGGCCAGGGAGGTAACTTTGGTCAGGTCTTGGAAGGCCTGGTGTTGAATCAGAAAATGATGTAAACCTTACTTATATTTTATGAGACTCACTGGGCTCCTGTGTGGAGAATAAATAGACTATAGAGGGCAAGGATGAAGCAGTGAGACCATTTAGAAAGCGAAAGTAATAATCCTGGCAAGAGATGATGATGCTTGGCCACAGTGTTAGCTGTGGAGCAGCGGTGGTGCTGAGAAGTGGTAGAGTCTGATATGTTTGGAAAGTAGAGAAAACCGTCTTGGTTCTTGGGAGCAATTTGCTGTGTTGCAGGCAGAAAAAGAGCACCCCAAAGATGTCCATGACCTGGAACCCATCTGTACGTAATTACTTGGCAAAAGGGAATTAAGGCTACAGATGGAATTAAGGTTGCAAATGAGCTGGCCCCAAAATAGGGAGATCGTGCTGGATTATCTGGAGGGGCACAAGGCAATAATCTTCAAAAGTGGACGGGGGAGGCAAATGAGTGAATCAGAGCAAGATGTGACTACTGAAGAAAGGCACAGAGAGATGTACCATTGCTGGCTTTGAATATAGAGGAAGGGGACCATAAGCCAAGGAATATGTGTGGCCTCTAGAAAATATAAAAAGCAAGGAAATGGATTCTCCCCTAGATCTTCCAGAAAGGAAAGCATCCCAGCCAACATTCTGATTTTAGCCCAGTGAGACCCGTACCAGACTTCTAATCTACAGAACTATAGGACAAAAAATTCACATTGCTTAAGCCACTGAAATTGTGATAATTTGTTGTAATAGTAATAATAATAATAATAAAACTAATGCGGATTGAATATGGGGTATAAGAGAAAGAGAAGAGTCAGGGTAACTTAAGGTTCAATAAAATTTTATTTGCATAACTTACTTGATTTATAAAGGGTTGATTTGTTATTTGTATAGCTAAATATGTTTTTATTTAATACACTTTATTTTTAAGGTAGTTTAGGTTTACAGAAAAATCATGCCTAGAAAGTACAGAGAGATCCCATATGCCCTGTCTCCCTAAATATGTTTTTATATCTTTTGACAATTTAAGTGAGCATACTTAAAAACGAAGGCCTCTAATTGAAATGTTGGTCTCTATTGGTGACCTGACTAGCCCTCACCAATAATGACAATCACAACTGCATAATTTTCTGTCTTCAGAATATTAGCTCAAACTTTTATTAAATTTGATCATTTAGCACAAAGTTCTATGAAGTATAATTCCAAAGCACTAAAAATATTTTTTAATAGACACTGCTTTGCTGTTGAGTTGATTCCAACTCATAGCAATCCTATAGGACAGAGTAGAACTGCCCCATATGGTTTTGAAGAAGTAGCTGGTGGATTCTATCTGCTGATCTGTTGGTTAGCAGCTGAGCTCTTAACCACTGTGCCACAAGGGCTCCAAAAATGAGCATTGCCCTTCCAGGCCGAGAGTCTGCAAGGAGACTAAAGACTAATAGCAATTTAGTGCCACGTCAAACAGTTTTGAATCCCTTTCTTTGGCACTGCATCTAGAGTCTGTTTACAAATTTCACAAGCAAAGTATATTATGAATTTACAAAAACACCTTTAAAAAAACATTATCAACATGTACTGCTCAGTTACCCTTATGTAATTTTTACTCTTTCCTCCATATCATACAAAAAGTAATTGAGGCAGCATCACTCCTTTTCTTTGTTCATTCAACAAATATTTGTATTTTTATATTTGGTTCATTAGACCTGTATAAAAATAACTTCTGAGGGGCCACAACACCAGTAGTCTTATTCCCTTAGCAGTAAGTTCCAAAGCAACCAATCAACTTAGGAAGCCAGGTGTTAGCTCAATTCTTAGGACCCAAAAAGACAAAGATATAACAGTTGTCATTCCTAAAAATTTGGGAATATGTAGGAGAAATTGTCAACAGTTGAGAGATGAGGCAGGATCGAGCTCCAGGGAAAATAAGCCAACAAGAGCAAGATCAAAGACAAGGCATAAGGATGAATGAGAGATGTTCTTTACGTTGAAACTTTTGTCCTACAGGCAGGAAATGCTGAAACAGAATACATGAGTCCAAAGTAAAGAAGTGCTCAATCCTATGTTCTCATATTTGGGGCCATAGTGGCGCTAAGCTTAGTAGCTAGGTGAGCTTATACCAGACACACTTAATTTGCAATTTTATTGGCCGCTAAAGGAACATTGATCAATGAGCTATACAGAAGATGAATGGTTCTCCAGATCCCACGCACAGGACAGAGATTGAATCCAAAGACAATTAGACTGGGGCTGTAGAGGTCAAGGAAAAACTGAGAGTATATTTGTTGATTCTATTGTAATTGACTCAAGAATTTGGCTGGAATTGGGCCTACATTGAAAGTACTTTGATGAATCCACCCACAGGGAACAGTGTAGGAAAATAGAAGGATGGAAAACACAATAGCGTTGAAAATAGAGGAAGAATGTTGCCTGGGCTTAACTGGTGGAGTTACACGAAGCTTGATCCTAAAAGATGAAAAGAGGAACACAGTTCAAAAGGAAAAATCATAAATTCTCAATGGTCTCCTCATTTTATCCTCCTATGCAGGATGGAAGCTCTTACTATCTGTCTCACCTCAGCAGGAGCTTTTTTATTGTCCACCGTGTTTCTTCTCCATTGTTTGGTTATAACTCTTTTTACTGTGTTCAGAACAGGAGTTAACTTTCTAACTTGAATCCCTGAAGACTTTCAAAGAAATGTGTAACCTAGAAATAATTTAAAAGCTTCTCTCTTTCAGATGTACATCAGGTTTCACTTTGGAGGGTACAAATTTTCATTACAACTGGCCATATCAAAAAGTGCAGCTTATATCAAATAATTTAGGAGATATTCAGGATATCTTAGGCAGTTTCCTCCAACTACAGGTGTCAATGCTGCAGACTTCTTGCAATTCCTGCTCATTTCAGCATCTAACCTAAACTTGTGACATTGCTACAGTCCAGACTGAGGAATAGGGTAAGGAGACTGAGGCAATTGCCTCAGGCACAAAATTTAAGAGGTTTCCAAAAACTTAGTAATCAAGACAAATAGTATTAAGTGAAATATTTTTAAAAATCATAATTAATACAAAAATGTCCATGCTGAACAAAATATCAAAATTATAAATAAAAGCAAGGTCAGTACTTTGCTTCTCTGGTAGAAGAATACTTGTCTTAAGAAGTGAGACTATACCCTAATTTGTGTGTGCACTAATGCATTCCCTAACAATAAGAACACTGGATTTAGCTTATTGATTTCTTTTTGCATAAATATGAGAGTGTTAACTACTAAATTTTGCTTTCACTGAAGCTATCAAAACCGACTAAGGACTAACAATAACTGATAATATTTTTTACTTACCATTCACTTTTCATTTATCTATACAAACCATATTTTGAACATTTAAAGAGATGTTTTTGACCAAGTTTTCATAAATGTTTCTCAAAATACTTTGGATATTAAAAAAAAAAAAGCCCACTGCCATCGAAATAGAACTATATAAAAAATGCTATAGACATAAAAACAAATTTTATGCATCAATGAAAATGATAACTCAGCTGTTAGACAGTCACCACTTCTATGTAACCCATCTGTGTCTACCTAAACCAAAACTTGACCCATAGGTTGGTACCACTAACAGCTTTCTGAAAAAACCTAAACACAAGGCATGTAGATTTAATGAATGTTTAATAAATGTTACATGCACAACATGTCAAAATCATTGGGTTTGCCTTGGATGTCCAGCCTTTCCTCCTGACCCTAGTAACCAACTCATATGTCTCCTTTGATCCATTCTCCTGGAGTGGGGAACTCAGCTCCTCTCCTCCTTCCTCTCAGGTCTTATTCCACAGAAAAGCCCACTTCCAGCTTGGGTTGTCTTCTCCATAGTTGTTTTATCAAGCATGGTTTTAACAAAGCAGATCATTCTCCTCAAAGGAATTTTCGTGTCTGCTGCTAAAAAGATAAAAGTTTCACTATGTTGTTACATATCCCTTAAAAAATTTACTTCTAACATATTCCTTATACACAGTGCGTGTCACCTCCAGAAGATAACGATATACAGAATTTACCTGGAGCACTTTGGCCCACCCCATCCTTCTTTTCTGCCTTGTACATCTGCAATTGTGTTACAGAATGTCTCCCTAGGTAGCCAGTCACTTAAATGGATGAAATAATTTTCTCTCTTTTCCTAGGACATATCTCCCTGTTGTTGTTAGGGGTCTTCGAGTTGATTCAGACTTATTGTGACCCTATGTACAACAGAATGAAACACTGCTCGTTCTGTGCTATCCTCATGATCGCTGTTTTGCTTGAGCCCATATATCTCCCTACATAGGCAAAATATTTCCTGGGACTTCATTTTCTCCTTCAGTGTCAGTTTATATCTCCAGTAGTTCTTACTACCTAGGTAGTCAGGAAAGGCGGCCAGTTCAGCTTCCTGGGTCCTTTGCTATGTACCCTCCCTCTCAAATCCAGAGCCAACCTCTATGTAGGCTACTCATTCATGTCAGCAGTCCATTCCAGGGGCACTGTATTCTAAAAAGGGTGCTTTTGCTAAGATTTTTCTTCATGATAGTAAAATCACTCATCACTCCAGCCCATCTCTTATTTTTTTTTGGATTGCATTTTAGGTGAAAGTTTACAGAGCAAATTAGTTTCTCATTCAACAACTAATACACAAATTATTTTGAGACATTGGTTGCAATCTCTGTGATGTGTCAACACCCTCCCCTTCTCCACTCCGGTTTCCCCATTTCCATTTGTTCTGTCCTGACCCTTCCTGCTTTCTTGTCTTTGCTTTTGGGGCAGGTGTGCCTATTTAGTCTTGTATGCAGGATTGAACTATGAAGCATGTTCCTCACTTGTATTATTGTTTGTTTTATAGACCTGTCTAATCATTGGCTAAAGGATGAACTTCAGGAGTGACTTCAGTTCTGAGTTAAAAGGGTGCCCAGAGGCCATAGTCTTGGGGGTTCTTCTAGTCTCTGTCAGACCAGTAAGTCTGGTCTTTTTTTCATGTGGGTGAATTTGAATTTTGTTCTACATTTTTCTCCTGCTCTCTCCAGGACTCTCTATGAGATCCCTATTAGAGGAGTCCGTGGTGGTAGCCGTATACCACCTAGTTGTTTTGGGCTCAGGCTGGTGGAGGCTGTGGTATTTGTGGCCCATTAGGACTGCTAATTTCCCTTGTGTCTTTGGTTTTCTTCATTCTCCTTTGCTCTGGAGGGGATGGAGCCAGTAGATATATTTTAGATGGCTACTCACAAGCTTTTAGGACCCCAGACTCTATCATCAAATTCAGAAGTAGAACATTTTCTTCATGAACTTTGTTATGCCAATTGACCTAGATGTCCCACAGGATCATGATCCCCAACCCTTGGTCCTTCAGGGAGTTTGGATGTGTCTATGAAGCTTCTATGACTTTGCCTTGGTCAAGTTGTGACTTCCCCTATATTGTGTACTGTCTTTCCCTTCACCAAAGTATCACTTATCTATTATCTAGTTAGTGATTTCCCCTCCTCACCCCACCCCATAACCATCAAAGATTATTTCTTTCTGTGTGTAAAACTTTCCTTGAGTTTTTATAATAGTGGTGTCATACAATATTTGTTCTTTAGTGATTGACTTATTTCACTCAGCATAATGCTTTCCAGATTCATCAATGTTGTTAGATATTCCATGGATTCATCATTGTTCTTTATAATTGCATATTTTATCCCAAGATTCCCTCCTTTGTTTCATCCATGGTATTTTCTACTTTATGTAGTTGCAGGAACTCTTTTATATTTTTTGTCTGAATCTGCCCTCAAATTGTACTTGGGACTCCTAGGTGCTAAGGGTTCAAAGCCTGCATAGATGAATACAACTGCTTTTTTGTGCCAGCTGTAAGCCAACTGGTAAGCACAGCCTCAGAGCAGATCCCCTGGCATCTTTTGGGGGAACTTCCTGGCCAGTGGTGAATGGTCTTTTCACTTCCCTTCCCTGAGATTTGGCTGGTCTGTGATTAGATCAGGGAGCATAATCTGTGGGCATCAGGCCAGCTCCCCCAACTGTTGCCGTCAGTCCCAAACACCTGACTTTTCCATCTTGTTTTTCTAGTAATTTTGCCTCTCCCATTTCTTCTTCCCAAATCTATTTACTAGAAGCGAGAAACTGAGAGACTTTCTGCTCTTCCTGGAGCCTTAAATTCTCTTTATTGTAACAGTTCCTGAAGCAACTTGCACCAATAGGATATGATTTTTCACACTGACCTCCACAACACCATGATGCAAAAATCCCTCAAGTCTTGACATACATGTTAAGGTGCTTCTGATGATGTAGCTTCACAAACTTGACATATGTCCCAGCAACCACCTGCATTATTGAGCAACTTTTTGACTGATGTCAGACATTCTTCTGTAGAAAGCAGGCATTCGTGGGTTTTGAAAGCATATATAATTCTTAATACCAGACTCTGCCAACTTTCTATTAATCACTGTTGTATCTATAGCTCAGAGGGCTCATGCTCCACTAACATTTCAGTGTTGTGTTCTAACCACAATTCAAAACCACCCTCTCAAATTCCTGGCATTGGACTCTCTTCGCCAGCTGATTCCTCCCTAACCCTCTAGTTTCTATGTAGTATAAGCTCTCATCCACAAGCATAAACACTGTATTTATTATACTTTTCAATAGCAGTCCTGTCATAGCTTATAAAGTAGATCAGGCCCCTTAATTAGCAACAGATCTCTTTTCTTCTTCCATGAAATTCTCCAATTTTCTACAAAATTATGTCAAGTTTGGCTTATACACAAATGTACAGCTAGATACTTCATGAAGGAGTTTCTTTGATCTATTTTAATAAGCTCAGAAAGAATCCCTGGGCAGTACAAATGGTTAATACGCTTGGTTGCTAATGAAAGTTTGGCAGTTTGTGTTCATGCAGAGGTACCTGGGTGGGGTGGGTTGGGGGTGGGGAGGCCTGATTCCAAAATATCAGCCACTGAAAACCCTATGGAACACAATTCTACCCAGACACACTTGGAGTCACTGTGAGTTGGGACTGACTTTCTGGCAATTCACTTAGTAAGCTCACATAACACTGGGCATGTGTGACTTTCATGTGAGGCATTCAATATCCAAACATACATTGTTCCAAAGACTTTTCAACAGCACCACTCTGACTTTCAGATTCTTTATCAAAGACAATCACTGCTCCTAGTAGATGAATCTCTACTTCTCCAAGCCTTGTTAGTTATGGTTTGCAGGCACTGGTGGCTCAATTATGAGTAACATTTTAATCTGATAGGCAACTAGATGCTCTTATTAAGTACGGAAAATTCTCCGGCACCCAGATGTCAGATACACCTCTGAATCATACAATCTATCTAGTTCTTCCCTATACAAAACCTGATTTAAATTGCTGCTAGTTCATCAGTTTCAATGGAGAGGGACAAAAGCCTGATTAGAAAAATTTCAAGAAAGAATAGGAAGAGAAAATTTGGAATCAGTGAATAAGGACAACACTCTAAGGAGTTTTGCTTCAAAGAGGAGCAGACAAATGGGATGGAAATTGGCAGAATAAGTAGGGTCAATATAAGATTTTTTTTTTTAGCTGAGAAAAAATAAGGTTTGTATGCTTATGGGAAGAAGAGAAATACAGGAGAAAGGGGGGGGGATTTGATGGAATAATGATTTTAAGATTGCAAGAGGGGATGGGTGAGAGCACAAACAGACAGGTCTAGCTTTGCTAGAAGCACAGACAGTTCATCCACAATAAAATGAAAGACAGCCCAGTATATAGGCCCATTCTCAGGTGCAGTGATGGGTTCTAGTGGTAGTTCTCTTCCAACTGCTTCTCCGTTTTCAATAAAATAAAAAACAAGGTCATGAACTGAGACAGAGTATGGGGTTGGGAAACCGGAAGTTTGAGAAAAAACCTTAAATCTATAAAATAATTATATAAGAGAGAAGGAGGGCTAGTGGACTAGAAATATATATAGTCTGATTGCCAGACAATATTAAAAATTTACTTGAGATTAGTAATCATAAATTTAAAGTAAGACAGCTATATAGTCATCCAGCTTTGTTCAATTTTAGAGATCCAGGTTTGAAATTGGGATTAAGGACAGGTTGTGGTTATTAGTAATGATAAAGACTAGGCTATGACATTGGAAAAGATGGTCAAGGGAAAGTGTAGGACAAGATCATTGGAGGAAATAAATCAAATAACTAAGTTGTCTTAACTTTAGAGAACCATCTATATAAACAGATTTGTTTTTGAAATCATATGCCACAAGTGCCATTCACACCAGCTCCCACAGTGCCGGACTGGATTAAGGGTAACCAAATTCTCCTTACCAGTGGTTGAGTAAGAAATGACATGTGATGTTATTTGTGTTAATGAGGTACTGCAAAGATTTCCTCAGAGATTCTGCGTAAGTTCTTCTAAGATTTTTTTTATTTATTTTTCCTGAAAAGTCTTCCAGAAGTGACAATATTTTTATCTTCTACTTGTTATCATGCATGGATGTGAAGCCTATAACCCCTTTGCTATCACAGAGAATAAATAAGTAGTCAAATAATCAACAGGTGTTTGATTATGTCTACCCTGAAGCTAGTTCTACTTCAGGACTTCCATTTATGTGCATCAATAAATTCCCTAATCATTTGAGGACAAGCCCTTTTGATGGAAGTTTTCTCTCTCACTTGGATTAAAAAAAAAACTCATTGAGAAAGCTGTAAGAAAAATTGCAAAATGGTGAAATTGTTTGCATCAGGGGCTCAAAATTATAAATGGAAGAACTGAGAAATCTTACCTTCAAGGAGTAAATCATTTTCATGGATATATTAATTACTGGGCATCCTACTTCTCTAGACCACCTGTAATATATGCGCCTTACTATAGGGAAATAAATAGTCTCCTAATCTTTTAATTAAATTCAGAACGTTTTATTGTGTAAGATATTAAAAAATAAAATAAAATAATTCTGGACTGTCTATAATGGGAATAATTGTGAGCATGCGGGTAATTGGAAATTGATGCTGGTGATCAAAGAGATGTTGCAGAGTATGAAAAAGTTTCACACTTATACAATAAATTTTGCATAAAAGAAAGTAGTGCCAATAATGGGGAGAATCACTAGTGATATCTAAATGACTAAAACTTGTTCCTTAAAGATGAAATAGGAAATCAATTGAAAGTCAATTTTCAGACATGTAGTTCTCAAAATAAGAAGGAAAACTGAGGACACAAAGTTCTAACATAAGAAGAAAATGACAGTTATTAATTTGTTATTATATCTAATTGACCATTCAAGAAAGGTAGATGAATAGCCATAGTGAGTAAGAAACCACACGAGGCAACAATAGAGCTAGAGTACACATCATCTACTCAGAGATGTATATATATATATATATATATATATATATATATATACATACATATAAAACCATTGCCGTGGAGTCGATTCCTATTCACAGCGACCCTAAAGGACAGACCAGAACCCCTCCATAGGGTTTCCAGGGAGCACCTGGTGGATTCAAACAGCTGACCGTTTGGTTAGAAGCCATAGCTCTTAACCACTATGCCACCAGGGTTTCCCTCAGATATATATAGAAAGGGAAAATAATCTGGGAAATTAAACATTATTTTTGTATAATTACAAAACATGGAGTATGCTGGATTACTGTTCTCAATTATTACATGTGAGTGCAGTAAAAGGATTAACCGTCCCTACTCCTACCCATGTGATTTGCAGTGCCCCTCTCTATGGATGTTTGCCAATGGACTTTGAAGTGAAGTTTATTGCAGGAGATTTAAGAATCATTGCTAGATTTTGCATCTTTTTGTTGTTGCTCTGCCGTAAGAATAACATATCTAAAAAGGGGGTGTATTCTTTAGTCTGGATCCTAGAATGAAGAAGTAAAGTCAGAGCCAACCTACAGCAGACACATAAAGGAGAAATTAACCTTTGTTGCTCTCATAGACATTAGGGGGTTGTTTGTTACTTTACATAACCTTGCAAACATTGACTAATATTTAAAGCATCCAAACAACATGGATGCATATGGTATCTAATCAAAAAAGAGCTAATTTCAAGAAAATTCATGCAGAGGTAAAGAAAAAAAAAAAAAAAGATGCATGTTTATAAGAGCTGGCCAAAATTATAATGATAGCTATTGCACATTGAAGATTAAGTTAGATTTTTATTAATAGTCAAAATAAATAAAAATAGTCAAAAATAAAATATGTTTTTCTCTCCCCCCACCTGCTCTTCATCCTCCCAATCTTTGTCTACAGAGTCCTTCCAGATATTTTCATAAATAACTTTGAAATATTTCAAGGGAGGTTCTAGATTAGTCTTCTTGATTATCCTGTGACAACTACCACTTTTCTTCCTCTCTGGCTCAGCTTGCTGCACAGATGTCTTCTGTATTCTGCCAACATAAAAAAGATTATTTCCATAGCTAGTGCACACCAGGGACACTGTCACTGCTCCTGGTATCTCCTGAAGTCTGTGCTGAGGTTTCCAATGCCAGATACCCAGAGAGCTGCTGTCTGTAAGAACAGCACAGTCTATGTCCCTGCTAAAGTGACAATTGCTAACAAAGTCTCTATGACAGATTCTGTTGAGTTCTTATGCTATCAGTTACCTCAGAAATATCAGTAAAACAGTTCAAATTTACTTTAGTATTAACTCACTTCTTGTTTTTTTCTTTCTTCTAGTTTTACTCACTTACCTCAGGAAAAGAGAGATATTTCCATGATGCTGGACCAGATGACTCTTTTAAATAACTGACTCCGTTCTGTATCCAAAGTGGTCCCTATTCAATCTTGCTAGCCTAATGCTTCTAAGTTCAACATCTTTAACTTCATACTGGGAAAAATTCTTATCCACGTGGGTTCATGGTCCCTCATATACCTAGATCCTTGTCCCAATGATCTTCCAGTGGAGTATGTCCAGACATTCATTCAATAGGTGTGCGTTGAAGGCCCAGCCCATATTCTGCATATCAGATATTAGAGTTGAAATGATAAATAAGAACACAGTCTTGGCCTTCAAGAGGCTTAGAGTCTAGTGAGCAAAACTGAAAAGTAAATTGAAAATTTTGATACTACTAATACCATTTACCAATGAGGGTAAATGAATCTGTGTTAGTGATCAGGGAAGTCTTCCCTGGAGAAAATAACATCTAAGCTAAAATCCATCTAAGCTCAAAGTCCACCATCAAATAACATGGAGAAAAGCAGGAGAGGCAGAGGAAACAGTATTTTCAAAGGCCTAGGGCTGAGAGAAAGCATTATCATTTTGGGGAACTGAAAATTGGACAACATGAATGGCTCCATAAGGAGCACACACTTTATGAGAGCAGGACAGTATTACTCCATACCCCATGCCTGATAGGTGCAAATAGTATTTACTCAGCAAGAATGGAAAAAATGAATGATACTAGAACGCGAGGATAGAAAAGAAAGGCAAGAGATGTAGGTGGGAAGATAAATGAGAACCAGATCATGAAGATCTTCCTAAGTCACATAGCTATTTTGGTTCCAAGAGGAACTAATAAACATTGACATGTTTGAAATAAGAGTAAGGACATGACTGCATTTGCATTCCACTGCAATATGTACAACGGTTTAGACTGATGACTAAGAGTAAAGAAAGGAGTGCCACTTGGAAGGTATTTGAAGTCATTAACTAATATGGATAATAACTTATATGTATTGTACATTTGTTATAAATCTAGCCCTACTCTGTAGGAGCTCTGGTGGCACAGTCGTTAAGTGCTAAGCTGTTAACTGAAAGGTTGGTGGTTCAAATTCACCAGTAGCTCCCCAGGAGAAAAGACCTGGCGATCTGCTCTCATAAAGATTACAGTCTAGGATCAGTTCTACTTTGGGGCAGTTTTATTCTGTCCTATAGAGTCACTATGAGTCAGAATCAACTCATCAATGGCAACAGGTTTTTTTTTTTTTTTATTAGGGTTGCTGTGAGTCCGAATCAACTCAAGGACACACAACAACAACCACCCTACTCTAAATATTTCACTTCCTTATTTAATCTTGTCAAAAGCTCAGTGGAGGTAAAACAAAAAAAACAAACCCAGTGCTGTCGAGTCGATTCCGACTCATAGCAACCCTATAGGACAGGTAGGTAACGTTATTTCCCACATTTTACAAAGGAGGAACTTGAATTACAAAGAGATTAAGAATCCTGTTCAAGGTCAAATAATTAGTAAGTAGGTAAGTAGTAGAGTGAGGATTCAAAACCAGATAGGTTCCCTGCAGATCCCATACACTTAACCTCTTTATTTTGTACATCAAGGAGAAAGATGGTGGCAGTTTATATATTAAAAAAAAAAAAATTATAGTTTTGATAGGAAAAAGTGTAATAAAAAGAGAGATATTAAGGAGGGAAAACTGACAAAACATGCTACAGGATTAGATGGAAGTGGTGTGGGTAAGAAAGAAAAAATCAAGAATGAAATCCAAGTTTCTATCTTGTTTCATAGAAGCCAAGGTAATCAAGTGTTTCAAGAAGGAAACAGTAGATAATATTGTCAAATACTACAGAGATGTCAACTAAAGTGACTTGAATCTATCCAGTGGATTTTAGCAACAAGAAGGTAAATTATGGTTGAAAAAAGTAAAAAAAAAAATTGGAGGAGAGAATGAGAATCTTCCTGAGAGTGAGAATCTTTCAACCTATACTGGATGTTTGAAAAACAACAAAAAGGATGTGGCAGACATTGGGATAATAAGTGTTAGATTGTAAGTTCCTGTCAGATATGCATACGGAAATATTGAATAGATAGTTGTAACTATTGGTGTGATGGAAATCTGGAATGGAGATTTAAATTTCCCAGCTGTAGATGATGATATTGAAGCCGTATGGGGCACACTAATTCAAGGACTATTTGTAGTGTGAAAAGAGGACAAAAGATAGAATCCTGAAATACATGAAAATACAAAGGATATTAAAAGGCAGATGTTTCCATAAAAGAAATAATTAAAAGGAAATCCAGGAGACTTTTTTTTATGATATCATAGAAACCAAGGTAATCAAGTATTTCAAGAAGGAAACAGGAGTTAATATCGTCAAATACTACGGAAATGTCAACTAAAATGACTTGAATCTATCCAGTGGATTTTAGCAACAAGAAGGTAAATTATGATTGGAAAAGAAAAAAAAAAAATTGCAGGAAACAATGAAAGTCTTTCCGAGAGTGAGAAACTTTGAACCTATACTGAATGCTACAAAATAGGTTGACTTTTAAGAAAATACTAGGAAAGAATAACCAAAAAAAAAAAAAACCTGTTGCCATGTAGTCAATTCTGACTCCTAAAGGACAAAATAGAGCTGCTGCATAGGGTTTTCAAGGAACAGCTGGTGGATTTGGTTACAGCCAGGCTCTTAACCGATGTGCTACCTGGGCTCCAAGGAAGGGATAAGAAGAGCCCAATTTAATAACAAAGAAGCTGGACTTAACATTTTGGTTTCAAGTAGTAGGAATCAACTTGAGCTAGCTTATCAACAAAAGGGACATTTTTACAAGACTTATGTGTCTCAATGTAATCCAGGACAGGAATAAAGCAAGGCTTTTAGAAGGATGTAGTAAGCAGCCTCCAAAATGCACCCCCAGTGATTCTTGCCTGGCACTGGGAATGGGTTTAATATTCATGCTAGGAATGAATGTAACCCCCTCCCTTTGAATATGGTTTGGACATAGTGACTCATTTTTGATGAATAAAATATAGCAAAAGTGATAGAATGTCATTCCTAGTGTTAGGTTACAAAAGTACTGTGGTTTCTGTCTTGATTACTCTCTTCCTCCTCCCATCCCCTCTCCTAGCAATTGCTCTAGGTGAAGACAGCTACCATGTTATGAGTAGCCCTATGGAGAGGTCGCATGACAAAAATTAATCCAAGCCTAGTTAACAACCACCATATGGGTGGGCTTGGAAGAGTATATTTTGGAGCCTGCCAATGGCCATGTGAGTAAGCATGGGCATGGATTCTCCCTCAGTCAACTCTTGGGATGACCTTGGGATGAGCACTGGTGGATACTTTGATTGCAGAGGCATTCTGCTTAGCTATGCTCAGATTCTTGGACTGCAGGTGAAATAATAAATGTTTGTTGTACCAAGCTGCTAAGTTTGGGGATAATTTGTTAAGCAATAATAGATAACTGAAAAAAAAATTGGTACCTTTAAGTGAAGTACAGCCAACAATAATATATATCTAAAATAGTGACAGTGGCTTTGGAACCAAGCAGTGGGCAGAGACTGGAAGAATTTTAAACACCATAACAGAGAAAACCTACATTGCAGTGAACAGACAGTTGGTAGAGATCTTGACTTTGAGAACTCTGCCAGTTAGAGTCAAATGGAGGTGAGGGACAGTTATTGAAAACTGGAGCAAGGGAGATTCTTGCTGTATAGTGACAGAGATATTAGCAACAATATTAGTGTCTTTAATATGAAAAGTGGGAAATGTATCTGATGAATTAGATGATCTAGCTAAAGATGTTTATAAGCAAAGTTTTGAAAGTACTGTCAGGTTTCTTTTTGCTGCTTATGGTGAAAAGTGAGCAGAGAGACAGAGAAAAGGAGCAAGAACTTGATGGTTCTGAAAATTCTTACCCTCTCCATGTGTCAAAAATTTTGCTAAAGTTAAGAACTTCTGAGCAAAGTTCAAAGCCAGGTCACTGCCAGGAGAACATGGTCTAAAGATGAAGCTAAGGGTATGACTATAAAAATGTTTGTTAATGCCACAGAAATATCGAAGGTGGTACCACAGAGTATAATTCAGTCAAACAAAGTGAACTTTAAAGAGATTAACAGAGTTCCTCACAGATTCTCATACTCAAACAATAGGCCTCTAGAAAGTTTAATGGCATCTTTTTCCTCAGCCATCTTAGCAGGAGTCCACAGTAGAAAGGAGCTGTTGTGAGTTGAATTGTATCACCTAAAAAAGATGTGTTCAAGTCTTAACCCCTGGTAACTGTGAGTGTGACCTTATCTGGAAATGTAATTTTTATAGATGTAGTCAAGTTAAGATAAGGTGATACTGAATGTGGGTGGGCTCTAGTCTGATGACGGTGTTCTTTTAAGAAGAGAAAACAGAGACACAGAGGTAAATGGGGAGAATGTATTGTGACAATGGGGGTAGAGACTGGAATTATACAGCTGCAAGGCAAGGAACACCAAGCATTGCTGGCAACCACCAGAAGCTAGGACGAAGCAAGGAAGCATCCTTCCCTAGAGCTTTCAAAGAGATCATGGCCCTGTCAACATCTTGATATTGGACTTCCATCCTCCAGAATTGTGAAACAATAAATTTCTGTTGTTTAAGCCATCCAGTTTGTGGTACTTTGTTATAGCAGCCCTGAGAGACTAATATAGGTGCTTATATCAAAGAGATTTGTGGGTGACACTTTTATCTAACGAAGTAAATGCCAGTAAGATTCATAGAAGGCCACAAAGTTTCTGAGAGAATTACATCAAGCAAGCACAAATATTGTCAGCTTGGACTGAAAAGGAAAGAGACAGTATAAAATGAAAAAAGGCCACTGAAACCCCAAAAATTCTACTCGCAGGAAAAATGGTGAAAAAAAAAAAAAAACTAGTCAGCTGCAAAAACTTACTGCCTTTCATGAATATGGAAGGATGACTGAGAAGGTTAAACCAAGAGTCCAAAGTGTGGAACCAATATCGTGGAGAATTATTCTTAGGACTTGAGACCTAATCAAGTTATTCCCAACATTTTCCAGACTAGATTTCAGAATTTCTAAGCACCAATGAATTCTTCTTCTTCCCATTTATTCCCTTTTAGAACAGAAATGTCTATATGGGTTATCCTATACCTGTCTTGAAGGAGCCATGGTAGTGCAAATGGTTACGCACTTTACTACTAACGGAAAGGTTGAAGGTTCCAATCTATTCAGCAGCTTCACCAGGAAGACCTAATGACCTGCTTTTGTGAAGATTATAGCCTAGAAAACCCTATGGGGCAGTTCTTATCTGTCACATGGGGTTGCTATGAGTCAAAATCAACTCAGTGGCACCTAACAACGACAATGCCTGTCTCACCATAGGGTTGGTGTGTGGAGGTGTAGGTAACTTGTCTCTTCAATTTCTTATATCTGCAGATAAGACGAACTGTATCTAAGGAGCTACATTTGAGAAATTATACTTAAGGAGACTTGTCTGCAATTGGTCTTGATTTATATAATAAGCTTCTGGGTTTCGAGGAGATGTTGTAATAAAATGAGATTTTGGGGAACCTGAGAAAGATGGGACATAAATCTTTCGGAACTAGAGGGTAGACTACAGTAAAAAAAAAAAAAAAAAAAAAAAACTAGTGCCATCGTCGTTTCCGAGCTAGCCTTTAAAACAGCCCTCAAGGATCCTCACCTCCTGGTATTTATTCCTTTTCAGTCTCAGTTATCTAATGCTGTTTTAACAGAAATACCACAAGTGGGTGTTTTAAAGAACAGATATTTATTTTCTCTGGAAGTCTCAATTCAGGGCACCAGCTCTAGGGGAAGGTAACTCTGTCCACTCTGGGGGAAAAAGTTCTTGTCTCCGCTTTTCTAGCATTCCTTAGAGATCTCCATGTGACGCCTCTCTTTGGCCCATTTGTGCTTGCTTGTTTCTGTACCTAATCTCTGTTTTTTACATCTCAAAAGCGGCTAGGTTTAAGACAAACCCTACACTGATATGACCTCATTAACATAACAAAGAAAACCCTGTTCTTAAATGGGATTATGTCCACAGGTATAGGGGTTAGGGATTAATGTACATATTTTAGGAACACTGAAGTCATTCCATACATCCTCTTCATGAGTGTAAGCTGGCACTAACAAATAAAATACTGCAAAACTGATGACAAGTAAATTCCAAGGTTAGGTTACATAAAAACTGTGACTTCTGCTTTGCTTGCCTTCTCTTGCTCTTCGTTGTCTTTCTCTCCTGGCTCTCACTCTGGTGGAAGCAGCTCTGGGGAGAGTAAAACCCAAGGAGAGGCCTATGAGACAAGGAAATGATACCTTAGGCCAATATCTAGGAGGACCTTAAACCAGCCTACAGCCGTATGAGTAAGCTTAGAAGCGAATTTTCTGCCAGTCTAGCCTTGAGAAAGCAGCAGACCTAACCAATACTTTCAATGCAGTTTAGGAGAGACCTTGAAAGACTTAGTTACTCCATGTCTAGATTCCTGATCCACAAAACTGTAAGGTAATAAATGTTAACAGCGTTAAGTTGCTGTGTTTTGCAGTAATTTGTTATATTGCAATAGATAACTAATAAAAAGAAAGAAGAGCCAGGAAGTGTAACTGTATCTAAACTTCCTCTCCATCTGTATTCTCTGCTTCTCTATGCTTCTTTCTCCGTGTACAGCATAGTAGAAAACATGACTGCCTTTGGGGCCCAAATTCCTAGGGAACTAGCTGGCCAAGCTTCAGTCAGTTATCTCCTCTAGTAATATCAAGTATGGCCACAGGGACAGGATCACATTGTTTATACCCATCACAACTACCACTGGGGTCAGTTAAGCCAGGTCCTAAAAAGCTAAGCACATACAACCCGAGAATAGATACTAAAACAAAGGGTCCTTTTGAGTCTCTTAAAGTCCTATTTTTATAATCGATGTGACAAACATCTCTAAATATACATTATGTTGAAATGTCTATACTTCCCCAACCTAACAGCTGCTATGATGAGTTTTAAGGCATTTTGGATCATTCAACTATGTGGTTCTTTAATTGCTTTTTGCATGTCTGGGGAAATTCTTTCTTGAAGTCAGGAATTATTGTCCCTTTCTGAAATATTTAATACAAAGAAATACCAATCACTCCTGATCTGAGTTTCAGAGTCGAAATATTCCCCAGGTTGCTTAGGTGAAAATAATAGTAAAATTAAGGGGAAAATATGACCATCTCAACCCCATAAGTATGAGATTTTAAATCAGCATTTTGAATACCTCAAGGTAATAACAGAAACTAATGAATCTATCAAGCCATTTATTTATAATTATTTTAATAACATAATAAAAAAACAATGAAAAAGTTGCTAGAGAATTAAAACAATTTAATCCAAAAGTTTAAATGGATTAAAAAATGTTCAGCTGGTTAATTTTGAGATTTGGTATTGTCAGAATATTAAAGTGAACAAAGTACTACATTATAACCATAATCATAAGTAACAAAAATATGAGTAGAGGCAGAAAAGTGGAAAGAATTGGTTGAAGTATAAACTCTTGGTTCAAAAAGAATTTGCTGTGGTGTACAGTAAAAACATAGGAGAAATAAAACTAAAAACATGTGGTTAAAAGCGAAAAAGATAAAAGAAAGGGTCAAATAATCCAAAAGGGTAATACCTGTTGGGTCAAATCAATTCCGGTTCATAGTGACCCTATAGGACAGAGTAGAACTGCCCCATAGGGTTTCCAAGGAGTAGCTGGTGGATTCGAACTGCTAACCTTTTGGTTAGGAGCTGAGCTCTTAACCACTATGCCACCAGTGCTCCAAAGGAACAATAAGAAGAATCAAAATGTTAAGAAAAAAAAAAAAGCTTCTTTTCTTTTACATGAAACTGAAATTGGATCATTTATTCATGTGTCTTACATCATTCATTCAGCACATATATATTTAGCCCTGGTTTTGCCAAGACTTCTGGTAAATTCTGAACAAGACAGATAATATCCTTTCATCATCGTGTATTCTGAAAAAATATAGATATATTTTTTTTCCTAAAACAAATATGCAGATTCTGGAAATACACCAGCATGGAATGAAAGAAGAAAAATGAAATTTCAAACAATACATTTTGTAGGTGTTGAAATATATCTAGGAGTCAAGAGTGCTTTTCTCTTGCTATGTCATTGATGGCAAGATTTCCAGCACATGGTAGATTAGGGAGTGTGAATACTATAACTACTGTTGAGTTATTTTGGGGGGTTAAGTATGCAGGAAGTGCTGCAGCTTATATTTAGATACCTTGGGGATGCTGTCGTGTTTGATAACCTAATTGAGCTGACTGAGCCCTGTTTAAAGAGAGCAGACAAAGCATAATATGCAACTTCACTTTCACAAACAGGCCTTTAACCCAATCTTTTCTTAAATGATTTCCTCTGTTTGCTTTAGCATATAAGTGTGCTGATTTTTTTTTAACATAGAACGATACACACACATGCACACAACACACACACACACACCACATACAGGAAATAAAAAAAAAGAAGGACTTGAGTGGTTAGCATTTTTTTTTTTTTTGATAGTTATGCTGCTCTGCTTCCATCCTAGTTGGGGTTCGTATTTTAAGACTTTCAAAAGAAAATTATGAACAGAAAAGGCACACATTTTCCCTGTATGGGTTAAGCGAGAAATTGAAAACCAAAAATACAAGGCACAAATGGTATGCCCTAGGCACCAAAATGAAATCTAAGTGAAAGGAATTAGTCTTTACTGCTTGGGCCACTCTCTTGTTCATTTATTTATCTAACAAATAGTTATCAGGCACATAGTATATGCTAGGCACTAAAAATATGGGGATAAGGTGATGCCAAAATTAAGCCTGTATAGACTAATGAAAGAGACAGACACATGCATACCTGTGCACGTGCACGCAAACACACCCAGCCCCTAAATTCAGTTAATACTAACTTCTTTGAAGACATACAAAAGAAGGTAAGAGGATAGATAGTGACAGTGTTGAGGTGACCTCAGAAAATGGAAGACTTTTCTGAGGAGATGGTCTTTGAAGAGAATCTTCATAAAGTAAGGGAGAAGCTATGCAAAGATTGGAGGAAATAACATTCTAGGAAAAGAGAGCAGCCAATGCAGAGACTATATGGCTTGGGATTATCCTAGAACTGTGAAAAAGAGAGGGGTGAGTAAGCAAGAGAGAAGGAGGCCAGAGAAGGAACAGATAATAAAATGTACTCAGCTGTAACACAGATAACAAGATTTTGTAGACCACTGAAAGGGTTTTGGATACTATTGCTAGTGCAGTGAAAAGCTATTGAGCATGACATGGCCATCTCCGTTAGTGTCTTACAATTTAACTTACCCAAACTGAACTCACTATCTTCTCCATCCCTTTCCCCAAAAGCTTTTATGCCTCCTATTTTCTCTATGGCGCACTGGTGGCGCAGCCGTTAAAAGCTACAGCTGCAAATCAAAAGGTCGGCAGCTTGAATTCACCCGCTGCTCCTTGGAAACCTTCTGGGGCAGCTCTACTCTGTCCTATAGGGTTGCTATGAGTCAGAATTGACTCAATGGCAAAGGATTTAATTTCTCTATGTCATTCAAAAATCAAGAGCCCATCTGTCTTAGTCATCTAGTGCTGGTGTAACAGAGACACCACAAGTGGATGGCTTTAACAAAGAGAAATTTATTTTCTCACCGTCTAGTGGGCTGGAAGTCCAAATTCAAGGTGTTAGCTCCAGGGGAAGGCTTTCTCTCTTTTTTGCCTCTGGAGGAAGGCCCTTCTAGTCAATCTTCCCCTGGACTAGGAGCTTCTCCACACAAGAAACCCGAGTCCAAAGGATACGCTCTGCTCCCAGTGCTTCTTTCTTGTTAGTATGAGGTCTGTCCTCTCTGCTTGCTTCCCTTTCCTTTTATCTCTTGTAAGATAAAAGGTGGTGCAGGCCACACTCCAGGGAAGCCCCCTTTACTTTGGATCAGTGATGTGACCTTTGTAAGGGTGTTACAATTGCACCCTAATTCTCTTTAACATAAAATTACAATAAAAAATGGAGGACAACCACGCAATACACTTTGAAATAAAAATCAAAGTATTATCTCTCTCATTCACTGTTTGACGTATTACATAGATTTTATTTCAGCACTTACTCTATTATTATGATTTATGCTTTGTCCAGAGATAAAGATGTGGAAGACTCCAATCTCACATAGTTCAAAATTTAGTGGTAATAGACAAGTAAATATTTTCAGTATTTTGCAAAAGGCCTATTTCAGTTAGGGATTAAGAAGAGGAGGAAGTTTGAATGGCATCTGAGTCAAGTCTTGAAGCACGTCATTTTTAAAAAAAAGTTAACACTGGAACTTAATTTTCACTCCCCCAGCCACCATACTGGCTCAAGTCTTTATTGCCTCAGGAGCATTAAAGCTGGAAGGGACCTTGTCGGTCAGTAATTTCAGGCCAATTAGCATCCAGTTGTTAGAATCGCATATGCTGTTAGGTGCTGTCTAGTCGATTCCGACTAATAGTGATCCTATGCACAACAGAACCAAACAATCCTGCGCCATCCTCACGATCTTTGCTATGCTTGAGTTCATTGTTGTAGCCACCGTGTCAATCCATCTTGTTGAGAATCTTCCTCTTTTTTCACTGACCCTTCACTTTACCAAGCATAATATCCTCCTCCAGAGACTGGTCTCTCCTGATAACATATCCAAAGTACCTGAGACGAAGTCTTGCCGTCCTCGCTTCTAAGAAACAGAATGGCTGTACTTCTTCCAGGACAGACTTGTTCATTCTTCTCGCAGTCCATGGTATTCTTTAACAACACCATAATTCAAGGGGATCAGTTCTTCTTTGGTCTTTCTTATTCATTGCCCAGCTTCCCCATGGATATGAGGTGATTGAAAATACCATGGCTTGGGTCAGGCACCCATTCATCCTCAAAGTGACATCCTTGCTTTTCAACACTTTAGAAATCTTTTGCTGCAGGTTTGCCCAAAGCAATAGGCTGTCTGATTTCTCTTTTTTCTTTTTTTCTGTAAAATCTTTTTTTTTTTTAATTGTATTTTAGACGAGGGTTTACAGAACAAACTAGTTTCTCATCAGTTAGCATACACGTTGTTCTATGACCTGGGTTAACAACCCCATGACATGACAACACTCTCCCTTCTCAGGCCTGAGTTTCCTATTACCAGCTTTCCTGTTCCCTCCTGCCTTGCAGTCCCTGCCCCAGGGCTGGTGTGCCCCTTTAGTCTTGTTTTGTTCCATGGGTCTGTTCAATCTATGGCTGAAGGCTGCACCTCAGAAGTGACCTCATTTCTGAGCTGAAAGGATGTCCAGGGGCCATACTCTCAGGATTTCTCCAGCCTCTGTCAGGCCAGAAAGTCTGGTCTTTCTTTTTGAGTTGGAATTTTGTTCTACCATTTTCTCCAGCTCTGCCCGGGACCCTTTACTGTGCTCCCTGACAAAACAGTCAGTGGTGGTAGCTGGGCACCATTTAGTTTTACCGGTCTCAGTCTGCTGGAGGCCATGGTAGATGCAGTCCATTAGTCCTTTGGAGTAATCTTTCACTTGTATCTTTAGTTTTCTTCATTCTTCCTTGTTCCCAAAGGGGTGCCACCAGTGGAGTGTCCTAGCTGGCTGCTCACAGGCTTTTAAGACCTCGGAGGCTATTCACCAAAGTAAAATGTAGAACATATTCTTTATAAACTATATTATGCCAGTTGAGCTCTATGTTCCTCAAGACCATGGTCCCCACAGCTCTCAGCCCAGCAATTCGGTCCCTCAGGGAGTTTGGATGTGTCTGTGGAGCTACCATGGCCTTGCCTTGTACAGGTTGTGCTGGCTTCCCCAGTATTGCGTACGGTCTTACTTTCACCAAAGTTTCTACTTATCTACTGTTTATTTAGTGTTTTTCCATCCCCACTCCTCCCCTCCCTCGTAACCATCAGATTGTTGCTTTTTGTATGTAAACCTTTTCATGAGTTTTTACAGTAGTGCTCTCATGCAATATTTGTCCTTTTGTGATTGACTTATTTTGCTCAGCAGAATGCCCTCCAGATTCATCCATTTTATGAGATGCTTCACAGGTTCATCATTGTTCTTTAGCATTGTGTAATATCCCATTGTGTGTATGTACCACAGTTTGTTTATCCATTCATCTGTTGATGGGCATCTAGGTTGTTTCCATCCTTTTCCTATTATGAACAATGCTGCAGTGAACATGGATGTGCATATGTCTATTCGTTTAACCACTCTTATTTCTCTAGGATATAGTCCTAAAAAAGTTCCATATTGTTTACCAAAATGGTTGTATCATTTTGTATTTTGCATTCCCACCAGCAGTGCATAAGAGTTCCGATCTCCCTGCAGCCCCTCCAACATTTGTTATTTCTTGTTTTATTGATTCGTGCCAGTAATGCTGGGGTGAGATGGTATCTCACTGTGGTTTTGTTTAATGGGTTTTGGGTTAATGGCTAGAAATAGTGAGCATTTCCTTATGTGTCTATTGGCCACTTGAACGTCTTCTTTCGTGAAGTATCTATTCATTTCCTTTGCCCATTTTTTAATTGAATCATTTGTCTTTTTGTTGTAAAGGTTTTGGATTTTCTTGTAGATTTTAGATATTAGACCTTTGTCTGATTCGTAATAGCCAAAATTTTTTTCCCAGTCTATAGGTTCTCTTTTTACTCTTTTGGTGAAGTCTTTAATGAGCATAAGTGTTTAATTTTTAGAAGATCCCAGGTATCTAGCTTATCTTCTGGAGCTTGTGTGTCGTTGCTTGTGGCTTGTATCCTGTTAATGCTGTGTATTAGGGCCTCTAGAGTTGATCCTGTTTTTTCTTCTATGAATTTCATGGTTTTTGGCTTTATATTTAGGTCTTTGATCCATTTTGCTTTTTTTTTTTTTTTTTAATATGGTGTAAGGGACAGGTCCTGTTTCATTTTTTTGCAAATGGACATCCAGTTTTGCCAGCACTATTTGTTAAAAAAGACTGTCTTTTCCCCATTCGACGGACTTTGGGCCCTTGTTGAAGATCAGGTGACCGTAGGTGGATGGATTTGCATGTGGGTTCTCAATTCTGTTCCATTGGTCAATGTGTCTGTCATTGTACCAGTATCAGGCTGTTTTGACTACTGTAGCAGTAAGTAGGTTCTAAGATCTGGTAGTGCAAATCCTCCTACTTTACTTTTCTTCTTCAGTAGTGCTTTATTTATCTAGGGCTTCTTCCCTTTCCACGTAAAGTTAATGATAAGTTTTTCCTACTCCTTACAGAATGTTGATGGTATTTGTATAGGTATTGCATTGTATTTTTAAATCACTTTGGATAGAATTATCATTTTCACAATGTTAAGTTTAATTATCCCTATGCATGGTATGTTTTTCTATTTATGTAAATGTCTTTTGGTTTCTTGCAGTATTGTTTTGTGGTTTCCTTGGTACAGGTCTTTTACATCCCTGGTTAGATTTAATTTTTTTAGGGGCTATTATAACTGGTATTGTTTTCCTGATTTCCTTTTCATCATTCTCTTTTCTTGGTGTATAGGAATCCAATTGATTTTTGTATGTTTATCTTGTATCCTGTTGCTCTGCTAAATCTATTAGTTCCAGTAATTTTTTCATGGAGTCTTTTTGGGTTTTCCATGTATAGTATCATATCATCTGCAAATAGGGAGAGTTTAACTTCTTCTTTACCAATTTGGATGCCCTTTATTTCTGTTTCTTGCCTTATTGCACCAGCTAGGACTTCCAACACAATGTTAAATAGGAGTGGTGATAAAGGGCATCCTTGTCTTGTTCCTGTTCCCAAGGAGAATGTTATGTTGTTGTCTGATTTCTTGACTGCTGCTTTCATGGGCAGTGACTGTGGATACAAGTAAAATGAAATCCCTGACAACTTCGATCTTTTGTCCATTTATTATGATGTTGCTTGATGGTCTAGTTGTGAGGATTTTTATTTTCTTTATGTTGATGTGCAATCCATACTTAGGCGGTAGCCTTTGATCTTCAACAGTAAGTGCTTTGCATCCTCTTCACTTTCAGCAAGCAAGGTTGTTAATGAATGTTCCTCCAACCCTTCATATAGTCCACCTTCTCAGATTATATGCTCAGCATGCAGATTGAATAAGTATAGTGAAAGGATACAACCCTGACACACACCTTTTGTGACTTTAAACCATGCAATATTCCGTTGTTCTGTTGGAAAGACTGCCTCTTTGTCTATGGACAAATTCCTCCTGAACACAATTAAGTGTTCTGGAGTTCTCATTCTTCACAATGATATCTGTAATTTGTTATGA
Source organism: Elephas maximus indicus (assembly GCF_024166365.1). Taxonomy (NCBI): domain Eukaryota; kingdom Metazoa; phylum Chordata; class Mammalia; order Proboscidea; family Elephantidae; genus Elephas; species Elephas maximus. Next base: position 134,462,154 of record NC_064822.1, on the reverse strand, counting down.
TTCACCCAGTCAAATGCCTTTGCAAAGTCAATAAAACACAGGTAAACATCTTTCTGGTTTTTCTTCTTTTAGCCAAGGTCCAACTGAGATCAGCAGTAATATTCTTCATTTCATGTCCTCCTCTGAATCCTGCTTGAATTTCTGGCAGTTCCGTATTGATGATGTACTGCTGCAAATTTGAAATATTTTCAGTAAAATTTTACATGCATATGATATTGATAACCCACCCCATATTGTTTGATAATTTCCACATTCTCTTGGATCACATTTCTTTGAAGTGGACACTAATATGGATCTCTTCCAGTCAATTGGCCAGGAAGCTGTCTTCCAAATTTCTTGACATAGATGAGTGAGTGCTTCCAGCACTCACTCATTTGTTGAAACATCTCAACTGGTATTCTGCCAATTCCTGAAGCCTTGTTTTTTGCCAATACCTTCAGTGCAGCTTGGATTTCTTCCTTCAGTATCATCAGCTCTTGATCATATGCCACCTCCTGAAATGGTTGAATGTTTGGTACTGTGACTCTGCATTCCTTCCATCTTCTTTTGATGCTTTTGATACTTAATTGTGTTCAGGAGAAATTTGTCCATAGACCAAGAGGCAGTCTTTCCAACAGAACAATGGAATACTGCATGGTTTGAAGTCAGAAAAGGTGTGTGTCAGGGTTGTATCCTTTCACTATACTTATTCAATCTGCATGCTGAGCAAATAATATGAGAAGGTGGACTATATGAAGGGTTGGAGGAACACTCATTAACAACCTTGACTCTCAGTGTTATTCAATATTTTGCCTATAGCACCCTTCAAAATTGCAACTTGAGGCTTAAATTTTTTCTTCAGTTCTGCCAACTTGAGAAATACCAAAAATTCATTTTGGTTTTCTAACTCTGGGTCTTTGCACATGTCATTGTAATACTTCACTTTGTCTTCTCGAGCCCACCGTTGAACTCTTCTGTTCAGTTCTTTTACTTCATTATTTCTTCCTTTTCACTTTTACTTTCAAGAGCAAGTTTCAGAGTCTCTTCTGACATCCATTTTGGTCTTTTCTTTCTTTCCTGCCTTTTTAATGACTTTTTCCTTTCTTTGTGTATGATGTCCTTGGTGTCATTCAACAACTAGTCTGGTCTTCAGTCATTAGCGTTCAATGTATCAAATCTATTCTTGAGATGGTCTCTAAATTCAGGTGGAATATACTCAAGATTGTCTTTTGGCTCTGGTGGACTTGTTCTAATTTTCTTCAACTTCAAGTTGAACTTGCGTATGAGCAATAATGTCTGCTCCACAGTCAGCTCCTGGCTGTGTTCTGACTAATGATATTGAGATTCTCCATTGTCTCTTTCCACAGATGTAGTCAATTTTATTCCTACGTATTCCATCTGGCGAGGTCTATGTGTATAGCTGCCATTTACATTGTCGAATAAACGTATTTGCAATGAAGACTTTGGTCTTGCAAATTCTATCATGTAATCTCGAGCATTATTTCTATCATCAAAGCTATGTTTTCCAACTAAGGATCCTTCTTCTTTGATTCCTACTTTTGTATTCCAATCACCAATAATTATCAATGCATCTTATTGCATGTTTCATCAATTTCAGACTGCAGAAGTTGGAAAAAATCTTCAATTTCCTCATCTTTGGCATTAGCAGTTGGTGGGTAAATTTGAATAATAGTCATATTAGCTGATCTTCCTTGTAGGCATATGAATATTATCCTATCACTGCATTGTACTTCAGGATAGATCTTGAAATGTTCTTTTTGACAATGAATGTGACACCACCATTCATCTTCAATTTGTCATTCCTGGCATAGTAGTCCATATGATTATCAGATTCAAAATTTCCAATACTAGTTCATTTCAGTTCACTAATGCCTAAGATATCAATCTTTCTGCAGTTCATTTTATTTTTGAGGACCTCCAATTTTCCTAAATTCATACTTTGTACATTCCATGTTCCAAATATTAATGGATGTTTGCATCTATTTCTTCATATTTGAGTCAGGCCACCTCAGTAAATGAAGGTCCTGAAGGCTTTACTCCCTCTATGTCATTAAGGTCAACTCTACTTTGAGGAGGTAGCTCTTCCCTAGTCTTATTTTGAGTGGTTTCCAACATGAAGGGCTCACCTTCCAGCAATGTACCAGACAATGTTCTGCTGCTACTCATAAGGCTTTCACTCGCTAATATTTTCAGAAGTAGACTGTCAGATCCTTCTTTCTTGTCTGTCTTAGTCTGGAAGCTCTGCTGAAACCTCTTCAACATATGTGACCCTGCTGGTATTTGAAATCCCAGTGGCATAGCTTCCAGCATCACAGCAACACACAAGCCACCACAGTACAACAAACTGACAAATGCATAGGGATAGCTGCACTACACGTACTCAGTATTGGCCATGCTCTCTTTTGTTATTTCCGACACCATCATTCTCCTCTCCAATCTATCTTATTTTTAAACTTCTTCTGTACCTGTCTTTTTGGTCATCTGTAACATCGATCTAATAGCGTCTTATACCCAATCGCTCTTTAAATTTCCTGTAGTCATATTTTAATTTTTCCTGTTTTGTTCTTTCCTTAGTTTTCTTAACTCTCATTTCACTTGACTCAGATTTTCATTTCTTTTTTCATATAATCCATTGAGACTGTAAGTCACTTATTATCTACCTTGACTACCTCATCTAAAATTGTACTCTGTACTTTCTTTCCCCTTATTTTATTTTTCTTCTTAGTAGCTATCTCTGCCCAACCTACTTTGTTCCTATTATCTATTTTCCCTACTCAAAGTTAGTAGAATTTTTTGTCTGTTTTTACTCCTGCTCATATCCCAGTCACTAGTACATTCCTGTCACAAATGGAGTGCTCAATACATATTTGTTGAGTTCAATGAATTTTTTTAAGTTTTCAATATATATCCTCTAATGTGATCTCTGCTTTTCTTTTGCATGCTGTGTTTCTTTCCTTCTTTGTGTTGCTATATTTTTTAAATAAATTCAAGTTTGGGGTTAATTTGTCTTTGCTTACATATCTACAAATGTGGGAAAATTTATAAGCAAAATTTTATACTCAGAATAGGGTAGGTATATCCATTTGCTTCCATGAACTGTTCTACTTGGATATCACTTGTCTTTTTCCCTTCAACCTCAAGCTTCAGTACTGACTCTTAAGGTTTCATCCATTCAGTAAGCTGAAAGAAGTAGGAAGGTAGCTAAGACCACCAAGTGCCACCAATATATCAGTATTCTTTTCCTTCTTATGTTAAAGTTCTACCTAAGAGTCAAGTTTCCTGCTGAGTTAGGAGGATACGATACCATATTGAGGTACCTTATAGATTTTGTTCCTTCTTTGACCATCTCAGTAAAAAGGTATTTCTGAAAGACACGTATCCTTTTAATTTGGTGTGGGCATACATCTTGTCTCAGCAGTATGCTGCTGTTGGTCTCTAGTTGTAAAATAGCTTTAGAGCCTGGGGACCATAGTTTTGGGGATATCTAGTCAATTGCATGACATAGTTTATAAAGAATTTGCTCTAGATCCTACTTTGGAGAGTAGTGTCTGGGATCTTAAAGCTTGTGAGCAGCCATTTAAGATACATCTAAAGGTCCCATCCCACTTGGAGCAAAGGAGAATGAAGAAAACAAAGGCACAAGGAAAATACTAGCCCAAAGGACTAAAAGACCAAATGAACCGAGATTCCACCAGCATGAGACTGGAAGAACTAGATGGTGCCCAGCTACCACCAATGACCTCCACGATGGGGAACACAACAGGAGTCCAGGACAAAGTAGGGGAAAAATGTAGAACAGAATTCAAATTCACATAAAAAGACCAGATTTAATGGTCTGACAGAGACTGGAGGAACACCTGAAACTGTGGCCCCTGAACGCTCTGTTAACCCAGAACTGAAACCATTTCTGATGCCCACTCTTCATACAAAAATTAGTCAAGACTGTAAGACAAGGAATGATACACATAAGGAAAGTGCTTCTTGGTTCAGATGGGTATACGAGACCAAACGTCTGGAGGCAGGGTGACTGGCAGGGACAGGAAATGGTCAAATGGACACACAGAACCCAGGGTAGAAGGGGGGAGTGTACTGTCACATTGTGGGGATTGCAACCAATGTAAAAAAATAATATATGTATAAATTTTTGAATGAGAAATTAACTTGAGCTGTGAACTTTCACCTTAAGCACAATAAAAAACAATAAATAAATAAAAATAAAAACATTACCTTTTGAACCAAACACACACACACACACACACAAAATCTTTACAAAATTCTTTTTCACTTTCTCTCTTTGTGTCTTTGAAATGGGTTAAATGGTAGTCCCAAATCTGTGAATGTGACTTATTTGTAAAGAGAGTCTTTGTAGATGTACTTAAGCTAAGAATCTCAACATGAGATCATCTTGAATTACTTTTGTGTACCCTAAATCCAATGACAAATGTTCTTAAACAAACAAAGGTGAGACACAGAGAGAAGGAAAAGACAGAAATTGGAGCTTTGCAGCCAGAAGCCAAGAAACTCCTGAATCCAACAGAAGCTGAAAGAGACAAGAAAGGATCTTCCCTAGAGCCTTTGCAGGAAGCATTACCCTGCTGACACCTTGATTTCAGATTGTTGTTCTCCGTAATTATAAAAGAGTAAATTTCTGTTGTTTTAAACCACCTAGTTTGTGAATAATTTGTTACAGCAGCCACAGAAAGCTAATACAGTCCTGTATGTCACATAATTGTCCTTCCAGATAAGGAGGAAACTCTCTCCCTTATTTGAATTAACCTTGTGATTATTAGAGAGTAAAGACAGAAAATAAGTAAATAATAAATAAATAACAGAAATTTCTGGTCATAACTATCTCATTGAATTTCTTCCACTGAAGTATCAGTATGGCATCAATAAGTCCAAAGGAAACCAGCTTTCAAATGGAGTGCATCCTTCTTTCCCTTGTCTGCTCATGCCCCACACTCAATTCATTTGCTGAAACAGTGCAGCATTTGTTTGAGAAGTATGTTTTATGTGTGGTAGGTGTGGGTGGAAGGATCCATGATATTTTCCAAATTCTGCCTTCATTTTGTTGCAAATTTCAAGGTGTTTATCAGGCAGTCCAAGCAATATAAATAGAAGAAAATCATTCTCTAATTACAGGGTTAAGAATGCTTTTCTCCCATTTAAAAATTTCAGTGATTGTTTTGAAGGGGAAGGATTTATAAACCTGTACTTTGTCCTGCCTTTTTTGCAGTGTGTCACTTCACCCTTGAGATTTAAATAGAAAATACTTGATACTGGCTAATTGCTATTCTCATTGTCAATTTTGATCAGCATGTATGTGTGTGTATGCATGTGTACTCATAAACATTAGCGTAAGTATCATAAATATAAATCCTTGATTTTACAAAATGCCATTGCTGCCAAGATAGTGACTCTAATAGCAATAAACTCTAATGGTCCACTGCTTATTAGACATGCTTATGACCATAGTTTCTTCCTGATTCCTATATACTCTCTGTGGATATCTCAGACCATTCTACATTCCATAAAGTTGGCGTATTTGTAAAATGTTGAAGGAAATACCACTGATGATATGGTGTGCTGCTTTACAGGTCAACTCATTGATTTCTCCCAAAATATAACTTCACTGACCCACAGATTACAATCTCTGTAAGAGGAGAAGTATTTTAAAAATATGATGTGACTAAAAGCATGTCATCTTCTTAATATCAAAACAATTCCTTTAACACCTCTAATGCCATATTTCCAAAATACATTCAGTGTCATACGGCATGAATTCTCTAAAACAACGCAAATGGATAGAAAAGTTATGGGGGAGCGAAATGGTTCCTGTAAGACCTAAGCTAACATCTAGTCTAGTCTGATTTAACCTTCTCATTAATGACCTGGAAAGGGGTGGGAGTCAACAGCACATTAATTAAATTCCCAGCTGTTTCTTAATTGAAAGGTGTAACACATACCAGCAAAAGACAGAGATTCTGAGCTTAAAAACAGGAGTATAGAATAAAAATAAGTCCAGGCTTGAGAATAATCTAAAAACCAAATTCTATGGCGTAAAGATATGTGAGATAGTGTTTATAGTTCAATGACTCTGGGTTGAAGGTAAGATTACAGAATATGATAAAACTACAAGCCATTGCAAGTGCCCAGGATTCCAGCTTAGCAGAGAGGGACACACTGAAAGACAGAATACAGCACACAGACATGAAAGTAGCACCTTAAAAGAAGTTTTAATCCCAAGTCAGTATAATATAATAGAGGGTCAATTAAGAAGGTAGCTGAAAGAACTACTGACTTACAAAATAAGAATGTATGATGTATAGTTCTATAATTAAGTCAAAATTCAAGGGGACCTTGTCAGACCACATTATTTTTTTAAATGTTCTATATTTATAGATGAAGAATATGATTCCAAGAAAGTTTAGTTACTAGTTCAGAATCTTAGATCAAATATTTGACTGAACAAGAACTAGAATTTAAGTATTCTATTAACTACTAGTTTCTTTGCTTTACCTATCCACCACTGATAGGTCTGACTTTAACATCAGCATCAGGGATGCCAATATACTCTGATTTTAATGTATAGAGTTACTGAGAATGGAAGTTCAACTAGAAATGAAAAATACTACACCAATTTTTTGGAGGTCAAGAGAAAGCAGAGAGAGGATCATTCTACCACGGTGAATTCAAGGATGGTCTTTTGTGATATTGTTACTTCTCTGCATTTCATTTCGTGATATGTTCCAAACTGACTTGTGAGAAGTGACAATGGCACTATATAAGGAGTCAGAAAAATTTGATATGAATCATTGAATAATCATTGTGATTCTCAGCTTTTAAATGTGCAAATTAAGGCTAATATCTGTACTAACTACTTGACAACACTGCAGTGAGAATCAAATAAAAAAATATATTGGCAGGATTCTGTAAAAGATAAAGCTTATGTTAATTAAGCTATAATTTTACCTGAATCTGGACTTAATAATATGCTCTAACTTCCTGTGATGGTTAATTTTATTTTTCAACCGGCTAGGCTATGATGTCTAGCTGTTTGTTCAAACACAAGTCTGGGTGCTGTCATAAAGTTATATACAGTTACATGTGATTAAATTAGTTGGCCTTGAGTAAAGCAGATTACCCTCCATAATGTGGGTGGGTTTCATCCAATCAGCTGAAGGCCTTGTTTTCCCTAGGGTACATTATGTCTCAGAACATCTTTATAGAACTCCTCGCCTCTTCCCATCACCTGACCTATGAATTTTCAACTTGCCAGCCCCCATAATAGCATGAGCCAATTCCTTAAAAAGGATCTCTTTTTCTGGGAGTAGGTACATATATGATAGATAGATACAGGATAGATAGATTAGACAGATAGATGAGAGCTAGATAGGTAGATAGAAAGGCAGATACATGATAGACAGATGATTAGATAGATATAGATAGATGATAGATAGATAGACAGATAGATGATAGATAGGTAGATAGATGATAGATAGATAGATAGATAGATAGATAGATAGATAGATAGATAGATAGATAGATAGATAGATAGATAGATAGATAGATAGATAGATAGATAGATGATAGATAGATAGATAGGTAGGTAGGTAGGTAGACAGACAGACAGACAGACAGATAGATAGATAGATAGATAGGTAGATGATAGATAGATAGATAGATAGATGATAGATAGATAGATAGATAGATAGATAGATAGATAGATAGATAGATAGATAGATAGATGATAGATAGATAGACAGACAGATAGATAGATGATAGATGATAGATAGATAGATAGATAGATAGATAGATAGATAGATAGATAGATAGATAGATAGATAGATAGATAGATAGATAGATAGATAGATAGATAGATAGATAGATAGATAGATAGATAGATAGATAGGTGATAGATAATGTACATATATATCTTACTGGTTCTGTTTCTCTAGAGAACACTGAGATATTTTCTAAGCAGAATTCATTTGCCTGAGGCCATCCTTCTACAACAGCTTGTACGGAAAGTTCATCCAGTAAGGTAACAGGTACTCAGGGAAAGTAAACTAAAACACATTTAAAGAGATGGTTACCGTTGGAGAGTGAGGTTCCTATAGCTAACAGAGCCCAGAAGTTAGGAGGTTGATATTTTAGTGATAAGAATGTGTGAAATCTGTTACAGTGTTGAAGGTTTCTAAATTCATTGATAAATAACAATGCCCAGGCAGCACCAGCCCAGGCTTATTGTCTAGGAACCAGCAAGATGTAGGGGAAATGGCGCATACTCTGGAGCCTGAACGATCTGTGTTTGCATGGTAGCTTCACAGCTTATGGTTGACTTAACTTAGGAAAGTTACCAAGCTCCAGTTGCTTCACTTGTAAAAGGAATGATAATACCATTTACATCAAAAAGCTGTCGTATAAAGAAAGACCAGATTTACTGTCCTGACAGAGACTGGAGAAACCGGAGAGTATGGCCCCCGGACACCATTTTAGCTCAGTAATGAAGTCATTCCTGAAGTTCACTCCTCAGCCAAAGATTAGACAGGCCTATAAAGTAAAACAAGACTAAAGGGGCATGACAGCCCAGGAGCAAGGACTAGAAGGCAGGAGGGGACAGGAAAGCTGGTAATAGGAAACCTAAGGTCTAGAAGGGAGAGTGTTGACATGTCGTGGGTTTATTAACCAATGTCATAAAAAAAATAGGTGTACTAACTCTTTAATGAGAAACTAGTTTGTTCTGTAAACCTTCATCTAAATATTGTACTTAAATATTTTAAGTACAATAAAGAAAAAAATGTAAAAAAAAAAAAACTTGTTGTAAGGATATAATCTCCAATATAGTGCTACCTCTACATCATAATTGTTTTTATAACTTCCAACAGAAGTGTGGAAAATTACCTCCCAGCTCAGGAAACAGTCATAAGGATGGCATTCAGACCAGCTTCTAGGAGATTTAGGTGAAATTTCTAGAAGTAAATCTGGCTGTCAATGTTAATGAAAATAAAGATAAAGGCTGTGGAAGGTAGCTAGTTACATGATTTTACTGTGAGAACATTTCGCCTTCACAAGATGATAATATTTTAGATGATTTAATGAGACCTCTTCTAATTACTCTGGCTGTGATTTTTCTAAGTAAGTTAGTTAAAGAAACAATTCAATGTTGAATTGAATGTTGAGATAGCTAGAGAAAAAAAATTGTTCAACTAACCTTTTGCTGTGCTATTAGTTCCATAAAACCAACTTGTTAAATATAGACAGGTCAGGTCAACAGAACAATGAAAATTAGAAATAATGTGTCAGATCTTTTAGGTAGGCTGAGCCGTGAAATAATCACAGCCATGATTTTCCCAGAGCTAACCATTCATTTGCACCCTAGCACTTAGGGATCATTATGTTATTGTTTTCCTCTTAATGTCTACTATGCATCAATGGTCATAATGGATGGAGATTGATGGGGAATTGAGACTTAGCAGAAACTTAGCAATTAAAATGTTCAACTGGTCTTTGTTCTAGTGTTCCCTGGTGGATCTGGCCCTGTTCATTAATCTGCATGTTGATTACTGCTACTGTGTGCTATCGATCTGTATTTTCCAGCTCTGAGACTGTAGAGTATTAAGTTGCCATAAAAACTCATACCTCTGAATTGAACACTGCTGACAATTATTAATGAAAAAATTATAGTCACCTTTTGTGCTGACTTGAGGACAGCTAAGGAAATTTTCAAAAACTGCTTACCTTAAATATTTTAATAAGATAAATTGAAGGTTTATTTCACTTTATGCCATAGATATAGTTTTAAATTGTCCATGAAATAAAAACACCTGTCCTCATTGACTTACTTTATACATTTCAGATAATTTTTTGTACTCGATTATTAGTGACTTCTATTACATTTTTTTACATTAGTTATAAATTTCTCTCTTCTGTTCTCAACTTTTCCTCTCTGTCAAGTAGTTAATGATGTGTAAACCAGCATTTAGGTGTGCTAAGTGAGCATGTTATTTCAAAGAATGTGATCATGAATCTTTTTATGAAACAAGTTTTTAAAATTATCCTTAATGTATAAATTTATATTAACTTTCTTAAAGCAGAATACACTTCAAAATAATTGTGATATGAAAAATAAAGCCATTTTAGCAACACAAAAGGAAGTCTCATTTTAGATCACAGTGATTGAGAAGAATAATTTTGTAAGACTTATTTTTAGTAAACCTTAGTTAATAACACAGGTGTTAAACATGAATATTTGAAATATTGTTAAACTCATCAGCAATACCTATAAATACTTTCACTTAGATCTTTGCTCTAATCACTGGTGCATTTTAACAATGTAGTTAATTTCTTGGATCCTATTTTAACACCAATAGTATCACCTATTAACTCTTAAGCATTTAAATTACCTAGGGATGTAACATGGCCTTTGTATATGCAGCTCTGTTAGAAGGATGAGAGAGTCCTTAATTAGTATTTCAAAGTATGAATAATTTCAGACTGAAGCCAAAATTATGAATTTATATTAACATGAGTCATATTCTTATGTAAAAAAGCATACTGTGTATTTTGCTCTTTACCAGAATTTAGGTATTACTGTCAGGTTTCACTACTTTATCCAATTCTGAAAAAGTGATAATAAGTTATACATGAACACATTTTTAACACACTGAAAACAGAGCCAGAGAAATAGAACCAGTTACCGTTCTAGAAGAGGCAAGGTCTTCTGAATATTGTAGGCGAATTGCTGTTAGCTCAATAGCTTATCCCAGTGCTTTTGAAAGTCATTCTGCCAAAGTCTAGCCCCTAAATCAAACTTCTCTGTTAGATATAAAGTCATCTAATACAGTCAAAGCAGCAAAGTTCATACTTCACATTATTTGATATTACTTTAGGTTTAAAAATACCACTTGAATGGTCTAATTCATCCTGATGAATTACTTCATAAGTTTCAAAAATATCCTATAGGTTTCCTGTTCAGTCCTGAAAAAGCCATTTAGAGTTTTGTTTGTTTTGTTTTTAAATTGAGTTTTAAATCAGGTCATAGTATGTAAATAATAGTTTTCTATATATAAATTTTAGATTATCATTATGATCTTACATTATCTGAATTCCAAGGATACCCATTGTACTTCTCTGAGATAAATTCACCTAAAGACACTGTAGAAGCAATGCTGATCTGATTGATGTGCAGCCATTGCCTCTATAAGGTATAATTTGAGATATACCTCAAGACCTGACTTTTCAAAAAAAAGAAAAAAATCACATACTTGCATGACATTGCCTTAAATCACCTTCTCCCAAGACCAAACATCATTTCTTTGGATGAAGAAATTTTCTTATCAGAAGATTTCTGCTAAAATTACAATGTGTTCCCTGGGCAGAAAAATAGATTAACCCTGTCATACCCATTAAGCTAGTGTGGAAATAATGAACAGGCATAGATCAAGTACTTCTACTGTAGAGTGAAAGAAAGTCAAAAATGGGACTGGAAGGATTGAAAGAATAAGAAGATTCAGGTGTGAAGAGGTGAACAGAAAGGAAAATGAAGATATAAGGGGCTTGGAGGTCAAGATGAGCAAGAACTTCGAAAAACAGAAGTCGATGTCCTGCCTAAACTATTTTCATTTTTTTCAATTTTTACCGGTTGTCCCAAAGTTGTGCCATCCAATACTTTCAATTTTTTTCCAGGTCATAAAAATGCGGAAGCTCTACTGATCACTTATGGCTTAAAATTTTATTTCTAACTTTGTTTACCTGGTTTTAGATTATGGTGATGACATAATGTTTCATGAGTGTGTGTTCGCATTGTGTTTATCTCTTAAATGGGAGTGATAGTACTACATCTCAGCGCATCTACTTCAGAGTTATTTTTGTCTGAAGATTTGTGCTATCATCCTATGATTTAAAGCAGAATAAAAGCCTTTTGTCTGCAAATCAATAATTATTTCAGTAGTATTTTTAACACTGAACCCAACACAAATAAAATCTTTATTATGTCCTATCATTCCCTGTCTCTCAAGAATTTTCTCTAAGTTCCTTTCATGAAAATAGAATAACCGGTATTGATTTTAATTTGCGTAAACTCGATTTTAATCCATTATATTTCCCTCAGAATTTTAACTTACCTTGTTCAGCACATTAGTTACTTCTCATGCTTACATACCATGAGAAGCAGGTAAGCATAAGTCAAAAAAGAAAAAACTTCAATTCCTCTGCATTCTCAAAATAAATAATTTTATTTATAGTAATTTAGTACATAAAAAAAAGTCAGTTGTAAAAGCAATTCTTATCTGAGTACCATGAAGTCCACTCCAGCAATCGTCTACTTCTCCTTACCCTTATCCCTAACCAGTTTTCTAGAGCTCAACTGAAAGCCAGCCTGCAGGATCTTTGTTGAGATCCCCATCAGCTAAAACCAATTAGAGCCTTTGCTGTCATTTTTCATCCAAAATCCCTATGGTAACTTCCATCATAGTGTCCTGTAATCAGGATCAAGAGCTATCTCTTCCTCAGCCTCTGAGGCCCAAAACTCTTGGATGTTATTTCTCCTGTTGAAAAGAGGCCACAATAATAATTATTCCTAGGATCTCCTTGGCAACAGGCAGCACTGTAATTGTCCCAAGAAACGTTTTTCTCAATATTCTATATGTCCCTATGAATTTTGTAGCATCCATACTGCCTTCTTGGGTGCCTAATCCCTTTGTACAGCATTACATGAAGAATAGCTGATAATATTCTCTTATTTTTCTAGATACTATAGAGACCATAACCTATGAGTCCCAGTTAGCATTTTTTTTTTATAGTATTATAAAAAATTAGTATCTCTCCCTCCCTTTGTGTGTGCTGGCTAATAAATACTTTTACTGGGTCTACCTTCATCAAGGGGAAAAATGAACAAAATTTAACAGGGAATGACAATATAGATTATTATGTCCCATGTGTTTTTTTTCCTACTTTATATCGTATATTGTCAATGCCACAGAGTTCTTTAATTCTTCTGAATCTGACTCTGCATGTACTTGTTATAGCTGTGTAGTACAGCTTTACTTTTTAGTCATTGAATGTGAGCCTTAAAGCAGAGTCATGAAACGCATGGGAAAATAGAATTTGAATTATGTGCCTGCAAGTAAGTACTCAGATAATATAATTCATATGAGATTCAAAAGAGGGCTAAGGTAACTAAAAGGCAAAAATCAGATTTCAGGCATTCTATATAGGACATGTATTTTAATTGAAGACACACTTTTCAGAAGGCAGTAGAAGAAGATCTGGTTTGTTAGTAGGCAAATCCAGAGAGAATGGAATCATGTATGTTCAGAATCTGGGAGAAGGAAGAGGGAAAGATAGAATGGACTAGTGATGCTGTTTAGCTTGACACTGGAAAAAGAAAATAAATAGAAATAAGATCTAACTAGATAAGAAATGTAAGGCAAGAGTTTGAGTACATTATAAAAGCCTAGCACAGAAAGCTGATGGATGACAGTGTTCGTAACAGAAAAGAGAATGATTAAAATAAAAGAGGGAAAGCATATTTGCCATGATGAGAAATTATTCTAATGTTAAACAAATGAATTTAACAGTAGGATAAAAAGTAGAAATAATTGTCCAGATTCTGCCATGTTATGAATGAAAAAACAAGGTAATGTCATCCCAAAAGTTATATTTTGTAGTGACAAAAAAGAACAAGATTTCAGAAGTGGAAACATTTATTTTAAAAAAAATCATTTGTATGCATTAGTTAAATAAATATTCTACATATTCTATACAGTTGGACCATTTTCAGCACCAATATGAATTTGACATGTTCCTTGCCTTCAAGAAGTTTACCATCTACTGATAGAGAGCTATTGCTACTGCTGCATAACAAACCATTGCAAAACTTACTAGCTTAAAACAAAAAACACTTGTGTAGCTCACAAGTTAATGGGTCAGCTGATCAATTCTGCTTAATCAGGTGAGGATCGCCTGATTGAGGCCTCTATGCAATGCCGTCACCTACTAAGTCAGTTGGCTGGTCCAGGAGGGCCTCAGTCGAGGACTAGTAGTAGCCTCTGTTCCATATGGTCTCTCACCCTCTTACTGGTGTCTGCAGTGCTCTAAGAGGGAACGCTGAAGCATGCAAGGCCTCCTCTGGCTTAGGTGTAGAACTAACAAATGGTTACTTCTGGTACATTCTATTGGCTAAAAGAAGTTGCAAGTCTATTCCAAGTTCAAGGAGAGAAGAAATAGACTCTACTTCCTTATACAGTGACTACAAAGTCACTTTGGAAAATGGAAGAATACAAAAAGGGAATAATTGAGAAGATATTTTGCTATCAATCTACCACAAGAGGAATGTAAACAAATTATGTTAAAGCAATATAGTAAAAGCTATAGTAACGGCATAGACAAGATGTATTTTTAAGAACACAGGAGAGTGAGCCACTACCTCTGATTAGATAAATTTAGAATAACTTCCCAGAAGAGATAACTCCTACCTGGCACTTAAAGAACAAGTAATATACTTAAAGATTGAGAAGCAAACACTACATAAAGACATTCCAAGAATAAGGGATTATGTAAGGGTTAAATCATGGTGGCCTGAGAGAATAACATTTAGAGCCTATAACTTAGTTTTGAATGGCTGAAGATGAGGTTAAATGGAGAAGACATAACATGCTAAGGTTATTTGACATTGTCCTATGAGAAAAACGAAGCTTATAAGAAGAGAGGAACAGAGCAAGGCTGAGAAATAGAAATACAGATATCTTGATAGAAAGCTACTAAAATAGTTGAGGGAGAGAAGATGAGAAATTAGAAATTAGATATGAAAGTCATCTGGAAGTCAATGGTTGACTTATTGGATGTTGGCATACAGGAGTCAAGGGCTGTGAATAAGGAAGAGGCATAGAGGATGGCACTAAGACTTTAGGCCTAACAATTGGGTTGATGTAGCACTATTCACTAAAAGGCTTTGCAGGATAAGTGGCTCCTATTTTGTCTATGTGAGAGAGGTTGTTGAGAATTAGTAGAGTTGTTTTAGCTTCCTCTGATGATGTTTTCATATGCATTTCAATGAGGTGGGAGAAATAGAAGTCAAATTGTAAATTGAGGAAAGCATAGGAAGTTAAGTGAAGGAGACATCTTGTGAAAATAACTATTTTATGATGCTTTCCTGAAAAAAGATGAAAGTTGTACAGTACGGCCGGAGGAGGATGAAAGATTGAAGGGAGTTTTTTTTTGTTTTGTTTTGTTTTTTGCTTTTTCGTGTTTGTTTTTATTTTTAGGATGAAAAGGCAGCATTTTTATAGGCTGAAAGAAAGGGAGAAATATATATGTGTGTGTGTGTGTGTGTGTGTGTGTTGAGAGAACTGGAGATAAGATTAGCTTTCAAGAGTACAAAGAAAGGCAATAAAAAACGTACATTAGATTTTTTTTTTTATGTGGCAAGAGGAGGAGTGGAGAGTTAAATGTCTGAATAGGCTCTCTTTTCACTGCTCAGATGGTTTGGTTAGTGGAGTAGGACACTTAGGAAAATTAGGAAGATATCAAATAGTTACTTCAGGAAATTTGGAAATAGGGCATGTTGAGGACACTTAGAAGACCTGTGAAGAAAGGCAGAAGGCATCCCTAAAGGAGGAAGCTATGTATGTATTGCCAGGAACCTTGCTAGGCCTTGCCATAGGCATTACTGAAATCTCTCATTAGCCCTTTGAGGTGCAGAACTCCATTCTACACACAGAGGATTGAAGATGCCTAAATTAAATAAAAACAAACTCACTGTCATCCAGTCAATTCTGACTCATAGAGACCCTATAGGACAGAGTAAAACTGCCCCATAGGGTTTCTAAGGCTGTAAAATCTTTACAGAAGCAGATTACCATGTCTTTCTCCCGTGGGGCAGCTGGTAGGTTTGAATTGCTGGTCTTTTGGTTAGCAACTGAGCACTTTAACCACTTTACCACCAGGAAGGTGCCTACAGGGTGTATAATCTAATAATCCTAACTCAAAGGGGTAAAGAGGTAAAGATTTGGATCTAAGTCCATCTGGCGCCAAAGCAGATCTTCTACACCGTAAACCAAAATCAAAAACCCTTTGCTGTCGAGTCAGTTCTTACTCATATGGGCAGTTTAAGGCTGTAAATCTTTACGGAAGCCAACTGTCACATCTTTTTTCTGTGGAGTGGCAGGTGGGTTCCAACCACCAACCTTTTGGTTAGCAGCTGATTGTTTAACCACTGTACCACCAGGGCTCTTTCCTATATCAAACTTCCCCCAAATATCCATTTTCTGTGGTTTTCCAGGAATAATTGCCCAGAACTTAGAGGGAAATTGGTGTGACCCTCTCCCTTGTCCCTGAAGAAAAAGAAGTTCTTCCTCTTATCACAAGAACAGGAGAAACCAGTTATAAAGATGACAGGCTCCTACAAGGAAAGGAGCCTGATGTCTCATTCTCGTGATGTACAGACACTCAGAGGGCAGACTTCCTGCTCTGACTCTCTTCTTTGTTTGGGTTAAGGCTTTCTATGGAATATAGCTGGGCTTGCACCATCTTTCTAATGCCTACCCAAGAAAACTATATGATGCATAAGAAGCTCCCAGCAACAGGAGCCTCTATAGGAGCTGAGGAAAAGTGTCAGAGGAGGTTATCCCAGAGTGCTCTTCACAAATATGGCAACTGTACATCTGAGAGACCTCATTCAGGCCCTTCCTAGGAATCCATCCATGCATCCCATGAGGCAAAAGGTTTTGGGCACCCCATGACTATATGAAAGCAACTAAAGAAGGACTAAAACACCATCCAGAGCTAGAACAAAGAGGAGACAGCTTCAAAATGGATTTGAAATTGAAATTTCAGTTCAAACTAAAGTGGATTGGACTTTTCAGAATGTGGAAGAGGAAAAAAGCTAAATGATCTAGGTAAACTGATGTTCCGAGGCAGTAATGAAAGAAACAACAAATCATAGTTATTATATAGTAATTGGAGAAAAAATAAAGTCACTTCCTAAGTTGACCCCTATTAAATTTGCTGGTAAACAAATTACACATGGAATCATAAAAACTTGAATTAATAGAGCCCCAGAGACTTAGTTTGGAAAGAGCTTTAGAGTTAAAGTCAAGACTGTAGACTCATACCTAGGGATGGTGCATGACAGGCAAAGTTCAAAAATCATGATAACATTCTGTATTGTAAGGTCTCAAAATTTTGAGTGCTGCCTTGATATCCTTAAGTCTCACAGGGCCCCGAAAGCCTTACCCATGAGTTCTGCTCTCACCATATGTGCTCCCATCCAGCCGTAAAGGCTCCCCACTCTTCTAATACCCCTATCAATCAGACCAGCTGCACCCCACCTGGTCCTCAACCTAATAATGGGATTCACCTCTCTGCCAGCCCATGAAATTATTCAAACAATCCACTCACACCCTCCTGTAGTAAACAGGAGTCACCCAATCCTCTTGTTACTACAAAGCCTGCTTCCCACAACACTTGCTGGCTTAGTTTGTTCCTGAGGGCAACCTCTGCTTGTTCTTGAATGGCATGTGGTATCCTCTTCCCCTGGGCTGTGAGTATATATGAATAAGAAGCTGCTGCCTGTCTCATCTGTCCAGTGTAAGGTGTCGTATGTTTGGCCATCTTATATTACTTAGGCCAAGGTATCTCTCCTTCATCATTGGGGTGAATAGGAGGTGATCTGAACACATTCATAAATGGCATTTTTATTTGTGCTTCACTTTGTTCATTAATCTATTTCTTACCATAGACATTATCAATGAAACAACCCCTAAACATCTTGCTTACATCTCGTATTCTCAGTCTTTTCTCCCCACAGCTGGGTTGCAACTTCAATTTCTATTTCATTTAAAAAGAAATCTTCTCCATTTCAATTATGACTTCTTTGGTTTCTTTCATTAAATAGATAAAGCTAATTATCTCTCCTCTATTTTAAGTAAACTTCTTACTCTGATTTCTCTTTTCTGGTGTTAAGTAGTCAGTCAAGGTCGAGAGGTTTAGATGTGCTTAGAGAGTTCTTCAGCAAACTCAAGAACACCCAGGAAAAGGATCAGAGTCACTGTCTCTCTAATGATGGAAAGATCCTGGGCTCTTTCTATCTGAGTTTATTTTAAAATATAAGCACCCCGTAATCCATTCTTCTTCTAAAATTAAATAAATAAGTCCTGAGTGAATGCCTGACTATTTTAATGAGTTAGTTTTTGACAAAAATGGTTGTTACATGATTTTAACTAATCAGTGATGTCTAGGGCTAGATATCTGGAGTTTATAAAGACAAAGAATTCCTCAAAGAAAATATTGGTGCTGCAAAAAGATGGCAAAATATTAACATGGTACCATGAAAAAATAATATAAACTTTGGTGGGACATAAATCTGAATTCAAGTCTATATGCATACTACTGACTTCGTTTCCTCAATTATAACACAGAAGCAATAATATTCTTTAGACAATTGTAATAAATAAATATCTAACATTAAATAAATGTTCATTTTCTTTCTTTCATTAACACTTATAAAGGGAAATGGGCCGTTATGCCCATACTAGATGATATTTGATGACTCGATGGCACTGGGTACTAACATTTTGGAGCCCACAAACACATTCACTTTTAGGTGAAATTACCCTTTATTTTATTGACCAAGACAAATGTATATTAGGCCTGGGAAATCTTTGAAGTTTATCATCATCATTTGACTCTCCCTGGAATGCTGTTTTCCATTTGAGTTCTACGCTCAGCCCCACCTTTGTGCTTTAAGATCCTTCCTGTTTTTACTAGAGGCTAGCTCCTGAACTATGAACGAGTTCTGTTCCCAAGTCTGTCTTTTAAGTCACATTTGTACAGAAGTCAGAACAGTTAGGTACAGCTTATGTCTAATGTCAGTTAGTCAAATATTTTTCTTAGTACACAGTGTATAGTATGCCTTTCCGTGCATAAAAAATATTAAAGAAACACTTCCAGATATTCTAAAACATCTTTAACATAATAATATGGTAATAATAATGTTTTGGTGCATGTTGCAAAGTAACACCCATTTGTTATTATGAATCATTGTATGTACCTCAAATTTTTATAGGTTTTACAGGGGTTGTTTTGTAACAACAGAATGTACATAATTAGAGTTTCCTAACCTGGGAGCTGGCTGTACTCTGCCAGTAGGAGAAATGAAGTCTTGATACATGCTACAATACACAATATGAATGGAGCTGGAAGACATTATGCTGAGTGTTATAGATTGATTTGTGTCCCCAAAAATTATGTATTGTAAATCCTAACCTCTATGTGATTATAATCCCCTTTGGGAATGGGTTGCCTTTGTTATGTTAATGAAACAGGATTAACGCAGGGTATGTCTTTAGCCAAGTTTTTTTGAGATATAAAAGACATTAAACAAGCAAGAGAGATGAAGAGATGTCAAGCCACAATTGATCACCCAGGAGCAGAAACTTGAAAGAGACAAGGAGCTTCCTCCAGAGTCTAAAGAGATAAAGCCTTCTCCTACAGGCAGCCCCCTGAACACAGACTTCTAGCCTCCTAACTGTGAGAAAATAAGTTTGTTTGTTAAAGCCACCCACTTGTGGTATTTCTGTTATACCAGCGCTAAATAACTCAGACATCGAGTGAAACTACAAAAGAACAAATATTGTATGATCTTGTTTATATAAAAAGTAAAGACAAATGTATACAGAACAAAATTTATTAGTGTTTACCAGGTGTGGCAGGAAGGGAAAAGGGGGATTAATGGTGATGGAAATATCGAGTTGATTAAGGGTAGGGTTGCATAGCCTATTATTACAATTGCTGTCAATAAGTCGTATACCTATAAAAAGCTGAATAGGCAAAAGTTGCATGATAGATATATTTACAATGACAAAAAAGAGTAGCAGCAGAGGCTGATTAAATATGACCAAAAACCTCATGGAATTTGGTTTCTTTGAGGTTCAGGGCCATGGTTTCATGAGACATCCCAGTTAACTGGCCTAATAATATGTTTAGTGCCTCTATTCTACCTCATAGTTTGATGTGTAGTGTCTGGGGTCTTAAAAACTTGCTAGCAGCCATGCAAGGCACAACAATTGGTCTTTATTCACCTGGAACAACAGAGGAAGATGGAGAGTCAGGGATACGAGGAGGATATGGAACGTGCGGCTAATTGCTTCCATAAACAACTATCAGCTTTGCCACGAAACCAGAAGAATCGGATGGTGCCTGGGTATCATTAATGAATATTTTGATCAAAGTTTCCATAGAAGAATTCTGATCAAAAGGGAAAAAATGCAGAACAGAATTTAAACCACTCATGAACCCCAGACTTCCTGAAGTCAAAGGTTGCATGAGCCCTCTAAACTATTTTGTTGAGATTATCTTTAAACCTTAAACCAAAAACATTCCCTGAAGTCTTCTTACAACCAAACAGTAGTTTAGCTTAACTAGTAAAAAATATCTGCCTTGAGCATTGCTGTTTTAAGAACTATCTGTATGGGATCAAACTGACAACAGCAACTTGAAAGATTAGATAGGAATCTTAGGGAGCAGTAAATTTATGTCAATGGGCAAGGAGCAACTCAGAAAAGGTGAATATGATTGCACAACTCAAAGAATGTAATCAATGTCACTAACTGATACATGTAGAAACTGTTGAACTGGTGTATGTTTTGGTGTTTACATTCTCAACAACAAAATTTTAAAAAATTACATATATATAAAATATCCTTCCTGTTTTCCAGTCTCCTTTAGCCAAAAACGTTACTAACATATATACAGTTACTAATACAGTCAAACCAATTGGCTAACTCTCCTATCCATTTGAATTTTAGGCTTTCTTTTTTTTTTTTTATCTTTAGTCTGTGTGCCCAGACTGTTTGTCCAGCATTTTACATAGATTATCTCATTTAAAGTAAAGCATGTTCATGAGATAGCTATACTTATTACCACTATTTTACATCTAAGTAAACTAAAGGTAGGGAGACTAAGTAGCATACTATGATCACATAGCCATGATGAAGTATATTTGAGATTCAAACACAGGCATTGTGCATCCTGAGCCCATGTTATTATTTTACTGATCACTATTCTATTCCCCAGGAGTCTCTGGGTAGCACAAACTGTTAAGCGCTTGGCTACTAACCAAAAGTAATCCACCCAGAGGCACCTTAGAAGAAAGCCCTGGCAATTTACATCTGAAAGATTACAGCCATTGAAAACTCTATGAAGCATAGTTCTACTCTGAAACACATCCGGTTGCCATGAGTTGGAATTGACTTGATGGCAAAGGGTTTTTATTTAATCTATTCCCTTGTTCTTCACCACCATCACTTCCAAACCTATAAGGGGTATACTTCAAGAGAACCATTTACAGGAAGTTGAATTTGTTGTCAGAGACATAAAATATGCTAGAATGCAATACATCATAGAACACGAAATCAGTTAATATGGACTATATTAATTGCTTGTTGCTACTATAACTAATTATCAACAATTCATGACTTAAAACAATATAAATCTATTATCTTACAGTTCTGGAAGTCAGAAATTTATAATCAGTTTCAATGAGCTAAAAATCAGTGTGTCAAAAGGCCTACTGTCTTTCCGGAGGCTCTAGAGTAGAATCTATTTCCTGATCTTTTCCAGCTTCTAATGTGCTTCTTTAAATTGGAAAAGAAACATTATAGAATATAGATTAAGTGAAGGATTTTGAGATGGGGAGATTATCCAGGATTATTCAGTTAGGCCCAATGTTATCAGAAATGTTCTTTTAAGAGAGTGACAGGAGGATCAGAGTCAGGAGGAGGTGATAAAATTATGGTAGCACAGCTGTCCAGGAGGAGGAAGAGAATGTTACCCTGCTGGCTTTCAAGGTGGAGGAGGGGGCCACAAGCCAAAAAATATAGACAGCCTCCAGAATTTGGAAAAAGCAAGGAGATGGGTTTTCCCCTAGAGCCTCCAGAAGGAATGTAGGCCTGCTGATATCTTGATTTCAGGCCACTGAAACCAGTTTCAGACTTCTGACCTCCAGAATTCTTAAGATAATAGATTTCTATTATTTTAAATCACTAAATATGTGGTAATCGGTTATAATAGCGATAGGAAACTAATATAGGGTCTATGAATTATAAGTCAGTTTTGCATATTCTGTAACAGTGTAAACATTGTTTTTCCCTGAAGAATGAACTTAAAGACAAAAGATGATTGAGATCTATCACTCCAAGTCAAGCAGTTTACCTACAGTCACTATATCTCTTCTTAATATATAGGAAAGCATGAAAACATAGCACAGATGCTGAGAAGAATGTTGGATGAAAAGATACTATCTCTGGCTACCCAGTTCTTTGAGTGTACATTCCCCAGCCCCTCAGCAGCTAGGATGTCTTTTTCCTCAAATGCATCAACACATAAAACACAGCACAGAGTTAATTTATCCAGCACTCCCTTCACTTCTATCAGCAGTATGTTATAGTTTTCAATGTACCTGTTTCACCCAAATCTGTTTTGTTTATTTCCAAGTATTCAATGTTTTTGATGTTGTCATACATTATATCATCTATTTTTAAATATCAGTGTCCTATTTTTCTTTACTAATACATACACAAATATTTTATTTCATATTTTATCTTGTATCCTAGGAGCTTGATAAAATCACTCTTTAGTTGTAGTGGTTTTTCGTAGTTTCTTTAGTGATCACCATTTATAAAAGAAGACAATTTTACTTTGTCCTTCACAACATATGGAGTCCCTGGGTGGCTCAAATCATTAGGTGCTTAGCTTCTAACTGAAAGGTTGATGGTTTGAATCCACTCACAAGCTCCTCAGAAAAATGGTCTGGAGGTCTTCTGAAAGATCACAGCCATCTATTTAAAACCATAAGGAGTGCAGTTCTACTCTGAAACACCTGGGTCACCATGAGTCAGAATTGACTCAAAGGCAATTTTTTCCCACAGTGTGTATATATACATACATATACATATACATATACATATACATATACATATACATATACATATACATATACATATACATATACATATACATATACATATACATATACATATACATATACATATACATATACATATACATATACATATACATATACATATACATATACATATACATATACATATACATATACATATACATATACATATACATATACATATACATATACATATACATATAATTTATTTTTATCCTTTTTTTTAACCTTACTACACTGGCTTGGACCTCCAGTACAAATGTGAAAAAATGTAATGATAACAGATAGGTACCCATGTCTTATTCCCAGTCTTAATGAAAAAGCATTCCATCTTCCAATATTATACTAGATGTAGACTTTTCATAATGCTTTTTTATTTATCAAGCTGAGCAAGTTCTTTCTATAGCATAAATAGATTTTGAATTCTGTTAAATGCTTCTTCTGGGGGTACTGAGATAATCCTATGATTTTTCTTTTTAGTATGCTGATGAGGAAATTGAAGACTCTCACCAACTTAAGCAGTCTGAAATTGATCAAACATGCAATCAAAATGCATTGATAATTACTAGCGATTGAGATGTGAAAACTGGAAACAAACAAGAAGGATCAATAGTTGGAAAATACGGACTTGTGATAGAAATGAAGCCAGAGATTGCATGATAGAATTTTGTCAAACCAATGACATTCTTTTCCAACATCTTTTTTCAACAACATAAATGGCTACTATACACATGGACTTCACCAGATGAAATACACAGGAATGAAATCAACTACATCTGTGGAAAGAAATGATGGAAAAGCTCAATATCTTCAGTCAGAACAAGGCCATGGGCAGCCTAGAACAGACCAACAATTGCTCATATGCAAGTTCAAGTTGAAGCTGAAGAAAATTAAAACAAATCTACAAGAGCCAAGGTATGACCTTGAGTATATCCCACCTGAATTTAGACACCATCCAAGAAGAGATTTGATGCACTGAAGAATAATGACCAAAGACCATACGAGTTGTGGGATGACATCAAGGACATCACACCTGAAGGAAGCAATAGATCATTTTAAAGAAAGAAAAGACCAAAACAGATGTCAAAAGAGACTCTGAAACTTGTTCTTGAGTGTAAGCTAGCTAAAGTGAATGAAACAAAATATGAAGTAAAAGAGCTAAACAGAGGAGTCCAAAAGGAGGCTCAAGAAGACAAAGTAAAGTATTATAATGAAACGTGCAAAGACCTGGAGTTAGAAAACCAAAAGCAAAGAAAACTCTCAGCATTTCTCAACCTGAAAGAACTAAAAAAAAATTCAAACCTTGAATTATAATTTTGAAGGATTCTACTGGCAAAATATTTAACAATACAGGAAGCATCAAAAGAAGGTGGAAGGCAGTGGGTTGGAGAGGGATGCTGGTGAGGAGTGAGCTTCTTGGATCAGGTGGACACTTGAGACTATGTTGTCATCTCCTGCCTGGAGGGAAGATGAGAGGATGGAGGGGGTTAGAAGCGGTGAAATGGACATGAAAAGAGAGAATGGAGTGAGAGAGCAGACTGTCTCATTAGGGGGAGAGTAATCGGGAGTGTGTAGCAAGGTGTATATGGGTTTTCGTGTGAAAGACTGACTTGATTTGTAATCTTTCACTTAAAGCACAATTAAAATTATATTTTAAAAAAAAGAAGATGGAAGGAAGACACAGAGTCACTGTACCAAAAAGAATTGTTTGATATTCAACCATTTTAAAAGGTAGCATATAATCAAGAATCAATAGCATTGAAGGAAGCAGTCCAAGCTTCACTGAAGGCATTGGTGAAAAACAAGGCTCCAGGAATTGACGGAATATCAATTGAAATGTTTCAACAAAAGGATGTAGCATTGGAGGTGCTCACTTGCCCATGCCAAAAAAAATTGGAAGACAGCTCCCTGGCCAACTGCCTAGAAGAGATCTTTGTGCTCACTCCAAAGAAAGGTGATCCAACAGAATGTGAAATTTATCAAAACAATATTATTAATATCATATGCAAGTAAAATTTTGTTGCCAGTCATTCAAAAATTGTTGCAGCAGGAATCCACAGGGAAGAGCCAGAAATTCAAATTAGATTCTGAAGAGGACATGGAACAAGGGATAGCATTGCTGATGTCAGACTGGCCTTGCCTGAAAGCAGAAAATACCAGGAAGATGTACTTGTGTTTTATTGACTATACAAAGATATTCAACTATGTGGATCATAACAAATTATGGATAATATTGTGAAAAATGGGAATTCCAGAACACTTAATTGTACTCATGCAAAAGTTATACATAGAACAAGAAACAGTTGTTTGAACAGAGCAAGAGGATACCACGTGGTTTAAAATCAGGACAGGTGTGCATCTTGGTTATATCCTTTCACCGTACTATTCAAACTGTATGCTGAGCAAATAATCTGAGAAGTTGGACTATATGAAGAAGAATGCAGCACCAGGATTAGTGGAAGACTTGTTAACTATGTACAATATGCAGGTGACACAATCTTGCTGAAAGTGAAGAGGACTTAAAGCACTTACTGATGAAAATCAAAGACTACAACCCTCAGTATGGATTACAGCTCAACATAAAGAAAACAAGAATCCTCACAACTAGACCAATAAACAACATCATGATAAATGGAGAAAAGATTGAAGTTGTCAAGGATTTCATTTTACTTGGATCTACAATCAATGCCCATAGAAGCAGCAGTCAAGAAATCAAAGGATGCATTGCATTGGGCAAATCAGCTACAAAAAAACTCTTTAAAGTGTTGAAAAGCAAAGATGTCAGTTTGAGGGCTAAGGTGAGCCTGACCCGAGCCATATTTTCAATAGCCTGATATGCATGGGAAAGCTGAATAATGAATAAGGAAGACCAAAGAACAACTGATACCTTTGAATTATGGTGTTGGTGAAGAATATTGACTATATCATGCACTGACAGAGGAATAAACAAGTCTGCCTTGGAAGAAGTACACCTAGAGTGTTCTTTGGAAGCAAGGATGGCAAGACTTCATCTCAAGTCCTTTGGACGTGTTATCCGGAGAAACCAGTCCCTGGAGAAGGGCACTACGCTTGGTAAGGCAGGGGGTCAGCAAAAGAGAGGAAGACCCTCAATGAAATGGACTGACACAGTGGCTGCAACAATGGGCTCAAGCATGACAGCGATTGTAAGGATGGTGCAGGACAAGGCAGTGTTTCCTTCTGTTGCGCATAGGGTCACTATGAGTCAGAACCGACTCGACAGCACCTAACAACAACAACGACAAGCTATGAATGGGAGCCCTGGTGGCACAGTGGTTAAGAGCCCAGGCTGTTAACCAAAAGATCAGCAGTTCGAATCCATCAGCTGCTCCTCAGAAACCATATGGGGTAGTTATACTGTCCTATAGGGTTGCTATGAGTCGAAGTCGACTCGATGGCAATGGATTTGGTCTTAATGGAAGCTATGAATGACAGAGTAGGGTGCAGAGAAAGAAGCATTGGGGTTTATCAAAATATTTCTGAAGAAGATTCCTTTTTGGCCTTACTTCATTTGGGTCTTCTGTATGGATAAACTGACTCTACTATACACAATGTTGAGTCTGGCTTGGAAGAGATGGATAGGATCTTGCTTAGAGAAAAACTGCATGTAAATTATAGTGTCTTAGTTATCTAGTAGTGCTGTTACAACAGAAATATCACAAGTGGATGGCTTCAACAAAGAAAATTGTATTGTCTCACAGTCTAGCAGACCAAAGTCCAAATTCAGGGTGTCAGCTCCAGGGGGTGGCCTTCTCTCTGTTGGCTCTGAAGGAAGATTCCCCATCACCAATCTTCCCCTGGTTGAGGAGCTTCTCAGGTGCAAAGACCCCAGGTCCAAAGGAAGCGCTCTGCTCCTGGTGCTGCTTTCTTGGTGGTATGAATTCCCCAATGCTCTGCTTGCTTCCCTTTTATCTCTTGAGAGATAAAAGGTGGTGCAGGCCACACCCCAGGGGAACTCCCTTCACCTTGTATCAGGGAGCTGACCTGGGTAAGAGTGGTGTTACAATCCCACCCTAATCTTCTCAACATAAAACCACAATCACAAAATGGAGGACAACTGTACATGGCCTAACCAAGTTGATACACACATTTTGGGGGGAACATAATTCAATCCATGACGTATAGTCTCAATTCTGAGACACTAAAAAGCACTGAAGAAAGAAATTAATGAGTAAACGCTATAGAACACATGAAATGTTCTAATCTTTTCAAATAATATCTGTTCTCTTTCATCATATATAGATCCATCTTTGCTATACAGTATTTTATTTGTTGGTTGAAAATCTTCAAAGGCAACCTGGCCAATAATATTCCCAGAAGATTGGTTCACCATCTGCTCAAGCAGTAAAATTTAATGGCACTTGGTAAATATCAGTCTCATGCTCTTTCTACACAGCACTAAAGAAAGGAGAAATTTCACAATGCCCCAGTTATTTTTAGTTACTAAATAGGAAAATTTGACTTGGTGTAAATGTTGAGTCTCATTTTGGTAATTGATAATAACCCTAAAAATTAAATAATGACCAAATTTTGACATTTAATAATGCTATGTGACAAAAGTAGATTCATGCGAGGCTTTACCCTTAATAATAATTTTTGTTTGTCTGTTTTTTTACCCTTAATAAAGTTTATGAAGATAGAATAATCCCATTGTATATTTATTCATCCAACATATTTTCTTGAACACTTTGTGAACCAAGCAAGGCTTGGACACTAAGTAGCAAGAAAGAAAAAAAACCTTGTTCTTAAATTTTATTTGAAATAAGTCAATAAGCAAATGAACATAGAGTGTCAGCAATATGTGCTTAAGTGCTAAGTGATTCCAATTGACAAAAATGCACTGTTATTTTTGGAAATATACTTTTTTAAAGATAATCAGGAAAGGTTTTCCTGAAAAGGTGACATTTTAAAAGATACACAAATAGAGTTGAGTGATCAAGGCAGTTATCTGGAGAAAAATGCTAAGCAAAAAGAACAGCTGGTGCAAAATCCCTGAGGCAGGAGCACGGCTGAGGAACAAGAAGGAGACCATTGTGTTTAGTACAGAGGAATTAAGGGGGAGACTGTTTAGGAGACAAAGTCCAAGGTACCTAGGGATGAAGGGGCCAGATTAAGTGACGCACTTTGACTCAAAGAAAAACACTTTGGATTTTATTACTAGTTTGATGGTAAATCATTGAAGAATTTGAATAAGGGAATAAATGTTTTAAAAGGATCACTGGGGCTGCTACATGGGCACAAAAGAGGAAGCAAAATAACCAAGTAGGAAGGTACTATATAGGTTAAGGTGAGAGATGATGGTGGATTAGGCTAGGCAGCAAGTAAAAGAAACAAGTTTCAGGACTCTGTATCCCTTTTGGAGTTTTTGCTAATGAATTGGATGAGGATTATGAGAGAAAGAAGAGTCTAGATGTCTCTATGGTTACTAGGTTACCATTAGGTGAATGACTGGGTCAGTTACTAAAATTGGGAACACTGAGAAAGAAGGAGTATGTTATAGGGGGTGAGGGAGGAGGTAAGGAAAGGGTGGAAGGTCCAATTTTGAAAAATACCAAATGTGAGATGCCTATTAAACACCTACATGAGATGTTAGTTAGGCAATTGGTTGTAGAATTCTGGAATTTAGGAATAGATGCCAAATCTATTGAAAAGAAATTGGAACTCACTAGTTTTTTGGTTTAGGTTAGTATGTAGGTGATATTTAAAGCCATGAGTGTTCACAAGAAAAGTTCCATGTTGACAACTTGAATCATTCCATTGTTGGTACTCTGGAATATTCCACCATAGAGTAACTACTGAGGTAAAATGAAGAACTAAGCACTTTCTATTTGTAGAAGAGCTAGAAAATGAAGTTTAAATAAAAATAGAAACTTCATGAGAGATACAGGGTTAGACATCATTTTTTCTTATTGTAAAACCTGGAATCCATCCAAAAATACACCATCTTCTTATTTATAAGTTCATCACAGCTCATAGAATAGCACCTCAGAAGAGTAGCACATATTAAATATCTTTATCAATATTGATATAAATATAATCTGCTTTTGTTGCTATTTACTGGCAATGACAGAATTTTTTTCTTTTTTTCCCTTCCCAGATTATCAGTTATGTGGATAGCCAATATATTTAGAAATGATATCAATAAACTAAAAGAACTGTATTGGACTTCACTCAAAATGATGTATTCCTGGTTGATTTAAAAAAAAAAAAAAGTCCGGAACTTTTATGTATTACTTAAAATTTTGAATAATACTTTGGCACTGAAATTACCCTAGGACTATAAATTGATAGTACTTCCACCTATATGGGACATAGGGGCTATTGTAGTTCTTTCAAAAGAGCAAAAAACAGTATATTCCCCTGATAAACACACTGTCTATCCCCACAGAACACAGTCTGAGCAAGTTCGTTGCTTTGACCTGACAGTGCAGAGAACAACATTAATAAATGGGGTGTACTGGGTTGTATAAAGAACAGATGTGAGTTTTCTGCTCCACTGTACAATGAATTAATTCTCTATCTCTCCATTTATACACTGTGGTCACCATTGAAGACCTGTGTTTAAAGGCTCTGTGTTAAAGCACTCTTCATATAGTCTCCACTATTTCAAAAGTCTCTGGTGGCATTTAAAATTACTCCTTTAAGACATAGACCTTTTTTAAAAGTGTTAAGAAAGGGGGCTTGTACCTGAAATGCCTCTGAAATATAATTTTTGTTCCTGGCTTCTCCAAATAACACTTGCTTAGACCTGCTGCCTGGAATAACTGGAATTGTGCGATTACCTATAACTTTGTCCCTGTGGAAAATGTAGTTGAAATATATTCTGTAACAAATATTGCCACATTATTTTTTATCTGACTCAAAGGATACACACCTTTAAGCTTCTAGGGATGTAGCATTAGCTAAGAGTTTAGAAGACTGATCCATGAAAGCAATGCACATATTTAAATACCACACCAAAGTAAAAGTGCTTTTTGTCATAGATTTCATTATTTGAAGCCAAATGTCATGCAAACCTCATGCGTATTTATTGTTTCTCTGGCAACAAACCAAAGTCTTTTGGATAAAATCTACTGTAAAATCTATTACTAGACAGAAGTAAGGAATATGGAAAGTTTTCCCAGCTCCTAATATATTCTGACCATTGAACTAGGTATTTGTGCTACTCTTGCTTGTTCAATCACAATAACAGACTGTAATGGTAGGAACCTCTACCTTTGGATTGTTACTTCCCATCTGCAAAAGATAGAAACAATGATACATAACTTAAAAATATTAAAGGAATTATGCTTATAAATTGCTTAGCTTAGTCTTTGCACAGAAAGTTCCCTCTAAATGTTTTCTACATACCACCCATTAGTTAAAGTATCAGCAACAAATTAAGAAACAAAATGTTTTCTATGTAACTTAGTCCAGGTTATATAGATCATGAGAGAAAGATCTAGAATTTAAATCCAGAGCTATCTGTCTCCAAATATATATAATCCCCACATTTATTGAATGCTTAACTGTGGTAGGACTTCACATGCGTTCTTTCCCTTAATTAAAAAAATACTTCTTTTGACAGAGGTAATCTTATTCCCATTGTATAGATGAGAAAACTTCAAATCAAAGATACTAAAGAGCATTCCTAAAGCCACTAAAGTTCACAGAAGTAGAAATCAAAACCAGATGATTAACGATGAGGTGATCCCTTTAAATGATTGTGGAATGAATAAGTGGACCAGACTTAAAATCTGAAGATTTTCTTCAGAGTCATTCCACCACACTCCAAGCAAAGATCTAAAATTCTTGCTTACATAGTGGTAACCTAGCTGTCAAGCCATGATGAACTTTTCAACACTGC
The DNA here is from genome assembly GCF_024166365.1 of Elephas maximus indicus. Lineage (NCBI taxonomy): Eukaryota > Metazoa > Chordata > Mammalia > Proboscidea > Elephantidae > Elephas > Elephas maximus. The sequence continues at coordinate 134,431,327 of NC_064822.1, read as the reverse complement.
CACCAGTCCTTCAAGGGTTTAAGATAAATCCAACAGATACAGAGGTGGGGCCAAGATGGCTAACTAGTCAGAAGCTTCCACTGAACCCTCTTGCAACAAAGTCCCAAAAAAACAAAGGAATCTATTACATATATGACAATTTATGAACCCTGAGCATCAAACACAGGACTAAGGAATCAATCTGAGTGACAGGGGAGCAAGAGAAAGTGCAGAAGCAGCAACGAGTAGTCAAGCCCATGCTGCGCCTCGGCTCTGATTCCTTGGTGCCATTCTTTAGCACGAATGCTGCAGCGCTGATGATAGTTTCCTGAGACATGGCAGAAGGCAAGCAAAGTGGTGCACCCCTGAATCTGTGGAATGTCTAAAGTGTGGCTGGCTGCAGAGTTCAGGAAGCTGCTGCTTCAGTGAGAGAAGTCAAATGAAGTGCCAGCACCCTGATCCCCTGGCGTGATGGCCACAGATCTGGCTGAGGAGTTTAGGACAAAGCTGCTTCAGCTAAAGAAGGCAAGTGCAGGATGCGGCCCTAACCCCCTGGGGCAATCATGGCAGGGACCCAGCCAGCACACACAGGCTACAACACTTCTGGAATCAGAGATGAAACAGTGCTCTTGACACAAGATAAGTGATTTTGTCTAACTTACCGCATGGATCTAATAGCTCCTTCTTTTGAAAGTACTCTCTTCTATCTATCTGATCCCTCCTCCTCTACCCCAACTGGCTTCATTAGCAGTTGAATTCCCTGGGCCTGAGATAGAACATACTGTGCCCTCTCTGACCCCTTCTCTTGGCCTGGGAGAAGGAGCAAATTAACAAAGGGGAGGAAAATACTTCCCTGACTCCCCTAAACTGGAAGCTCAGAGCAGAAGCAGCTCCAGTCTAGGCATAAGCTTTCCACAGACTTTAGCTGTCACCCCTACATAGAACCAGGTGGCTATTATAATGCAAGTGCAAATCTGTTAGAGGTCTGACTGTAATTGTTTCAGCAGTGTGGTGGAGAGGTGGGTTTTGGAGGTCTGATACCACTCAGCCTATTAAACAGAGTACTCACCTACCCACAGCAGGGACCTGAGGGTTGAGGCTCCATCCATGCCACCTAGCAACCTACAAATTGGGTCTGATGATATTGGTGCCTACTAGTCTTTATAGGTGTAAGCATTGGGTGCCTAAGGTACAGCTACAGAGCCCACCCACCAGAGCACTCTAGAGAACAGAAATGCTCCTACTTCGCTGACACTTGGGGGAAGGCTATCAGCACTGTGCCATCCCAGATTGTGACCCCCAGCCACTACCAGAAACAAGTGCATACAACCAATACTACTACTTCTCTAAGATAGAAGATGAGAGCCTACACTACACAACAGGTAACCGACTATGAGGATACCTGACCTGAATCTATACAAGAATAGTGAATGGACTCATAGGCTCATATACCTGGTAACAGCTCTAACCATCTGGTAACAGGACATTAGTGCTTCAAAGCCTCCAATACTCAAGTTAGTGTGCTCTAGTAGCCTATTTGGGTATATTGAAACAAAACAAAGCAAGAAGATAGGACACAGTGAATGAACATAAGATAAATTATTACAATAACTTATACGTGGCTCAGAGACAGCAGTCAATAACAAATCACATAAAGAAGAAGACCATGATTGCTTCAACAAACTCCCAAAACCGAGAATCAAGGACACTCCCAAAACCGAGAATCAAGGACTCTCCCAGATGAGGATGTATTCCTAGAATTGCCAGATGCAGAATACAAAAGATTAATATACAGAAAGCTTCAAGACATCAGGAATGAGATCAGGCAATACACAAAAAAAGCCAAGGAACACACAGATAAAGCAGTTGAAGAAATTAAAAAGATTATTCAAGAATATAATGAAAAATTTAATAAACTGCAAGAGTCCACAGAGAAACAGTATTCAGCAATTCGAAAGATTAACAATAAAATTACAGAATTAGACAACTCAATACAAAGTCAGAGGAGCGGAATTGAGGAACTGGAAAGCAGAATTGGAGAGATGGAGGATAAGGCACTTGGCAGCAATATATTTGAAAAAAATCAGATAAAAGAATTAAAAAAAAAATGAAGAAACCCTAAGGATCATGTGGGACTCTATCAAGGAGAATAACTTGCAAGTGACTGCAATACCAGAATAGGGAGGAATAACAGAAAATACAGAGAGAATATTTGAAGATTTGCTGGCAGAAAACTTTCCTGACATCATGAAAGATAAAAGGATATATATCCAAGATGCTCATTGAACCCCATAAAAGGTAGATCCCAAAAGAAAGTCACCAAGACATATTATCATCAAACTTGCCAAAAACCAAAGATAAAGAGAAAATTTTAAGAGCAGCTAAGGATAAGCAAAAAGTCACCTACAAAGGAGAATCAATAAGTTCGGACTACTTGGAAGAAGCCATGCAGGCAAGAGAGCAATGGGATGACATATATAGAGCATTGAAGGAGAAAAATTGCCAGCCAAGAAACATATATCCAGCAAAACTGTCTCTCAAATATGAAGGTGAAATTAAGTCATTTACAGATAAACACAACCTTAGGGAATTTGCAAACACCAAACCAAAACTACAAGAAATACTAAAGGGAATTCTCTGGTTAGAAAATCAATATCAGATATCAACACAACACTAGGGCACAGAACAGAGCATCCAGATATCAACTCAGACAGGGAAATTCACAAAAATAAATAAGATTTAAAAAAAAAAAAGCTCAAAATGGAATCAGCAGTGATGTTATCATGTAAAAGATGACAATAATAATGAGAGACTAAATAAAGTAGGCACAGATCTTCTATATGGAGAGGAAATCATGGCAATATAGGGAGATACAAGTTAGGTTTATATTTAGAAAAATAGGGGTAAATATTAAGATAACCACAAAGAAGACTATTGATCCCACACTTCAAAATAAAAACCAACATAAACGTAAAGACTCAGCAAAAAAAAATTCAACTACAATGAAAAAGAGAAACACACAATTTACAAAGGAAAACTCCTCAGCACAAAAAAGTAAGTGGGAAAATGAAACTGTCAACAACATACAAAAAAAGGCATCAAAATGACTGCTCTAAACTCATACCTATCCACAATTACACTGAATGTAAATGTATTAAATGCATCAATAAAGAGACAGAGAGTGACAGAATGGATCAAAAAACATGATCCAACTATATGCTGCCTACAAGAAACACATCTTAGGCTTAGAGACACAAAAAAAATAAAACTCAAAGAATGGAAAAAATACATCAAGCAAACAGCAATCAAAAAAGAGCAGGAGTAGCAATATTAATTTCTGACAAAATAGACTTTAAGTTAAATCCACCGCAAAGGATAAGGGAGGACACTATATAAGGATTAAATGGACAATTTACCAGGAAGATATAATCATATTAAATATTTATGTACCCAGTGACAGGGCTGCAAGATACATAAAACAAACTCTGAAAGCACTGAAAAGTGAGATAGCTCCACAATTATAGTAGAAGACTTCAACCTACCACGTTTGGTGAAGGACAGGACATCCAGTAAGATGCTCAATAAAGACACAGAAGATCTAAATGCCACAATCAACCAGTTTGACCTCACAGACATGTACAGAACACTCCACTCAACAGCAACCAAGTATACTTTCCTTTCTACTGCACATGGAACATTCTATAGAATAGACCATATATTAGGTCATAAAGCAAGCAGCATCCAAAAATCAAAATATTACAAAGCATATTCTCCGACCATAAGGCCATAAAAGTAGAAATCAATTACAGAAAAAGCAGGGAAAAAAATAAAATACTTGGAAACTGAACAATACCCTGCTCAAAAAAGACTAAGTTATAGAATATATTAAGGATGAAATAAAGAAATTCATAGAACCCAATGAGAATGAAAACACTTCCTATCAGAACCTTTGGGACACAGCTAAAGCAGTGCTCAGAGGTGAATTTATATCAATAAATGCACACATCCAAAAAGAAGAAAGGGCCAAAATCAAAGAATCATCCCTACAAATTGAACAAATAGAAAGAGACCAACAAAAGAAACCCTCAGGCACCAGAAGAAAACAAATAATAAAAATAAGAGCAGAATTAAACGAATTAGAGAACAGGAAAACAATTGGAAGAATTAACAAGACCAAAAGCTGGTTCTTTGAAAAAATCAACAAAATTGATAAACCATTGGCCAGATTGACAGAAGAAAAACAGGAGAGGAAGCAAATAACCCAAATAAGAAATGAGATGGGTGATATCACAACAGAATCAACTGAAATTAAAAGAATTATATCAGATTACTGCAAAAAATTGTACTCTAACAAATTTTAAAGTCTAGAAGAAATGGATGAATTCCTATAAAAATACTACCTACTTAAACTAACACAAACAGAGGTAGAACAACTACAGAGACTCACAATAAAAGAAGAGAAAGAACAGGTAATTAAAAAACTCCCCAAAAAATAATGCCCTGGCCTTGACGGCTTCACTGCAGAGTTCTACCAAACTTCAGAGAAGAGTTAACACCACTACTACTAAAGGTATTTCAGAGAATAGTAAAGGACAGAATACTCCCAAACTCATTCTATGAACCCAGCATATCCCTGATACTAAAACCAGGTAAAGACACCACAAAAAAAGAAAATTACAGACCTACATCCTTCATGAACTTAGATGCAAAAATCCTCAACAAAATTCTAGCCAATAGAATTCAACAACACATCAAAAAAATAATTCACCATGACCAAGGATTCATACCAAGTATGCAGGGATGGTTCAACATTAGAAAAACAATTAATGTAGTCCATATAAATAAAACAAAAGAAAAGAACCACATAATTTTATCAATTCGTGCAGAAAAGGCATTTGACCAAGTTCAACATCTATTCATGATAAAAACTCTCAGCAAAATAGGACTACAAGGGAAATTCCTTAACATAATAAAGGGCATTTATACAAAGCCAACAGACAACATCATCCTAAATGGAGAGATTCTGAAAGCATTCCTCTTCAGAACGGGAACCAGACATGGATGCCCTTTATCATCACTCTTATTCAACATTGTGCTGGAGGTCCTAGCCAGAGCAATTAGGCTATATAAAGAAATAAAGGGTGTCCAGATTGGTAAGGAAGAAATAAAAGTATCTCTATTTGCAGATGACATGATCTTATACACAGAAAACCCTAAAAAACCCTCAAGGAATCTACCGAAACTAATAGAAGAGTCCAGCAGACTATCAGGATACAAGATAAGCACACAAAAATCAGTTGGATTCCTCTACACCAACAAAAGGAACATTGAAGAGGAAATCACCAAATCAATACCATTTACAGTAGCCCCCAAGAAAATAAAATACTTCAGAATAAATCTTACCAGAGATGTCAAAGACCTATACAAAGAAAACTACAAGACGCTACTGCAAGAAAGCAAAAGAGACCTACAAAGTGAAAAACATTTCCTTACTCCTGGATAAAAAAGGAAGACTTAATATTGTAAAAATGTCTATTCTACCAAAAGCCATCTATGGATACAGTGCAATTCTGATCCAAATTCCAATGACATTTTTTAATGAGATGGAGAAACAAATCACCAACTTCATATAGAAGGGAAAGAGACCCCAAATAAGTAAAGCATAGCTGAAAAAAAGAACAAAGAGGAAGCCTCACTCTACCTGATTTTAGAACCTATTATTATACCGCCACAGTAGTCAAAACAGCCTGGTACTGATACAACAACAGATACATAGACCAATGGAACAGAATTGAGAATCCAGACATAAATCCATCCACATATGAGCAGCTGATATTTGATAAAGGTCCAAAATCAGTTAACTGGGGAAAAGATGGTCTTTTTAAGAAATGTTGCTGGCATAACTGGTTATCCATCTGCAAAAAAAATGAAACAAGACCCATACCTCACATCATGCACAAAAACTACCTCAAAATGGATCAAAGACCTAAATATAAAACCTAAAATAATAAAGTTCATGGAAGAAAAAATAGAGACAATGCTAGGAGCCCTGATATATGGCATAAACAGTATGCAAAATATTACTAAAAATGTAGAAGAGAAACCAGATAACTGAGAGCTCCTAAAAATCACACATCTATGTTCATCTAAAGACTTCACCAAAAGAGTAAAAAGACTAGCTACAGACTGGGAAAAAGTTTTTAGCTATGACATTTCCAATCAGCGTTTGATCTCTAAAATCTACATGATACTGCAAAAACTCAACTACAAAAAGACAAATAACCCAATTAAAAAATGGGCAAAGGATATGAACAGGCACTTCACTAAAGAAGACATTCAGGCTGCTAACAAATACATGAGGAATTGCTCATGATCATTAGCCATTACAGAAATGCAAATCAAAACTACAATGAGAGTCCATCTCACTCCAACAAGGCTGGCAAAAATCCAAAAAACACAAAATAGTAAATGCTGGAGAGGCTGTGGAAAGACTGGAACACTTATTGCTGGTGGGAGTGTAAAATGGTACAACCACTTTGGAAATTGATTTGGCGCTTCCTTAAAAAGCTAGAAATAGAACTACCATACGATCCAGCAATCCCACTCCTTGGAATATATCCTAGAGAAATAAGAGCCTTTACACGAACAGATATATGCATGCCCAAGTTTATTGCAGTACTGTTTACAATAGCAAAAAGATGGAAGCAACCTAGGTGACCATCGATGGATGAATGGATAAGTAAATTATGGTCTGTTCACACAACGGAATACTACGCATCAATAAAGAGCAATGAAGAATCCATAAAACATCTCATAACATGGAGAAGTCTGGAAGGCATTATGCTGAGTGAAATTAGTCAGTTGCAAAAGGACAAATACTGTATAAGACCACTATTATAAGAACTGAAGAAATAGTTTAAACAGAGAAAAAAATGTTATTTGATTGTTACAAGAGGGGGAGGGAGGGAAGGAGGGAGAAGGGCTTTCACTAATTAGATAGTAGATAAGTTTTATTTTAGGTGAAGGAAAAGACTACACACAATACAGGAGAGGTCAACACAATTGGACTAAACCAAAAGCAAAGAAGATTCCTCAATAAACTGAATGCTTTGAAGACCAGCGAAGCGGGGGTAGGGGTCTGGGGACCATGGCTTTAGGGGACATCTGAGTCAATTGGCGTAATAAAATCTATTAAGACAACATTCTGCATCCCAGTTTGAAGAGTGGCGTCTGGGGTCTTAAATGCTAGCAAACCCCATCTAAGATGCATCAATTGGTCTCAACCCACCTGGAACAAGGAAGAATGAAGAACACCAAAGACACAAGGTAACTATGAGCCTAAGAGATAGAAAGGATCACATAAACCAGAGACTACATCAGCCTGGGACCAGAACTAGATGGTACCGGCCACAACCGATGACTGCCCTGACAGGCAACACAGGATTGCAGTGGGATGCAGACCCAAATTCTGACTTCATGGTCAGACTGGGACTAGAAGAACCCCAGAGGTCATGGTCCCCAGACCTTCTGTTAGCCCAAGATAGGAACCATTCCCAGGGTCAGCTCTTCAGACAGGGATTGGACTGGAATATGGGACGGAAAATGTTACTGGTGAAGAACAGCCTTCTGGGATCAAGTAAACACATGAGACTGTGTTGGCGTCTCCTGTCTGGAGGGGAGATGAGAGGGCAGAGGGGGCCAGAAGTTGCCCGAATGGACATGAAGAGAGAGTGGAGGGAAGGAGTGTGCTTTTTCATTAGGGGAAGAGCAATTATAAATGTATAGCAAGGTGTGTATAAATTTTTGTATGAGACTGACTTGATTGGCAAACTTTCACTTAAAGAACAATAAAAATTAAAAAAATATATAAATCCTACAATGTCACAATATATGGGTTAATAACTAGTTTCTTTTGAGAAAAGGGCAAGATGTATATGGTCCCTTCATCTCTTCGTAAACCTACGGAAAGGCATTCAAAGTCAGGGCATCTACTGGATGTAATGTGGGTTTTGATGCGGTAGCACCAGGTCGACTAGGTTTGAACTATCACCTATTTATAGATTTTTTTTTTTTTTTTAGAAATGCAACCTGGAGACTTTGGGACAGTGATAAATATTGTGGAACTCGTTATCAAGGAGGAAAGTCTCCAGAATACAAGAAAATGTGTTTGGATATAGCTGAGCATGGAGTCTCTTCTTGTATAACACCAGCTTAACTAGTTATGAAGAACTTGATTCCAATCCGAATAACCACAGAACTCCTACAAAATAAAACTGGCTCAAGTTTAATATACATGGTTCATTGTTTTATTGATTTTGGAGTGTTTAACAAATTTTGTTAATAAAAAGGTATACTTTAACATCTCTCTAGGAGTTTCCAATATTTGTGAGAGGGTAATATAGAATTTAAATATATTAAATTTAAATATATTAAATTCTATATTACCCTCTCACAAATATTGGAAACTTCTAGAAAGATTTCATTTTATTTTTCTGGTCTATGTCATTAGTATCTTTTTTTTTTTTTTTTTCTAAAACCTCATAGGTTTGTTTTTAAGCTTTTGAGTCCAGGGACAAATAATTATGTCCCTAGAGCCAGGCATACTACAGTGTAGGAAGCTTGCCCACACAGCTATGCCAAGATACCTTAGCTCTTTTATTATTAAACTCAGACTTTCACTGATTATTTGCCAAATAATACGGAAGCAGAAACAAAGTTAAAATAAAAGAAAACAAATTAGAGCTGTAGAGATATAATTAGCTCTTTCACACTGACAGGTAGCCAGGAAAAGGCTTCATATCCTTAAAACTCAAACTGCCTAATTTTAAGAGACAGGATGAACGAGCTAGTGTTCCAGTAAAATGCACCTCTATCAAAATATGGGCTTTTTGTCTGAGGATTGGTGTTTAATGCAAAAAGGAAGCTAAAAGCAACAAACTCATTGGCAAGCCTGGCTTAAGGAAAATATGAAACCACATCTGCTGAGGAAAACTTCTCATGCAGAAAATTCGGAAACGTTACAGATGCAAAGGAAACAATGAGAATTTTTAGAACAGTTATGTTTCCACTGATCACAGTAATAAAACCTTGTATTTGTGTAGGTCTTTTATTTTACTTTCAATTCTTGTTTAAATGGATCATCACAAAAACCCCACTCTTGTATATGACTGGCATCACTGTCACACAAGCATCCCACGCTCATTCTTATTTCCACATCCCTCTCTCAATCCCTGTTAGATTAAAAGTTTAGGTGTACTAAGCCAGATCTATAATGGGAGGGGGAACAAGCAAGGTAGTAATGGGATGGTGGCATGGTTAAGCACAGAGTCTAGACTGAAAGCAGACTTGGATCTGAGCTTTAGCTCTACCACTTCCTGGTTCTATGTGCCTGAGCAAATTATTTAATCTCTGTAAACCTGTTTCTTCCCCAGTAAAATGGGTATAATAATTCCTACTTCATGAGGATGTTGTGAGTTTTAAATAAGATCATGAATATAAAGAGTTTCATATAAGACCTCATGCATAGAGACACTCAGTACTTTTAGCATAAATATTATTGTAACTGTTATGAATTACCAATTAGTTTTTCATAGTTAGCTCTTTGCTAACTGCTTCACATGTGCAAAAAGATGCTATAAAATGTCTTAATCTCTGTACAATCTTCTTTCACCAACTGCACATAATTTTACCTCAAGACTCTCCTCTATTTGGGAAGGAAAAATGAGCTCCTCTTGCTGCAAGTGGGGGTTATTATTAGAAGACCTGGAAAACGAATGGCTAATTATTACTTTTTAGGGTTTAATAACTTACAGTCTATGCGTAAATTAGTAAAACAACTTTTTCGGTAAGTTTATCTGGCACTCTCCCCACCACCCACCACTCCAATTCTATAAGAGCCTCTGATCTGGGGAGAATAAAGAATATTGAAAGAAAACAAAAACAGAGCTTGGTTGTCAATGTGGGAGTGCTGAAACTGAGGTAAGACATTCCTCTGTAAATTCTGGAAAACAAAGGCAGAGGGTATGTGAGTCCCAATTTCCAGCTGAGCTTTGAGAGGCTTGCAGATGTGCCCTAGGTCACAATGATGTAGAAGTGGAATCAAGATGGCTGCCTGGGATTTCGTGGCAGAGAATATTTGATGAGAGCACAGGCTCCCTCAGCCTCAGAGAGATCAAGGAACACCATCAAACCTTACCTGTAGCTACGAGAATGCCACAAAAATTAACTAAGGGAGAAGATCTTTAACTCAATGAAGATGTGCATTCACAAATAGTGTGGCTTCGCATCAAATGTCAGTGGAAGTGGAAGCCAAACAATTGCACGTCTCCCTGGATACCAGCACAGGACAGATCAACACCAAGAAGTAAGGCCTCTCTCTACCAATAATACGGATTTTTTTCATAAGCCCTGAAGCTTAGAATCAACTCTGGGGATAAGGAAAGCAAAGGGAAGCAATTCTAAATTTGATTTTAAGCTCAAAATGATTGCAAAATCTCTGTTTCCCTAGGATGAAATGATTGAAGTTTCCACTCCTGGATGAAACGGGGGCTCAAGAAAGAAATTAAGTTCAGTTATGGGAAAATAAAGTTACTTTTTTGTGCACTTGAGTTTGTCGCCTGTGAAAATATTGTATATTCTACATATGCAGCTTTCATTTACTCTACAGAATAGGTTTTATCTCCAATTAGTAAAATAAGAAGATATCTATCACAAAGGTTATGTTGTTAGTCTAACACCATATACCCAGATACAGTGGCTGCAGTTCGGGCACCTGCTAACAGGTATATGGTTTGGCCTCCTTATTTATACAGTTCCAGTGGTTCTCCAACTTTATGGTACATAAGGATCTTATTAAAACTGCTCTAAACCTCAGATATTCTGATTGCTTAGGTCTTTGGTGGAATGCAGGAAATGAAAGCTTCAACATGCTACCTAGGTGATTTTGGTACTGGTTAAGCCATCAAGCCACGCTGGTTCCAGGTAAAAGAAAAAAAAAGAGAAAGAGAGGGAAAAGGACTGAAGCATATGACCAAATATTCAAATGATTACATATATACCCAATTGATAAACATTTTAATCACTTAACTTCTGGCCAGTGCTACAATGGCTAATTTCCATGCATGGTAAGATGTAACCTATTCTTTATTCAGCTATACTTTTGCCTACTGAACTACACGTTTAGGTTCTTAAAAACACTTTAAAACGATTGTTTACTTACTCAAAACATGTTTCCTATCATTATTTACTTGTAAAATAATTTTTATTACAGTATATTTATGCACTTAGTAGTATTTTACACAATTGTTCTAATAAGTTTTTTATTACTTTTGCAATGGTTGGTGTTTGGCCACTGTTGCCCAGACAGTGAGAGATAAATTTGGATGACAATTCAATAGTTTAAACTTAGGTATTTATATTTTCCCTGAATATTTTAATAGAGTATATCTTTTCCCAACAAGTTACTGCAAGGCTAATACTTAACAATTATTATATATATATATAATCTTTTTAATACTTGATCAAAGAAATCACGGTAAGACACCATCACCCTGCCTCCTCCTTATCATATCTTCTTCTCTAACCTCTCACTTCTTGTGGGAACAGAAGCTTTTCTCAGGCAGGATAAAGCTACAGACACTTCATCAGCATATTAACACATTGATATTATCCTCAGAGTCATTCATCATTTGCAGGGGGAATGACCAGCTTTCCCAGTTTACTCAGAATTTTCCTGATTTTAGCACTGAAAGTCTTGTACCCCAGGAAACCCTTAGGTCATGAGCAAATCAGTTGGTTGGTCAATATATCTGAGGAGAAAAGATAGCTGTTTTAATGACAGCCTACCTAGAAGAATATGAAAACACATGTAAAAGGAATAATACTTTCAGTGTTATCCATGAGTTCTCTTCTTTGCCTTCCTAAGCACAAGACTCATTAAACTGTCCAACGCATCCATTTGCCTGGGCCATGGCGGATAAACAGTGCTTTGGGAAGTGGCAAGGAGCTTGGCATTTGATATAGAAGGAATTAATTCTTGGTGAAGAAGCAGTGCAATATTTGACTTTAGATATGTAACTAAGTGCATTGAAGTGATAGTGTTGCAAGCCAGGTGATGCTCTTGAGAGTGAATTTGCCCAGATTCTTTGTTATTTCCTTTATCTGCTTGACACAGAGACTGCAAGACATAGATTATAGAGTTCTCCCTCAGCATGGTCTTCCAACCACCTCAAAGAGCCAGGTTACTGTAATGATATAGAGATTATATGATATTGGGGAAATGAATTTCTCTTCTTACCCTGAAGTGCTGAGGTGAAGACAAGAAAGTAGGATCCAGGAGAGAGACAAGCACAAGTATGTCATTTCTCTAGGTATCACAAAGGAAGAGGTAAAAGTGTCCCCATTCCCTGATTAGGGCTCAAGGAGGAAACCATCTCGCTGAATTCCCTATAACAATCTGAGGCATTGACAGATCAAGGTAACTTGTGGCACAGAGGACCCTAGGTTGGAATATTTCCAAGCCACCCTCAGTTCCCAAGAGACCTGCCATGGTGTGTAGTGTGGAAAGGCAAGAGCCTGCCCCCTGCCTTATGCAGAGTCTGTGGGAGGAACTCCAGGCCAGAGGATCAGAAGGAGAGTCTAGCAGATGCCAAAGGCTCTAAAATCAGCAGAAATTAAGATGAGAGAGTGCCACAGAGGGCATTACCAGGGTCAAGAAAATCAATAAGTAAAATAAGTAATGCACTCACTGGCCACACACACGAGCAGTGAAGGACATCAAGACTTCCATTATCCCATTGCGCGTGAATTTGCTTCAGCACTCAGAGAACACTAGGCTCAATGAAAAATGAAACTGAAGCTTCTCTTCTAACTCAAGGTCGCTTAAGCCCCACATCCCTCCACCCATGTACCAGACCTTACCTTAAGGAGAGAAGCAGGGGGAGATGAGGCTTCAGTACCCGAGATAATGAAAAATTTTGTTCAAGAAAAACTGAATTCTACTTGAGAGTCTATTTATTAGATCAGGCTAAGCTTCAAACCAAATCATACGTTTTTTTTTTTTTTTTTTCCTGTACTATCCAGAAAATGGGTGCTCAGAAAGAAGTGCAAATCATTTAATAAAAATGCAATTCAATAAAAAAGCTAGTAGCCTATTTATTTATTTTAACATCCATATTGTAGTACAAGTTAATGCCTTTTTTTTAGTGCCTAAATCTACTCACTTTTTTTCTTAGGAATACAACCTATACCTTGGTATGGGAGAGACAGCTAACTATTTGCCAAAATTCTTATTTCTCTTTTTCCTGGGCAAGCAGCTGGACTATATCTGCCAGCCTACTTTGCAGGTCATGTAAGTCCTTGCTAAAGGAATGTGAACCAAAGGATTAATCCATTAAAACCTTTCACATATACTTTTTCCACTTTTTTCTTCTACTGGCTAGACAGAAATCTCTGAGATGGTGATAAAATCACAAACTGGCAGAATCCAGGGACCTACAATCAAGACAAGGAGGAAAGTCACCCACTGACCAAAATAAAACTCATCATATTGTAGCTTGAGTAAGAAAGAAATATTTATTGTGTTATTTCACTGGAAATATGGGGTTTGTTATTATAACAATTAGCTTTATGTTAGCTAATATACATTGAGAGGAAAGGTAGGCAAAGAGGATTAGAATAGTACTGATGGAGAACAAAAGAGAAGAAGGAGGAAGACCAAAAAGAGAAGGGAATTAAAGTTTCATCAGTAATAAAAGTAGACAATAAGAAAGTGACATAAACCTAACTCAAACTAGCTTGAATTTAAAAGATAATTCATTGGCTCTTTGAATTTTAAATTCCAGAGGTGAATTTTGCATATCTGGAACCAGGGCCTCAGATCTCACTATTAGGATCATCTCATTACCTTTCTCTCTTTCTCCCTCTACTTCTATCTCTCTATTCATTTAATTCTGCTTTCCTTAAGTTTGATTCATTTTTAGGAAAGCTCTATTTGTTGGCAAAGTCAGCCAGTAGCTTCTGAAAACATTCCAAATGATACTGATTGTTTTTTTTCTTCCCTCAATCAATCATTATATCCAGAGGGATAAGGTGCTCTAAACAGCCAGCCTGGGATGTATGTCCATGCCTACCTCTCTGACAAGTCCACTAAATGGAAGAGGAGAAGTTTCCAAAGGAGAAGCTACAGAGCAGGCAAAAACATAACAAATATCAACCACAGTGACCTAATAAAAATAGATAGATGGTAGATAATAGAGAGAGATAGACAAAATATAGATAAACTAATACATAGATGATAGATTATAGATAGATGGACAAATATAGATATATGATAGGCAGACAGACAGACAGAGGTAGAGAGGTAGACAAGATAAATAATGATTCATACCATCCCCTAGTTTCCATTTTAATTTTCAGCTAATAGAATGACTTTCCTAACTGGGCTTAACTAGACCTATATGTCAATACAATTTTTATGAGGACAATGAAGGAGTTATTTTTAGTAGTGTATCATTGAACTGTGTGAGTGTTGAATAGTGTGATTTATAGGACTGTCCATATGGAAGCATAAATATCAGCCGGGTTTGCTCCATCGCTGTATCCAAACTGATTCAGCTATTAATTACTATATAACAAGCCCCGTGCCTTTAAAAAAGCAAAAACTTAGTGACCTAATATAACAACCATTTTATGATCTCTCGTCCCTTTGGCTACCACTCATCTCTCAGTTTGTTGTACTGTGGTAGCTTGTATGTTGCTGTGATGCTGGAAGTCATGCCACTGATGTTTCAAATAACAGCAGGGTCAACCATGATAGGAATCAGCGAAGCAGCAGTTGTTTGAACAGAACAAGGACATATTGCATGGTTTAAAATCAAGAAAGGTGTCCATCAGAGTTGTATCTTTTCACCAAATGTATTCAATCTGTATGCTGAGCAAATAATTCAAGAAGCTGGGCTATATGAAGAAGAATGCCACATCAGGATTGGAGGAAGACTCATTAACAACCTGTGATATGAAGGTGACACAACCTTGCCTGTTGAAAGTGAAGAGGGCTTGAAGCACTTACTGATGAAGATCAAAGACTTAGGCCTTCTGTATGGATTGCACCTCAACATGAAGAAAACATAAATCCTCACAACTGGACCAATAAGCAACATCATGATAAACGGAGAAAAGATTGAAGTTGTCAAAGATTTAATTTTACTTGGATCTACAATCAGCACCCACAGAAGCAGCAGTCAGGAAATCAAATGATGTATTATTGCATTGGGCAAATCTGCTGCCAAAGATCTTTTTAAAGTGTTGAACCAAAGATGTCACTTTAAGGACTAAGGTACAACTGACCCCTAGCTATGGTATTTTCAATCACCTCATATGCATTTGAAAACTGGATAATGAATAAAGAATTGACACCTTTAAGTTGTGGTATCAGTGAAGAATATTGAATATACCACAGACTGCCAGAAGAAGGCGCAAACTGTCTTGGAAGAAGTACAGCCAGAATGCTCCTTAGAAGCGAGGATGGTGATACTTTGGACATATTATCAGGAAGGACCAGTCCCTGGAGAAGGACATTGCCTTGGTTATCTAGTACTGCTCTAACAAAAATATCACAAGTGGATGGCTTTAACAAAGAGAACTTTATACTCTCACAGTCTAGTTGGTTACAAGTACAAATTCAGGGCATCAGCTCCAGAAGAAGGCTTTCTCGCTCTGTTGACTCTGGAAAGTCCTTATCATCCATCTTCCTCTGGTCTGGGAGCATCTCAGCATAGGAATCTCAGGTCCAAAGGACGCACTCTTCTCCTGGCACTGCTTTCTTGGTGGTATGAGGTCCCCTTGTCTCTCTGCTCGCTTCTTTCTTTTATATCTCAAGAGGTTGCCTCAAGACACAATCCAGTCTAGTAGACTGAGCCCTGCCTCACTAACACAACTGCCGCCCATCTTCCCTCATTGACATCATAGAGGCAGGATTTACAACATATAGAAAAATCACACAGTACCAGGAATCACGGCCTAGCCCAATGGATACACACATTTTGGGAGGGACATAATACAAACATCATGTTTGGCAAAGTACATGGTCAGTGAAAGAGAGGAAGACCCTCAACGATATGGACTAACACAGTGGCTGCAACAATGGGTTCAAGCATAGCAACAATTGTGAGGATGGCGCAGGACTGAGTAGTGTTTCATTCTGTTGTACACAGGCTCACTATGAGTCAGAGCAAATTCCACGGCACCTAACAACAATATCCATGTGTATGTTGACTGAGATCAGCTGGGCAGGTCTTCTGATGAATACAGTGTTTGTAGGGGTTGTAGTTATCTGGGTGATCAATTGGCATGGAATGTCCAATATGATTCACTCAGCATGTCTATTGGCTAGATGCTTAGCTGATGTTGTAGACTAGATCACCTATACATGGCCTGTTATGTGGCTTGGACTTCTCCAGTATGGTGACTGAATTCCAAAGGGAGTGTGCCAAGAGTAAATGGTTCAAGATGGTGGAAGCAGAAGCTGTCAGTCCTCTTAAAAGTTAGGCCAGAACTGTGAAAATGTTACTTTCACCACATCCTGTTGATTGAGTTGTCATGAGGTCAGCTCAGATTTTGGATAAGTAAATTCCAAATAACTCTACCTCTTAATGGAGAGAGTGACAAAAATATTGGAATCACCTTTCATATGCCACTCAAGCTATCAGGAAAATGGTATAAAAAATATGAGTGAGTCCATTATGAACAATCATGATTTTGGGAACACTCTCTCAGCAGGAAGAGGTTATGGTGAGGGCAGGAATGAAAGTGGTATGTTGGTTACTGGGGCTCTGGAAGTTTTGAGAATGATGTTGCATTTGGAAAGCCAGAGCTGTCTTTATTGCATGAGTCCATGAGTCTGACTCACAGAGATCCTTTTCTAGAAGCAATATCAGTGGGAAAAAACCCATGGAGAGTAATCTGTACTTTTCTTTCACTCAACACAAAGTTTTAAAAGACATTTTTCATTACTATAGTAAAAGGAAAGATGATCCACGAACAATGGCAGAATTAAGGATTAAGAAGGCCCAGTATTTATCTGGGTCTGGCATTGTTCACCCTGATTCCTTAAGATGATAGCCGCACCCAGGTATTGAGACAAGATATGCAGCTTGTTTTTGAATGAATCTGAGGAGGGAAGGTTCTGCATTTTTGGTATGTGTATATAGAGGGGCTGCCAATGGAAGAAGAATTTTAACTATGAATTGAAAAGCAAAAAATAATGTCCTTTCCCAACATTTGAGAAAAAGTAGTATTACAGAAAGTTTAAACAACTCCCATCCTGACACCGGGTTTCTGTTAATTAATAGTGGTGGAATAATTCAGAAAAGGATGGTGATAATGGTTGCACAAGATGATGAATGTAATCAGTGCCACTGAATTATTCATGTAAAAATTTTTGAACTGGCAAATGTTTTGTTATGTATGTTTTTTACCACAATAATAATAAAAAAGAAACATACCCTAAAAACAGTGTGTAAAGTGAGGGTCATGGGGTGTTAGGACTGGGTTTTACTGGCTTTTAGCTTTAAATCAAGTTTTTGGCAAAGTAAAATATCAGCTAAGGGAGCTTATGATGTTCTTAACTTCCTGGCAGAAATATGACGAAAACACTTGCAGCTTAGTTGTGAGATTAGTATTCAAAAAAATGAAATGCAAGGCAGTGGAGAATAAAGGAAAGAGAACCGGAAAAAGGCCACACATATCCAGTCTTTCCTAGCCTACATTAGCCATCTGAAGGCATGAGCACACCCTGAAATTCTCTATGAAGTTTCAGTTAGTTGAGACTCAGAAGTAAAGAGAAAAAAAGAAGAAAGGATACTACTTATTAGATGCCAGCCACCCCACTCCTTAATAGGAAAGAAAGAAAGAATCTTTGGTAAAATGAGGTATTTGACATTACAGACAGTGGGAATTGCAAATCCACAAACACCTTGGGAAGTAGGTAAAGGGTAAAGAAAGGCCTATGAAAGTTCATGATTTTATCCTTAACAAAGGTATCCATTCATTTTAATGCTTCTATTATGGACAGGAGACCCTAGGTAATATAAATGGTTAATGGGGTCAGCTGCCAACTGAAAGGCTGGAGGTTGGAGTCTACCCAGAGGTGCCTTGGAGGAAAGGCCTGGTGTTCTACTTCTGAAAAATCAGCCATTGAAAAATCTATGGAGCACAGTTTTACTCTGACATATGCGGGGATGGAATGAGTTGGACTCAACTTGATAGCAACTGGTTTTTACTATGGAAAGGAGGAATATTTGCTGGAGGGTTGATTGATGCATCCAACAGTCTTCCTCCTTTAAAGAAAACTTCTCCAATGATTTTATCCTCCACAGCATCTCAGCCATTTGTTCCCAAGGATGTTTCCTAAACTGTTCATGGTTGTCACCCTTCCATAATTTTTGTTTCATGTATTCCCTTTTTTGACTACCTCCTCCTATTTTCATGGTTACTCCTGATTGTTGATCTCATGATCTTCAAATCATTGATTCTATCACCTTTTCACTGTCCTTCACCCTCTTCATGTCTTCACTTCCCTCCTTATTAAATTTCTTAGTCAAACATTATATAACATCCTGGCAAATACCTTCAATTCCCTGCCGTTCTTTCATCTATGGCTTTTGGAAAAATCCCACACCTGGTTAAATCCCTTCCCAATCTCAGTAGCTCAGTGTGGCTGGAAAAACATACAACCAAACTGATTGGCTTGACCTTATATTCATGGAAACAAACCTCAGACTACCCTAACGCTGCCCAATAATCATATCTTTCTAGTCCGTTCAACTCTCTCAGTAGTCTAGAAGACACTTTCATACTTCTTAACATCCAACTCTTTCTCCCTTGTCTTCATTCCTAGCTGGTGATGTTGTTTCATATTTCACTGAGAAAATTAAAAGGACCAGAAGAGACCTTATATAGACTCACATCACCATATGTCCCTTATGCTTACCAAGTTCCAGATATACTGCTATTAGCACTCTTGCTATTCTGTGAACATCATAAGCATGTGTCTACCATAGGCTGTTTACAAAGGCAGGAAGTTGGAAGATTTTTTTTTATGTAATGGGTCAGATAGTAAATATTTTAGTCTTTGCAGGCCAGAAAATCTCTGTAGGAACTACTCAGCTCGGCCACTGTAGCACAAATACAGCCATTAAAAAAAGCCCATTGCCAGCGAGTGGATTCTGACTCACAACAACCCTATAGGACAGAGTAGAACTGCCCCATAGGTCTTCCAAGGAGCCCCTGGTAGATTCTTAACCACTAAGCCACCAGGGTTTCCAATACAACCATAGATAATACATAAACAAGCGGGCATGATCAAATTTGGCCCAAAGGCATAGTGTGCTGACTCCTAATAAAGACCAGGCTGTTAACTTTCAGAAGCAGATAGCTAGGCCTGTCTTCCCAGGCACCTCTGGGTGGATTAGAACTGACCACCTTCAAGCTAGTACTCGAGCGCTTTACCATTTGCACCACACAGGGACTCTGTAAATGTGGGGTCACCATGAGTTGGAATGGATTTGACAGCAACTAAAAACAAAAAAACAGTATAAACAATGGAACAAAAGAAAAATTCAAAAATAGAACAAAACATATATGGTCAGTTGCTTTTTAACAAAGGTGCCAAGGAAATTCAACATGGAAAGTATAATCTTTTTAAAAGATTGTGCAGAATAATTAGATAACCACATGCAAACAAAATAAATCTTATCCCTAATCACACACAATATACAAAAATTAACTAAAAATGCATAATAAGTAAAATTTCTATAAGAAAACATAAAATCTGTTGACCCTGAGTTAGAGATTTCTTAAGTACGGCACAAAAAATTAAAAAAGAAAAAAAAAATTGATTAAATTTTAAAATACAGTTTAAAACTTCTGCTATTAAAGGTCACTTAAGAAAATGGAAAAAAAAAGCCACATATTGGGAGAAAATATTAGCAAAACATACATCTAATTAATGACTCACATTTATAATAGATAAGGGCACTGTTTTGACTCAATAATAAGTAGACAAATGGCCCAATAAAAAAAATAGCAAAATATTTGAATAGATATTTCCTTGAAGAAGATAAAGAGTAAATAATCATATGAAAAGATGATTAATGTGAAATCAATGCATTTTAAAACACAATGAATTATCATTACAAATAGTTTAAAAAATTCCAATCAAAAGGCAGAAGTGGTCAGATTGGCATAAAAAATTATCTACAAGATGCCTACAAGACATGTTTTTCTAAAATCACAAATAGGGACAAATTAAAGGATAAAAAACCATTTGCTTGGCTACTAACCAAAAGTTTGGGAGTTCAACCTCATGCAGAGGTGCCTTAGAAGAAAGGCCTGGCTATCTGCTCACGAAAGGTCAAAGCCATGAAAACTCTATGGAGTACAGTTATACTCTACAACATGCAGGGTTGCCAAGAGTCAGAATTCGCTCAAAGACAACTGGTTTGGTTTTGGTTTTTGAATGGGTAGTTTTGTGTACCAACGTGATGAAACCATACCAAAATTAAACCAAACCCACTGCCCTCAAGCTGATTCAGACTCATAGCCACCCTATAGGCCAGAGGATAACTGCCCCGCATGGTTTCAAAGGCTGTAAATCTTTATGGAAGTGGACTGACACATCTTTCTTTAAAGAAGCAACTTGTTGCTGTTGTTGTTAGGTGCTGTTGAGATGATTCAAACTCATAATGATTCTATGTACAAGAGAATGAAACACTGTCCGGTCCTACATTGTCCTCACAATCTTTGTGTTTGAGCCCATTTTTGCAGCCACTGTGTTAACCCATCTCCTTGAGAATCTTCCTCTTTTCCACTGACCTTCTTTAACAAGCATGATGTCCTTCTCCAGGGACTGATTCCTCCTGATAACATTACCCAAAGCACTTGAGACAAAGTCCCCCCATCCTCATTTCCAAGGAGCACCCTGGCTGTATTTTTTCCAAGAAAGACTTGTTTATTCTTCTAGCAGTCCTTGGTATATTCAGTATTCTTGGCGAACAGTATAATTCAAAGGCAACAATTCTTCAATCTTCCTCATTCATTGTCCAGCTTTCACATGCATATGAGGCTATTGGAAATACCATGACTTCGGTCATGCATACTTTAGTCCTCAAAGTGATATCTTTCCTTTTTAACACTTTAAAGAGGTCTTTGGAAGCAGATTTGCCCAAGGTAATACATAGTTTGATTTCCTGACTGCTGCTTCCATGGGTGTTGATTCTGGATTCAAGTAAAATGAAATTCTTGACAACTTCAATCCTTTCTCCATTTATCATGATGTTGCTTATTGGTCCAGTTGTGAGGACTTCTGTTTTCCTTGTGTCAAGGTGTAATTGCTACTGAAGGCTATAGTCTTTGACCTCCATCAGTAAGTGCTTCAAGTCCTCTTCACTTTCAGCAAGCAAGGATGTATCATCTGTATATCACAGGTTGTTAATGAGTCTTCCACCAATCCTGATGCCACATTCTTCTCCGTATAGTCCATTTTCTCAGATTATTTGCCCAGGATACAGATTGAATAAGTATGGTGAAAGGATACAACCCTGACGCACATATTTCTTGATTTTAAACCATGCAATAATCCCTTGCTCTGTTCGAAAGACTGCCTTTTGGTCTAGGTACATGTTCTAGATGAGCACAATTAAGTGTTCTGGAATTTCCATTCTTCTCAATGCTATCCATAATTTTTTATTATCTACATAGTCAAATGCTTTGCATGGTCAATAAAACACAGGTAAACCTCTTTTTGGTATTCTCTGCTTTTAGCCAAGTTTCATCTGACATCAGCAAAGATATCCCTGGTTCCATGTCCTCTTCTAAATCTGGCTTGACTTTCTGGCAGTTCCCTATCAATGTACTGGTGCAACAGCTTTTGAATGGTCTTCAGCAAAATTTTACTTGCCTGTGATATTAGTATTATTATTAGATAATTTCCACATTCTGTTGGATCACCTTTCTTTGGAATGGGCACAAATATGGATCTCTTCCAGTCAGTTGGCCAGGTAGCTGTCTTCCAAATTCCTTGGCACAGATAAGTGAGCACCTCCAGCGCTGCATCCATTTGATGAAACATCTCAATTGGTATTCAATTGTTCCTGGAGCCTTGTTTTAAGCCAATGTCTCCAGTGTAATTTGGACTTCTTTGTTCCGTTCTTGATCATATGCTACCTCCTGAAGTGGTTGAACATTGACCAGCTTTTTTGGTACAGTGACTGTGTATTCTGTCCTGCTTTTGATATTTCCTACATCATTCAATATTTTGCCTGTAGAGTCCTTGAAAATTGGACTGTGGGGCTTGAATTTTTTCTTCAGTTCTTTCAGTTTTCTAACTCCAGTTCTTTGTACATTTAATTATAATATTTTATTTCATCTTCTCCAGCTGCTCTGTGAAATCTTCTGTTCAACTCTTCATCATTTCTTCTCTTTGCTTTAGCTACTTATGTTCAAGAGCAATTTCCATAGCCTCTTCTGACATCTATTTTGGTCTCTTCTTTCTTTCCTGTCTTTTTAATGTCCTTTAACTTTCTTCATACATGATGTCTTTAATGTCTGCCCACAACTTATCCAGTCTTTGGTCATTAGTGTTCCATTCATCAAATATATTCTTGAGATTGTCTCCAAATTCAGATGGGATATACTTAAGTTCATATTTTCGCTCCGGTAAATTTGTTTTAGTTTTCTCCAGCTTCAATTCAAATTGGCATAGGAGCAATTGATGGCCTGTTCCACAGTTGGCCCCTGGACTTGTCCTAACAGATGACATTGAACTTTTCCATTATCTCTTTCCATAGATGTAGTTGATTTGATTCCTGTGTTTTCCAACCATCGAGTTGCTATTCATGTTGTTCAAAAAAGGTGTTTGCAATGAATCAGTCATTGTTCTTGCAAAATTCTATCATGTGATCTCAGGCGTTGTTTCTACCATCAAGGCTATATTTTCCAACTACTGATCCTTCTTCCTTATTTCCAACTTTCAAATTCCAATCACCAATAATTATCAATGCATCTTGATGGCATGTTTGATCAATTTCAGACTGCAGCAGAAGTTGGCAAAAATCTTCAGTTTTCACATCTTTAGCATTAGTGGTTGGTACATAAATTTTAGTAAGAGTCATAATAATTGATCTTCCTTGTAGGCTTATGGATATTATTCTCTCACTGACAGTGTTGTACTTCAGGATTGATCTTGAAATGTTCTTTTTGACGATGAACACAATGCCATTCCTCTTCAATTTGTCATTCCCAGCATAGTAAACCATATGAATGTCTGATTCAAACGGCAAATTCCAGTCCTTTTGAGCTCACTAATGCCTAGGATATCTATCTTCAACTGTTCCATTTCATTTGGGGCAATTTCAGTTTTCCTAGATTCATACTTTGTACATTTCATGTTCTGATTTCTAATGAATATTTACAGCAGTTTCTTCTCATTTTGAGTTGTGCCACAAATGAAGTCCCCAAAACTTGACTCATCCACATCATTAATGTCAATTCTACTTTGAGGCGGTAGCTCTTCCCTGGTTGTATTTTGAATGCCTTGCAACCCGGCAATGTTTTGCTGCTATTCATCAGGTTTTCATTGCTTAATTTTGTCAGAAGTAGATTGCCAGGTCTTTCTTCCTAGTCTGTCTTAGTCTAGAAGCTCCACTGAAACCTGTTCAACAAGCAAAGTTTCCAGTATCACAGTGACACGCAAGTCACCACGGTATGACAAAGTGACAGACTTGTGATGGAAAAGCAGCTGGTGGATTCGAATGGCTGACCTTTTTGGTTAGGAGCCAAGTGCTTAAGCGCTGCACCACCAGGGTTCCTTTGGTTAGGCCTTAGCACCTAGTTTTTTAGTTAAACATTAAATAGCTGTTTTATCACAGACATCGAAGGCTTTATGTTCCAAAAAATTCATTATAATTCCCATTATTCTTACTTGTTATGTTGTGTCCCTTTGTTTCTATTTGAAAAAAAATGAGTCTTCTACCAAACCAAAAGCAAACCCACTGCCATTGAGTAGATTCTGACTCATAGCGACCCTATGGGACAGAGTAAAACTGCCCCGTAGGGATTCTGAAGAGCAGCTGGTGAATTTGAACTCTCAACCTTTTGGTTAGCAGCCGAGTTCTCAACCACTGCGTCACCAGGGTTCAGCTGATCTATCGTTTGATGTGACAGAATATGAAACGCAACTTTATACAAATACTTTCACACATTTCTAAAAAAGACATGCTCTATATTTTGGGTTTATGTTTAGAACTTTGAAATATAAAAATGCTTTTGAAATGTTAATTTATATGCATTTTATCTGCCTTTCAAAATCAAATCAATCAATCAATAAAGACTGCTAATTGAATAGCTATAAAGTTTTCAGAGAGAGGCTATTAAGACCTATAAATGTATCATCAGAAAGTTTTTCTATACTACTGCATTAACTTTTTCTGACTTTAATGCCAATCTTTTTATCCCTTTAGCTGTCAGATGCATAGCTCAAAGAGAGAAAGTACATCATGTCTAAAAGTTGTAGCCTAGAGTCAAAATGTTTTTATTAAATGATGAGGCTCAGGGCTTATAATAGCACAGGTATTATCGGTAGGGTTATCATGTTAGACAGAATTCTAAGATGGCCCTTGATATTCATGCTCCCTGGTGTACATACCCTGTACAATCCTCCTACCTTGAGTGTGGGAAGAACTTGTAAATTTGAGGGATGTCACACTCATGATTAGTCTACATTTACAAGCAATAGTGATGGGATTTTGTAAGGTGTATTAAGTCCTTAAACAGGTTGATTTGAGTTAATCAAAAGGGAGATTAACCCAAGTGACGCTCACCTAAAAGGGTAAGCATTTTAAAAGAGGGTTCAGATCTTCCCTAAGATCAGAGATTCTTCCGCTTGTCCTTGAAGAAATAAGCTTCTATGTTGTAAGAGGGCCTGTAAGAGGTCCCGTGAGAGGGTGGCATGGCAAGGAACTACAAGAGGCCTCTAGGAGCTGGATGATGCGAGAACAGGAACAGAGACCTCAATCTGACAACTACAAGGAATTGGATTTAGCTAACAACTATGCAAGCTTGGAAAACCTGCCAAAATCTAGGTTGCAGCCTTCTGAGACCCTGATCAGAGGACCCAACTATTCTGTGACTGGACTTTTGACCCACAGAATTGTGATAATAAATCTATGTTATTTTAAACCACTAAGGTGTTGGTGGAAACCCTTGTGGTATGGTGGTTAAGTGCTACAGCTGCTAAGTAAAAGGTCACCAGTTCGGATCCATCAGGCACTCCCTGGAAACTCTACAGAGCAGTACTACTCTGTCCTATAGGTTCACTATGTGTTGGAATCAATTCTATGGCAACGGGTTTGGTGTTTTTTTTAAGGTTGTGTTAATTTATTATGCACCAATAGATAATGAATACAGCTGTACTGATTATTAACATATCAAATACTTCTTGCTAGTTTGGAAATAGCCTCTGCCCAAGCTCCTGAGTGCACTTCTCCACCACCCAGCCACCCAGGCTATCATTGCTCTTGGTTCTACGAACATCTCCACAATCCATCAACTAAAGAATTACCACCTGAACCAACAGGGGTCTCTAACACCCTTCTTAATCTGAATGGTACTTCTCTCTGATTGGCCAGAGATTGTCATACTGGTTGATAAATATTTTGAATATCATTCTTCTTTTTTTTTTTTAATTGTGCTTTAAGTAAAATTTTACAAGTCAGTCTCTCATACAAAAATTTGTGTATGCCTTGCTATGTACTCCTAGTTGCTCTCCCACTAGTGACACAGCACACTCCTTCTCTCCACCCTGTATTCCCTGTATCCATTCAAGCAGCCTCTGTCCCTCTCTGCCTTCTCATCTCTCCTCCAGACAGAAGCTGCAGACATAGTCGTATGTGTCTACTTGAGCCAAGAAGCTCACTCCTCACCAGTATCAATTTCTATCTTATTCTGCAGTCCAATTCCTGTCTGAAGAGTTGGCTTTGGGAATGGTTCTCGTTTTGGGCTAACAGAAGGTCTGGGGGCCATGATCTCTGGGGTCCTTCTAGTCTCAGTTAGACCATTAAGTCTGTTCTTTTCACTGGAACTTGAGGTCTACATCCCACTGCTCTCCTGCTTCATCAGGGATCCTCTGTTGCGTTCCCCGTCAGGGCAGTCATGGCTATAGCCAGGCACCATCTAGTTCTTCTAGTCTCAGGCTGATGTAGTCTCTGATTTATGTAGCCCTTTCTGTTTCTTGAGCTCATAATTACCTTGTGTCTTTGGTGTTCTTCTTTCTGCTTTGCTCTAGGTGGGTTGAGACCAATTGACACATCTTAGATGGCTGCTTGCTAGCATTTAAGACCACATATGCCACTTTTTATGCATGCCATTCACCGAAGTAGGATGCAGAATGTTTTCTTAATAGATTTTGTTATGCTAATTGACCTAGATGTCCCCTGAAACCATGGTCTCCAGACCCCTGCCCCTGCTACTCTGGACTTCGAAGCATTCAGTTTATTCAGGAAACATCTTTGCTTTTGGCTTAGTCCAATTGTGCTGACCTCTCTCGTATTGTGTGTTGTCTTTCCCTTCACTTAAAATAGTTCCTGTCTACTTAGTGAATACCTCCTCCCTCCCTGCCTCCCCTTGTAACTATCAAAGAATATTTTCTTCTGTGTTTAAACTATTTCTTGAGTCCTTCTAATGTGGTCTTATACAATATTTGTCCTTTTACAATTGACTAATTTCACTCAGCATAATGCCTTCCAGATTCCTCCACGTTATTAAGTGTTTCATGGATTCTTCATTGTTCTTTATTGATGCCCAGTATTCCACTGTGTGAATATACAATAATTTATTTAACCATTCATCCACTGATGGACACTTTGGTTGCTGCCATCTTTTTGCTATTGTAAACAGTGCTGCAATAAACATGGGTGTACATATATCTGTTCGTATAAAGGCTCTTATTCCTCTAGGATATATTCCAAGGAGTGGGATTGCTTGATCATATGGTAGTTCTATTTCTAACTAGATCCATCTGACATCAGTAATGATATCCGTAGTTCCACGTCCTCTTCTGAAACCAGCCTGAATTTCTGGTAGTTCCCTGTCAACATACTGCTGTAGACATTTTTGAATGATCTTCAGCAAAATTTTGCTTGTGTGTGATATTAATGATATTGTTCTATAATTTCTGCATCCAGTTGGATTAACTTTCTTGGGACTAGGAATAAATATGGATCTCTTTCAGTCAGTTGGCCAGGAAGCTGTCTTCCATATTTTTTGGCATAGACTAGTGAGCATCTCCAGCGCTACATCCGTTTGTCGAAACACCTCAATTGATATTCCATAAATTCTTCGAGCTTTGTTTTTTGCCAGTTCCTGATCATATGCTACCTCTTGAAATGGTTGAACATGGACTAATTCTTCTCAGTGTAATGACTCTATGTATTCCTTCCATCTTCTTTTGATGCTTCCTGCATCATTTAATATTTTCACCATAGAACCCTTCACTATTGCAACTCGAGCCTTGAATTTTTTCCTTAGTTCTTTCAGCTTGAGAAATGCTGAGTGTGTTCTTCCCTTTTGGTTTTCTATCTCCAGCTCTCTGCACATGTCATTGTAATACTTTGTCTTCTCGAGATGCCCTTTGAAATCTTCTGTTCAGTTTTTTTACTTCATCATTTCTTTTTTTTTGCTTTAGCTGCTTGACGCTCAAGAGCAAGTTTGAGTCTCCTCTGTCATCCATCTTGGCCTTTTCTTTTTTTCCTGTCTTTTCAATGACCTCTTGCTTTCTTCATGTATGATGTCCTTGATGTCATTCCACAACTCGTCTGGTCTTTGGTCACTAGTGTTCAATGCATCAAATCTATTCTTCAGATGGTCTCTAAATTCAGGTAGGATACACTCAAGTTCATATTTCAGCTCTTGTAGACTTGCTCTGATTTTCTTCAGTTTCAGCTTGAACTTGCATATGAGCAATTGATGGACTGTTCCACAATCGGCCCCTGGCCTTATCCTGGCTAATGATATTGAGCTCTTCCATCGCCTCTTTCCACAAATGAGGTCAATTTGATTCCTGTGTGTTCCATCTGGCAAGGTCCATGTGTATAGTCACCTTTTTTGTTGGTGAAATAAGTTATTTGCAATGAAGAAGTCATTGGTCTTGCAAAATTCTATCATTCAATCTCCAGCATTGTTTCTATCACCAAGGCCATATTTTCCAAGTACCAATCCTTCTTTGTTTCCAACTTTCACATTCCAATCACCAGTGATTATCAATGCATCCTGAATGCATGTTCGATCAATTTCAGATTGCAGCAGCTGATAAAAATCTTCTATTTTTTCATCTTTAGCCTTAGTGGTTGGTATTAACTGTTCTTTCTTGTAGGTGTGTGGATATTACCTGATCACTGACAGCACTGAACTTCAGGATAGATCTCGAAATGTTCTTTTTGACAATAAATGCAACACCATTCCTCTTTAACTTGTCATTCCCAGCATAGTAGACTATATGATCATCCAATTCAAAATGGCCAATACCAGTCCCTTTCAGCTCACTAGTGCCTAGAAGATCGATGTATATGCAATCTATTTCATTTTTGAAGATTTCCATTTTTCCTAGATTCATGCTTCTTACATTTCAGCTTCTGATTATGAACAGATGTTTGCAGCTGTTTCTTCTCATTTTGAGTCACGCCACATCAGCAGATGAAGGTCCCGAAAGCTTTACTCCAACCACGTCATTAAGGTCGACTCTACTTTGAGGAGGCAGCTCTTCCCCAGTCATTTTTTGAGTGCCTTCCAACCTGCGGGGCTCATCTTCCAGCACTTTATCAGACAATGTCCTGCTGCTATTCACAAGGTTTTCACTGGCTAATGCTTTTCAGAAGTAGACTGCCAGGTCCTTCTTCCTAGTCTGTCTTAGTCTGGAAACTCAGCTGAAACCTGTCCTCCGTGGGTGACCCTGCTAGTATCTGAATATCGGTGGCAAAGCTTCCAGCATCACAGTAGCATACAACCCCCCACAGTATGACAAACTGACAGACAAGTGGGGCATCTAATAGCCATGCCATATTGCCAGGAACAATAATAAAAAGCTTCTTTACAACAATTTTCTCCACCCATACTTCTAGCACTGTCCCCATGTGGCCTCACAAGAGAGCAAACCCTTAGTTAATCTGCTACTACCAGTCTGACTTCTAATCCCTACTTTTTAGGAAAGTTTTAAGGCAACTCATATAGCTTTAATACTTGTTACATCCCTGAGCATATTAATAATGGGTCTTCTTTTTACTTGGTATAATTTTCTTTTTTAAATATTTTATTGTATTTTTGGTGAAAGTTAACAGCAAAACGGGTTCCCAATCTACAATTTCTACACATGTTGTTCAGTGATGTTGGTTACATTTTCCACACTGTGTCAACATTCTCATTATTTCCATTATGGTTTTTCCATTCCCGTTAACTTTGCCTCACTGCCCCTCAACCCTCTCATCCATGCTTTGGAGTAACTATTTATCATTAGGTCTCATATAGCTAATTTTTTAAAAAGCACAGTACCAAGGGTGACAATCTTTTTGTTGTTGTTGTTGCTGAGAATATATACAGCAGAACAAACACTAATACAACCATTTCTACATGTACAATTCAGGGGCGTTGATTACACTAAGAATAACTATTTGGCTTTTTTTTTTTTATTGTGCTTTAGATGAAGGTTTACAGAGTAAATTAATATCTCATTAAATATCTAGGGTGACATGCTTTTTTTATTTCACCTGCTATTTAGTTTAAAGGTGACTATATAATTAAAAGGGGCTATTTTTTTTTTTTTTTATTTAGTTAAAGGAGCCCTGGTGTTGTAGTGGTTAAGAGCTCAGTTGCTAACCAAAAGGTTGGCAGTTCAAATCCACCAGCATTCCCTGGAAGCTCTATAGGGTTGCTTTGAATTGGAAACAACTCAAAGGCATCTAACAACAACAACAACATTTAGTTAAAAGGGGATAGTTTTGTTCAAGGTTTAAAGAGTATCTGGGGCAATAGTCTCGGAGATTCCTCCAGTCTTGTAGGGCCCAGTAAGGGTGGGTTCTTTGAAAATTTGAAGGTCTGTTCCACATTTTTTTCCTTTTCTATCAGAATGCATCTGCTGTGACTCTGATCAGAAATTCAGTGTTGGTAGCAGGCATCATCTAGTTCTTCTGGTCTCAAGGTAGAGAAGGCCGGGGTTCATGGAGACAATTATTCCTGTAGACCAGTTACTTCTCTGATTCTTGGGTTTCCTTCTTTATCATTTGCTCCAGATGAGTAGACACCAACAGTTGTATCTTATATGGCTGCTCTCAAGCTATTAAGACCCCAGACACTACTCATCAAACTAGGAAGTAAAACATAAACTTTATGAATTACATTATGCCAAATTGTCCTATAAGACTATGACCGTAAGTCTTCAAACCAAGAAAACTAATTCTGTGACATGATCGGTTATGTTTAAGGAACTTCTATTTGTAGCCCCTATTTGTTTTTTATATACGTTTTATATATATATATTTTTTTATTTCTAGCCCCTATTTGTTTTTTATATACGTTATATATATATATGTAAAACAAACTTATTTGTTTTGTTTTATTATATATGCATATAAAATAAAACAAACCTATTTTGTATGTTATGTATATAATAAAATGAAACCAACAAATATATTTGATTTTGCGTGATGGGTTTCCTTAATTGATCCTCATGTACCTACTTCTTGGAGATTCTAAATATGCTGTTTACAGCATAACTGGCATAAGGGAATGTAGGCTGAATTGCTATATAACTAGAAAAAAAAATAAGTTCTGCTATCTCTTCATTATTCTTTCCTATGCCTTTTTTTTTTTTTTTTTCCTTGCAATTTAATGCAGTGTTGTGATAATGTCATGTTTTTGGCCAGGGTCTAGATCGCACATGATTTTCTGACCCAGTAGAGTCAGCACATGACTGAGAAAGGTTTCTACTTAATGACCAATTTAAATTGGTTTGTGTGGGTGACAGTTTGGGGCTATGTGTATCCCTCCTGATTCATTTATAGCCTGGAGCAGTACCATTAAGGAGCCGCCCCACTCTGACAGCACATGCTGAGGTCTGCATAACAGAAAACATCTTCTTCATGCCTAAGACTTTCCAACCTAGTTTCCTGAACTGCCCTACTTGTCACTGTTTACTTTCATTGCTCACATTCTCTGCTTCTTGACCTGTTTTCTCATTCTATAATGGTGATGATGTTGATGATAGAATAATAACAACCACCACAAGTATGTATCAGAGATGGTGATAGTTTCTTAACACATTCAGTCTCATGTAACCCTTTCAACAGCTCCTTGACTTGAATAGAATATTTAAGCCCATTTTACAGAGAAGGAAACTGGGGCCTGAAGATCTTACAGCTGTTGAGAGGTGAACCGAAAACTTAAACCCAGAATTGCTTGACATTAAAGCCCATGGCCTTGTCTACATGGATATACTGCCACCAGTACCTTCCTGGACTTGCTGTGTGTTCTCGGCCCTCCAAGCTACAACTGATCTTAGCCTGATGTGCTCATAGACTTGCTTTGATGATAATCCTTCTAGCTCCACCTCGCTCTGGGAAAATCCTTCCAAAGGGCTGCCCATGAGGAACAAAGGCTGATCCATGGTTTTGTTTTCTTGACTCACCAGAACACTTCTTACCATGGCTTCTTACACAAAGGCACCAGCACTCAGTTTCTCATAGATCAAATGGAATAATACATGAGAAAGTGCTATAAAAACGTTTTAATGTATATAAACCAAGTTGTTATGAAATTACTTTGTAGAGGTCAGATTTTTTTTTTATAAAAGCCAAAAAGTTATTATTTAATTGATTAGTATTTTATACTTTTCCAGAAGAGGGTTTAAGGTCATTAGAAATATAATTTCAACTCAATCTGAGGTTCTTTAACACAGCCTTAAAAATAGTTCTAGACACAATTAATTGAAAAGAAATTTATGTTATTAAGTAACACTATTTAGATTTGAAGTGGGTCAGAAATAAATTATATTTCTATTGCTTAGCCAAGAAATACATAATGGTTTTATAAAAATCTGTTTTTCTCTAATCATAGTATTAGAAATGATAAAAGTGTTTTTACTCTTGTAGAATCTTCTGGGTTTGTCTAATACTTGTATTTGAATATGAAAAAGTCATCTCTCCTTCATTTATAAACTAAAACAAAAAGAATATTCACATTCACTTTCCGCAGATGATTTGAATCCACTTTTATGTTACGTATTTGATTAATCTGCTTTTCTTCTTTATGTTAATCTATTTTCCATACAATAGCAAAAAAAAAAAATTTATGCCTCTTAAACAGCAGGTTGTATGTATTTTCTGGCTAACCTTCTAATGGATTCAGACTTTGTTACAATAAGATAGACTATTTTTTGAAAATACAAGTATTCAAATTATATCCCCTGGCTGACCACAGTACCCCAACTGAGCATTATATTATCCTAAATGGGAGTAATTCTTTAAATGATATTGCAGCTTCAGGATAC
Organism: Elephas maximus indicus; assembly: GCF_024166365.1. NCBI lineage: Eukaryota > Metazoa > Chordata > Mammalia > Proboscidea > Elephantidae > Elephas > Elephas maximus. The sequence goes on along the minus strand of NC_064822.1, from coordinate 134,398,761 downwards.
AAAAAATGGTCCAATAATTCTCAGAATGAACTTTTATCTCTGCATATTAATATATATGTATTCAGATAGTTTAAAAATAAACCTGGACATTACCTCTTCAAAAATTTGTTTGTAAATAGAATTTTCAGTGATAATTCCAGATTTACAAATAAATAAATTTAAAATGTTAACTATTAAAATGAAAATAACTCATAAAGATAATTTTGCATCTCAATTTTAATCACAATAGTACATTTTGACTGCATTTCTGATGAATCTACTTGAAATGTGCTCCTTATGTTCTGTAAACTGAGTTCATTTCCTGACTGAAGTTGTCTCGCTTTCATCTTCCAAGGCATGGGAATTGTTATGTGCAAAAAATATGGTACATGAATTACCAAAGCGATGTTACTTTTATTTCCTTTTTGAATATCCAAGGGATTTTTCAAAGACATGTTTAGCTGAAAACATACAGTGTAATGATAAAAAAGATAGTTACTGTTAATTTAAAAAATGGAGAGCATTTTGAAGCTATTCGTTAAAGTGCAGGGCAGAAGGGACAGATGGTGGCAATAGGTATAAAAATTTTCTTATTCATATGATTCATTTCATTCAGATCTTGTCATCAACTCACAGAATTATTTAAATTCAAGTGAATGGAATTTTAATTTCATTGCTACAGAAAAAAGTAACTCAATTTTCTAACTGTTCAATTCAACTGCAGTTTAGCTTTAGTTGTATAAGCAGGGACATAAAATTTAAGTGGATTTTTCCTGAATAATATTGATTCTGGATATGTAGTAACTTAGACATGCTTACTTATTTTTGCTATTTGTATACATATATGAAAAATGGTGTTTACTCTTTTAAACTGCATTATATTAGCATTTTAAAAATATATCCTTTTAATTCTCTGAGAAAGCTGATACACATAAAAAATGTTAAGTGGCAGAGCAGCCAATGAATACCTACCTTTCAAGGTAATATAAATTAAAAAAAAACCTGGCTCACCATATTCATGACTAAATTTAAATTGATAATTGTGTCTATTTCCAGTTATTTTGTGATCCATTGTCTTCCCCTGAAATCATCATAACTAGAGCACAAGATAGTTTATCAGTTTTCCTAGTTTTTATTCATTTTTTTTTCTATTTATTTCTCTTGAGGTCTCAAATGCTATTATATATCATAGTTGTTTCCAATTATTGAATTTCTCCTCATTTTTAAGAACCAAATTGATAGGGGCATCTGCCCTGTAGCCTATTGGAAATTTGCTGATTCCAAATTATCGGTGTTGGTAGCCAATTCATCCCTACAGATATTGCAATACGCTCAGGGGTAACTGAAATGGCTTCTGGGGACAGGAGGCCATCCCATTGTGCTCCTTGCTGCCATGAATATAATTGTATAAATAAAATCAGGCTAAAATGAATATCATGGGAAGGCTTGATGCATAACCGAAATCACTAAAAATACAATGGGCAGATTCTGAGAGCTGGCTAGAAAGTAGGAGAGTTCTGATTATTCAACACACTGAGTTAAAACGTAGGTTCTAGACTCAAACTGCCTGTCCTTGGGTCCCACTTACTAGTCAGTCCCACTTGCTAACTAAGTTTAATTGGTAAAAGAGGATAATAATAGCACCTATCTTATAAGTGCCATGGACTATCCTTGGTACCAGGGATGTAAAGTAGAAGTTGTGACCGCATAAAACTCACATGGAGAGGGTGGATAATAAACAAATAAATAAAGACCTAAATTGTCGGAGGCCTAGATAAACAAAAATAATATAGAATAAAAGAATAGAGTATGAAAGAGAAGGGAGTGGGAAGGCTGTTAACATTTTAGAAAAAATGGCCATGAAAGACCTCACTCAGAAGATGCCATCTGAAGGAAGTCATAGAACAAGCCATGAAGATATTCTGGGAAAAATCATTCCAAGCAGAAAAAAAAAAGTGGAAAAGACCTGTGCCAGGAACCTGTGTGATGTGTATAAATAATAACATAGAAGCCAGCGATGATTCAGGAAATAAGATGAGGGAACGTTGTAGGAGATGAAGTTCAAGAGGCAAACTGGAAAAGTAAGAGTTCAGGACCTTGAGTCATGATGAGAACTTTGATTTTTATACCTAGTGAGATGAGGAGTCATCACCACCAAGAAAGAAAAGCCAGGAGTGGAGTACGTCCTTTGGGCCAAGGGTACCTGCCCTGAGAAACTCTGAGACCCAGGGGAAGATTGATGACAAACACCTTCTTCCAGAGTCAATAGAAAGAGAAAGACTTGCCCTGCAGATGGCACTCTGAATTCAGACTTCTAGCCTCCTAGATTGTGAGAGAATAAATTCCTGTTTGTTAAAGCCACCCACTTGTGGTATTTCTGTTATAGCAGCACTGCATAACCAGACACCTTGCTTTCCTTTCTGCAGCAATTGTGAAAGCACTTGTTGGTGTGGAGGTGCCATAAAATGGGAACAGCCTCCAACACTTCACCGAGTTCTGCCTTGAAGTACAGCACTCTTTGCTTGTGTCATTCCTAGCCTGACTGATACAATCTCCAAACTGGTCTCCTTGATATCATTCTTTTCCCCATATCTCTACAGACTATTCTTAACAAAGCAGCCAACTGCCCTCTTAAGCCATAATACAGACCATATCAGTCCTCCACTCAAAACTTTACATGACATGGCTTTTCACCATACTTTGAATAAAATCCAAAGCCATTGCACCCACTCACAAGGCCCTGCATACAAAGCCATTGTCAACACCCACAAGGCCCTGCATACATGATTTGGCCTCTGCCTGTCAGAAGTATTTTCCTGACTCTTCCCCCTCCCCCCATTCATTCTCTACTCCAGTTACACTGGAATCTTTCAGTTCTTCAAATATGACCAGTATGCTCCCACTGGAGCTAAAAGAAGAATTGCTTCTCATTTTCTTCTGTCATCTACTTTCTGTCCAGTGCTTCCCACTGGCAAAACCTAACAAAAAATCAGCTGGTATGGAATCTGAGAAATGCCACTTGCAGCTTTCTAGCTCTAACAGTACAGTGAATAGAATAGGTGGGCAACTGTGGGGCTAAGAACAAATAAACAAATAGCCAGTGCCCTTAGCATAATATAAATTGCACAAGAAATATTCATCAAGAAGGTGAAATGAGTATGTCTTCCTTAAAATTTCTCCTATTAATCAGCATCTACTCTTCAGATTATGAGTCATACAGAGAGGAGGCCCAACTAATCGTGATGGAAGTGGTGATATGAGAGTTGTATAATAATTAGGTACAGTATTCCTAAAACTCACATATTAAACAAGCAATACAATAAGATTCTCTCCTCATAGGTGAAAGTTATATTAAAGCATCTCACTTACAAACAGACTTACTGAAATGCCCCCCCTGGAAAAAGTTGGCATGGTGCTAGCCTAAGGCTGGAGTCCTAGGATCGAGGTCTGGTAATGACAGTGGGGCTAGCTTGGAGCATCTCAGAGCAAGAGCTAAGGCAGATCTGCACGATGACAACCAGGGGAAAAGCAGGAGTTAAGCCAAATGGATATTAAAACACACGCATCAATTCAATAGACTGGACAACATTTTCTTCTGTTGCCACACACTGGAGCTGACTCGAGGGCAGCTAACAACAAGGCCGTGAGACAGAAAATAGGTACAAGGCAACAGGGCAGTTAGAGTCACTGAAAGAGAGTGAAAAGGATCATGGTAAAAGATAAGAGGCAGAGCTTAAAAAAAAATCCCTATGGTCTGGAACATAAGTTTTTAAACAGAAGCTGAGCCCCTCCTTACCCTCCTCGGGAAAACTTCTAACACATCGTGAGATTTAGAATGAATGTGGCAGCTGATAATTAATTGCTCCTCTGTTAATTTGTAGGCATTGTGATAGCATTTTACCTGAATGCATTATCTAATATTCAGCTCACAAAACCCCCCAAAGGTATCCACAGTCCCAATTTTACAAACGACAGTAGTGAGATCCAGAAAGGTTCGATAAGGTTCTCCAAGTTATACAACCCAAGAAGGATACAGACAAAATCAAGTAATGGACTAATTTCACAGCCCATGATCTTTCCCAGCATCTATATCTCCTGGTAGAAATTGCTTTCATCAATTATATAAAATATATAGGAACCTCACACATATACACGTAGGAAAAAAAGCATTTTATCAATAACACAAAATATACCTGTGACTGTCCTTAGAACATATACGTTGAGCTGATTTATCTTGCTTATTAAGTTTCTCAGATTAACATTAACATGCATTTGTTGCCCAGGAGAGCATTCCAAGCAATGTAAAAAAAAGTGGAAAGCACTCAAGGAAGGTAGCTAGAGGGAATGAGCCTAATAGACAATTCACACACGGCTAATTCAGAACTGACTGTGTTTTTCTACTTTTGTTTCTCAAGCCAGTAGATCATTTGGTGTTAAATCCATACTGATGATAGGCTACCCCTTGGGGTTTTCTTCATGCTTGTAATCACTCTCACAAAGGGAAAAAACCCATAAGTTTGAATTTTGAATCTTATTGTGGGGATACTGCATTTAAGTGCTTTAGTTTTTATAAATTAAAACAGCTGTAAGAACAAATACATCATTTTACATTCTACCTTTTCACTCTCTTTCTCAGTGTGTAGCAAATTAAAACAATAGGCTGTCACTGAGAGGAACTTGGAACGCAGCATTTAAATCAGCAGCGTCTATTTCCCAAAACATTTCTCTGGCAAAGCCCACAAAAAAGAAATACAATCAAAAGATCAAATTTTACAGACAATTTAAAGATGTAAATGAAAAAAGTATCTTAAGGAAAATAAGATCTTTTTCTCTTCCCTTAGATCTTGACAGGAGGTAGCATTTTACCTAAAAATGGCTTCATTGTAAAAACCTAATATGTGTAGCAAAGATATGCAATCATTTCTGCTCAGTTTTCATCTCCCCAGGTGGACTCCCACATTCTCTGTTGTTATTGTTGTTAAGTTCCGACTCATAATGACCCTGTGTACAGCAAGACGAAACACTGCCGAGATCTGTGCCAGCCTCACAGTCGCTACTATGGTTAAGTCCATTGTTGTAGCCACTATGGCAATCCATCCCGCTAAAGGTTTTCCTCTCTTTTGCTGACCCTCTACTTTACCGAGCATGATGTCCTTCTCCAGCAACTGGTCCCTCTTGACAACATGTCCAAAGTATGTGAGATGTAGTTTCGTTGTCCTTGCTTCTAATGAATGTTCTGGCTGTACTTCTTTCAAGAGAGATTTGTTCTTTCTTCTGGCAGTCCGTGGCGTATTGGATATTCTTTCCCAACACCATAATTCAAATTCATCAATTCTTCTTCAGTCCTCCTTATTCGTTGTCCAGCTTTTGCATGCATATGAGAAGATTGAAAATACCATGGCTTGGATCAGGCACACCTTAGTCCTCAAAGTGACACCTTTGTTTTTTAACCAGGGGATATATATGCCTCTGTTAAGTTTTTCTGCTCCTGGAGGTTTATAGGCAGGCATTTTAAGCCACTTTAGTACATTTTAACATTGTGGCAGATAACTGGTACAGCTGCCTAAAAACAAGGAAGGTGGCCTGTGCCACATTTGAGTGTTGAGAGCCATTCATGTGAGGGGATGTTTCCTGGAAGAGTGATTGTGTGAAACTTTTTGTCTTTTAGCATCTGTACACTGAGATAAGGCCTGTGTGTTTATTGTTTCCTCTGTGTTATTAGGAAGGTACATTTACTGGCATTCAGAAATACTCAAGTAGACTAGTTATTTAGGGGGCAAAAACAGTTGGTGATGCACTTCCTGGGCCATGGTACCAATATGGCCACTCTATATCGAACTGATAACAATTATGTACAGCAAGTACAATGTTTATTTAGTATTTCATGTGTATTTTTATGTATTTTGGAAGGTTGAGTAAGATATTTTATGGCTCAGGTGTAACCAGGAAATGTGATGTGCCATGGGACCAATATATCCTGTCTGTGAGATGTGCTTCATGGAACATGGGACTGATATGTCCCATTTGAGATTGGCACCACATTTTTTCAAATAATAAAAAAGCTACCAACATATAATGATTCGGCATCCATTTCGTTAGTGAAAAAACACAGCATCACCAAAACTTCAAAAAAAAAAATTCATTCATCAAAGGGTTAACACTTTAAAGAAGCCTTTTTGCAGCAAATTTGCCCAGTGCAATATGGGGTTTGATTTCTTGACTGCTGCTTCCAAGCAGGTTGTGTACCCAAGTGAAATCCTTGACAACTTCAATCTTTCATCCGTGTGTCATGATGTTGCTTATTGGTCCAGATGTGAGGATTTTTGTTTTCTTTATGTTGAGGTGTAATTCATACTGAAGGCTGTAGTCTTTGATCTTCATCAGTAAGTGCTTCAAGTATTCTTTGCTTTCAGCAAGCAAAGCTGTGTCATCTGCATAATGCAGGTTGTTAATGAGTCTTCCTTCAATCCTGATGCCGAGTTCTTCTTAATATAGTCTAGATTCTCAGATTATTTACACAGCATACAGATTGAATAAGTATGGTGAAAGGATACAATACTGACACACAACTTTTCTGATTTTAAAACACTCAGTATCCCCTTATTCTGTTCAAATGACTGCCTCTTGTTCTCATACAGGTTCCAGGTGGGCATAATCAGATGTTCTGAAATTCCCACTCTTTGAAACATCCATAATTCGTTGATTCACACAGTCGAATATCTTTGCATAGTCAATAAAACACAGGTAAATACATTTCTGGTATTCTCTACTTTCAGTTAAGATCCACCCGACATCATTAATGATATCCCATGTTCCACATCCCATTCTGAATCTGGTTTGAATTTCTGACAATTCCCTGTTGATGTACTGCTGTAAACGTTTTTGAATTATCTTCAGCAAAACTTTACTTGTATGTAATATTGATGATATTATTAGATAATTTCTGCATTCTATTGGATCACATTTCTTTGGCAAATGGGCACAAATATGAATCTCTAGTGACCTTTTGGCTTCTTCATGGATGGTGTTCTTGATGTCATCCCACAACTCATTTGGTCTTTGGTCATTAGTGTTTAAGGCATCAAATCTGTTCTTGAGTTGGTCTCTAAATTCAAGTGGAATACACTCAAGGTCATACTTTATCATTCGAGGACTTGTTTTAATTTTCTTCAGCTTCAACTTGAACTTACATATGAACAATTGATGACACCATTCCTCTTCGATTTGTTATTCCCAGCATAGTAGGCCTTATGATTGTCTGATTCAAAATGGCTAATGCCAGTCCATTTTAGCTCACTAATGCCTAGGATATCAATCTTTCCTGTGTGTTACGTTTCATTTTTGACCACTTCCAATATTCCTAGATTCAAATTTTGTACATTCCACATTCTGATTATTAATGGATGTTTGCAACTGTTTGTTCTCATTCTGTGTCATGCCACATCAGCAAATGAAAGTCCCAAAGGCTTTACTCCATCCACATCATTAAGCCAGACTCTACTTTGAGGAGGCAGCTCTTTCCCAGCTATATTTTGAGTGCCTTCGAACTTAAGGGAGCCCTGGTGGTGCAGTGGTTAAGCATTTGGCTGCTAACCAAAAAGTCATCAGTTCAAATCCACCAGCTGCTCCTTGGTAACCCTGTGGGGCAGCTCTACTCTGTCCTATAGGGTTGGTATGCATTGGAATCCACTTGAGAGCAATGGGTTTTTTCCAACCTAAAGGGCTCATCTTCAGGCACTATACCAGGCAATGTTATGCTGCTCTCCATAAGATTTTTAGTGTCCATTTTTTTTTAGAATTAGTTTGCCAGATCCCTCTTCCTAGCCTGTTTTAGTTTTGAAGCTCCATTGAAACCTGCCATGGGTGACCCTCCTAGTATTTGAAATACCAGTAGCAACACAGCAACATGCAAGCCACCACAGTAGTACAAACTTACTAGTTTGGTGGTGGCTGCATTCTCTACCAGAACCATTGCCCTTTACCTTTGCTTTATAGCAGTGCTAACACCCCGAGGGGCTCTTTCTCACCTCCCATTCAACCCACTGCAGTTTGAATCTGCAAACCACAGAAATTGCTCTACAAGAATTTCTAGATGTTTTTTATATAATTAAGAGGAGTCCAGGTGACACAGTGGTTAAGAGCTCAGCTGCTAACCAAGAGGTCGGCAATTCGAATCCACCAGCCGCTCCTTGGAAATCCTATGGGGCAGTTCTACTCTGTCCTATAGGGTCACTAAGAATCTGAATCCACTCGACCTCGACAGCAAAGGGTATGTTAAGGAGTACTTGATAGTTCTTATCAAATTCAAATTCTCTACATCATTTGATATTATTTACCATTACCTTCTCTTTGAAATTCTCTTTGTTTGGGTTCTGTGTCAAAATTCTTCTCTGTGTTCTCCCTACCACTTGACCACTGCTCAAAATTTCTTGAGGGTTTCCCCACTTCCTTTTTTCATACTGTAAGTATTGATATTCAACAAGGTCTATTTCTCAAGTCTCTTATGTATTTCTTCTTTTTTTTTTTTTTCCATGCTGTAAGTGAAAGTTTATAAATCAAGTCAGTCTCTCATATAAAAATTTACATACACTTTGTTATATACTCCTAGTTGCTCTCCCTCCTAATAAGACAGCACACTCCTTCTCTCCACCCTTTATTTTTGTGTCCATTCAGCCAGCTTCTGACCCCCTCTGCTCTCTTATTTCCCATCCAGGCATGAGCAGCCCACATAGTCTCACATGTCTACTTGATCTAAGAAGCTCATTCTTCACCAGTATCATTTTCTATCCCATCGCCCAGTCCAATCCCTGTATGAAGGGTTGGCTTTGGGAATGGTTCCTGTCCTGGGCTAACGGAAGGTCTGGGGGCAAGACCACCGGAGTCGTTCTAGTCTCAGTCAGACCATTAAACCTGGTCTTTTATGAGAATTTGGGGTCTTTATCCCACTGCTCTCCTGCTCCCTCAGAGGTTCTCTGTCGTGTTCCCTGTCAGGGCAGTCATCGGTTGTAGCCAGGCACCATCTAGTTCTTCTGGTCTCATGCTGATGTAGTCTCTGGTTTATGTGGTCCCTTCTGTCTCTTGGACTCATAATTACCTTGTGTCTTTGGTGTTCTTCATTCTCCTTTGCTCCAGGAGGGTTGAGACCAATTGATGCATCTTAGGTGGCCACTTGCTGGTGTTTAAGACCCCAGACACCACTCTCCAAGGTGGGATGCAGAATGTTTTCTTAATAGATTTTATTATGCCAATTGACTTAGGTGTCCCCGGAAGTCATGGTCCCCAAACCCCCACTCATGCTTCAGTGGCCTTCTAAGCATTCAGTTTATTCAGGGAAATTCTTTGCTTTTGGTTTAGTCCAGCTGTCCCAACCTCTCCTGTATTGTGTGTTGTCTTTCCCTTCACCTAAAATACTTCTTATCTACTATCTAATTAGTGAAAACCCCTCTCCCAGTCTCTCTTCCTACTCTCATAACCATCAAAGAATATTTTCTTCTCTGTTTAAACTATTTTTGAGTTCTTATAATAGTGGTCTTATGCAATATTTGTCCTTTGGCAACTAACCAATTTCACTCAGCATAATGTCTTCCAGATTCCTCCATGTTATGAAATGTTTCACATATTCATCATTGTTCTTTATCGATGTGTAGTATTCCATTGTGTGAAAATACCATAGTTTATTTATCCATTCGTCCCTTGATGGGCACCTTGGTTGTTTCCGTCTTTTTGCTATTGTAAACAGTGCTACAGTGTACATATATCTCTTCTTGTAAAGGGTCTTATTTTTCTAGCATATATGCCAAGGAGTGGGATTGCTGGATTGTATGATAGTTCTATTTCTAGCTTTTTAAGAAAGCGCCAGATCGATTTCCAAAGTGGTTATTCCATTTTACATTCCCACCAGCACTGTATAAGTGTTCCAGTCTCTCCATAACCTCTCCAACATTTACTATGTTGTGTTTTTTGGATTGATGTCAACTTTGGAGTGAGATGGAATCTCACTGTAGTTTTGATTTACATTTCTCTAATGGTTCATGATTGTGAGCATTTCCTCATGTATCTGTTAGCTACCTGGTATCTTCTTTAGTGAAGTGCCTGTTCATACCTTTGCCCATTTTTCAATTGGGTTGTCTTTTTGTAGCTGAGTTTTTTCAGTATCATGTAGATTTTAGAGATCAGACGCTGATCAGAAATGTCATAGCTAAAAATTTTTCTACCAGTCTGTAGTTAATCTTTTTCCTCTTTTGCTGAAGTCTTTGGATGAGCATAAGTGTTTGATTTTTAGGAGCTCCCAGTTATCTAGTTTCTCTTCTGCATTGTTAGTAATGTTTTGTATACTGTTTATGCCATGTATTAGGGCTTCTAATGTTGTCCCTATTTTTTTCTTCCATGATCTTTATCATTTTAGATCTTATATTTAAGTCTTTGATCCATTTTGAGTTAGTTTTTTTGCATGGTATGAGGTATGGTTCTTGTTTCATTTCTTTGCAGATGGATATCCAGTTATGCCAGCACCATTTACTGAAGAGACTGTCTTTTCCCCATTTAACTAACTTTGGACCTTTGTCAAGTATCAGCTGCTCATATGTGGATGGACTTATGTCTGGATTCTCAATTCAATTCCGTCGTTCAATGTACCTGTTGTTGTACAAGTACCAGGCTCTTTTGACTACTGTGGTGGGATAACAGGTCCTAAAATCAGGTAGAGTGAGGCCTCCCACTTTGTTCTTCTTTTTCATTAATGCTTTACTTATCCAGGCCTCTTTCCCTTCCATATGAAGTTGGTGATTTGTTTCTCCATCTCATTAAGAAATGTCCTTGGAATTTGGATCAGAATTGCATTGTATCTATAGATCGCTTTTGGTAGAATAGACATTTTTACAATGTAAAGTCTTCCCATCCATAAGCAAGGTATGTTTTTCCACTTATGTAGGTCTCTTTTGGTTTCTTGCAGTAGTATCTTGTAGATTTCTTTGTACAAGTCTTTTACATCTCTAGTAAGATTTATTCCTAAGTATTTTATATTCTTGGGGGCTACAGTAAATGGTATTGATTTGGTGATTTCCTCTTTGATGTTCTTTTTGTTGGTATAGAGGAATCCAACGGATTTTTGCAAGTTTATCTTCTATCCCAATTGTCTGCTGAACTCTTCTATTAGTTTCGGTAGTTTTCTTGAGGATTCCTTAGGGTTTTCTGTGTATAAGATCATGTCATCTGCAAACAGATAGTTTTACTTCTTTCTTACTAATCTGGATGCCCTTTATTTCTTTATCTAGCCTAATTATCCTGGCTAGGACCTCCAGCACAACATTGAATAAGAGTGGTGATAAAGGGCATCCTTGTCTGGTTTCCAGTCTCAAGGGGAATGCTTTCAGACTCTCTCCATTTAGGATGATGTTGGCTGCTGGCTTTGTATAAACGCCCTTTAGTATGTTGAGGAATTTTCCTTCTATTCTTATTTTGCTGAGAGTTTTTATCATGAGTGGGTGTTGAACTTTGTCAAATGCCTTTTCTGCATTAATTGATAAGATCATGTGATCTTGTCTTTTGTTGATGGATTACATTAATTGTTTTTCTAACTTTGAACCATGGCATACCTGGTATGAATTCCACTTGGTCATGGTGAATTTTTTTTTGGTAGGGTTGCTATGAGTCGGAATCCACTCCACGGCACTGGGGTTGGGTGGGTGTTGAATTCTATTGGCTAGAATTTTGTTGAGGATTTTTGCATCTAAGTTCATGAGGGATCTATGTCTATAATTTTCTTTTTTTTTGTGGTATGTTTACCTTGTTTTGGTATAAGGGATATGGTGGCTTCATAGAATGAGTTTGGGAGTGTTCCATCCTTTTTAGTGCTGTAAAATACCTTTAGTAGTAGTGGAATTAACTCTTCTCTGAAAGTTTTGTAGAACTCTGCAGTGAAGATGTCCGGGCCAGGGCTTTTTTTTTGTTGGGAGTTTTTTGATTACCTTTTCAATCTCTTCTTATGGGTTTATTTAGTCATTCTACCTCTGTGTTAGTTTAGGTAGGTAGTGTGCTTCTAGAAATTCATCCATTTCTTCTAGGTCTTCAAATTTGTTAGAACACAATTTTTCATTGTAATATGATAGGATTCTTTTAATTTCAGTTGGGTCTGTTGTGATATCAACCATCTCATTTCTCATTCGGGTTATTTGCATCCTCTCCTGTTTTTCTTTTGTCACTGTGCCCAATGATTTATCAATTTTGTTAATTTTCTCAAAGAACGAGCTTTTGGTCTTGTTAACTCTTTCAATTGTTTTTCTGCTCTCTATTTCATTTAATTCTCCTCTAATTTTTATTATTTGCTTTCTTCTGCAGCCTGAGGGTTTCTTTTTCTGCTTTCTTTCTGTTTGTTCAATTTGTAGGGATAATTCTTTGATTTTGGCCCTTTCTTCTTTTTGTATGTGTGCATTTACTGATATAAAATGACCTCTGAACACTGCTTTTGCTGTGTCCCAAAGGTTCTGATAGGAAGTGTTGTCATTCTCATTGGGTTCTATGAACTTCTTTATTCCATTCTTGATGTCTTCTATAACCCAGTCTTTTTTCAGCAGGGTATTGTTCAGTTTCTGAGTGTTTGATTTCTTTTCCCTGCTTTTTCTGTTATTGATTTCTACGTTTATGGCTTTATGCTCAGAGAATATGCTTTGTACTATTTCAATGTTTTGGATTCTCTTAAGACTTGCTTTATGACCTAATATGTGGTTTATTCTAGAGAATGTTCTTTGTGCACTAGAAAATAAAGTATACTTTGCAGCTGTTGGGTGTAGTGTTGTATATATGTCTATGAGGTCAAGTTGGTTGATTGTGGCATTTAGATCTTTCTTGTCTTTATTGAGCATCTTTCTGGATGTTCTGTCCTTCACCGAAAGTGTTGTGTTGATGTCTCCTACTATAATTGTGGAGCTGTCTATCTCACTTTCAATACTGATAGAGTTTGTTTTATGTATCTTGCAGCCCTGTCATATTTAATATGGTTATATCCTCCTGGTATATTGTCCTTTTAATCATTATATAGCGCCCTTCCTTATCCTTTGTGGTGGATTTAACTTTAAAATCTATTTTGTCAGAAATTAATATTGCTACTCCTGCCGTTTTTTGACTGTTGTTTGCTTGATATATTTTTCTCCATCCTTTGAGTTTTAGTTTGTTTGTGTCTTTAAGTCTACAGTGTATCTCTTGTAGATGGATCATGTTTTTTTATCCATTCTGCCACTCTCTGTCTCTTTATTGGGAATTTATTCCATTTACATTCAGTGTAATTATAGATAGGTATGAATTTAGTGCTGTCACTTTGATGTCTTTTTTTGTATGTTGTTGACAGTTTCTTTTTCCCATTTAATTTTTTGTGCTGAGTATTTTATCTGTATATATTCTCTTTTCCTCTTATTTGTTGTTGTTGACTTTGTTTCTGCTGAGTGTCTATTTTGTTCTTGTACTTCATTTGATGAGTAGGATTGACAGCCTCTTTTGTGGTTGCCTTAATATTTACCCATATTTCTCTAAGTTTAAGCCTAACTTTTATTTCTTTATATCACCTTCTCTTCCTCTCCTTATGAAACATCTATGACTACATTTCTTAGTCTCTCTTTATTGTTTTATTCTTTTACATAATGACATTGCCGATTCCCTGTTTTGAGCTTTTTTTTAATCTTGATTTATTTTCGTGATTTCTCTGTCTGGGTTGACATCTGATTGCTCTGTCCAGTGTTCTAGTCTTGGGCTGATATCGGATATTATTGGTTTTCCAACCAGGGAACTCCCTTTAGTATTTCTTGTAGTTTTCATTTGGTTTTTACAAATTCCCTAAACTTCCATTTATCTGGAAATGTTCTACATTTGCCTTCATATTTGAGAGACAGTTTTGCAGGATATAAAATTCTTGGCTGGTAATTTTTTTTCCTTCGATGGTTTATATAAGTTGTTCCATTGCTTTCTTGCTTGCATGATTTCTGCTGAGTAGTACAAGCTTATTCTTATTGACTCTCCTTTGTAGGTGACTTTTCATTTATTCCTAGCCACTCTTAAAATTCTCTCTTTATCTTTGGTTTTGGCAAGTTGGATTATAATATGCCTTAGTGACTTTCTGTTAAGATCTACCTTATGTGGTATTTTATGAGCATCTTGGATAGATATCTTCTCATCTTTCACGATATCAGGGAAGTTTTCTGCCAACAAATCTTCAACAATTCTTTCTGTATTTTCTGTTATCCCTCCTTGTTCTGGTACTCCAATCACTCGTAGATTATTTCTCTTGATAGAGTCCCACATGATTCTTAAGGTTTCTTCATCTTTTTAAATTATTTTATCTGATTTTTCTTCAAAATATATTGGTGCCAAGTGCTTTATCTTCAGTCTCACCAATTCTGCCTTCCACTTGCTCAATTATGCTTCTCTGACTTTCTATTGAGTTGTCTAATTCTGTAATTTTATTGTTAATCTTCTGAATTTCAGATTGCTGTCTCTCTATGGACTCTTGCTGCTTATTAAATTTTTCATTATGTTCTTGAAAAACCTTTTTTCTTTCTTCAACTGCTTTATCTGTGTATTCCTTGACTTGTTTTGCATATTGTCTGATCTCCTTCCTGATGTCTTGAGAAGTTCTGTATATTAGTCTTTTGTATTCTGCATCTGGTAATTCCAGGAATGCACCTTCATCCATTACTTCCCTTGCTTCTTTGTTCTGAGAGCTTGTTGAAGTGATCATGGTCTGCTTCTTTTTGTGATTTGATATTGACTGTTGTCTCTGAGCCATCTATAAGTTATTGTATTAGTTTATTTTATGTTTGCTTACTGTAGCCTAGCTTCTTTCTTTGTTTTGTTATGAACTGCCCAAATAGGTTGCTTGAGTGAGCTAGCTTGATTATTTTTGTCTTTGAAGCCCTAACATCCTGTCACCAGATGGTTAGAGCTGTTACCAGGTATATGAGCCTAGAAGTCCACTCAGTTTTATTGTTGGATTCAGCTCAGGTGTCCAGGTAGTTGGTCATCAAGTGTGTGGTACAGGCTCTGTCCTACAGTCTTAGAGGGGCAGGAGTGATCAGTGTAGGTACCAGTATCTGGTTCCAGCAGGGTGTCATGCGCTGAACAAGGCAGGGGGCTGACAACCATCCCCCGAGTGTCTGTGAGTAAAGTGTGTCCTTGTTCCCTAGTGCGCACAGGTGGGTGGATTCTGCAGCTGGACCATGGGCACCCAATGCATTTGGTTGTAAGGACTTGGAGGTACCAGCTGGGTGACCTGAGTGGAGCTGCCAGTCTTTAGGCCCCTGATATGTGTAGGTGAGGACCCTGTTTAATAGGCAAAGTGGTGTCAAACATCAAACACCCACCTCGGCATCACATAGCTGAAATAGTTACAGTTTGCCAACAAGGGCCTATTCTCCTGAAATAGGCCCACACAGGTCCAAGCAGGGGGAAAACATATTCAAAGTCTATGGACCATGTATGCCTGGACAGGAGCTACTTCTGTCCTGAGCTGCCCAGGCTAGTGGAGCTGGCAGATTATCTTTTCCCCCAAGTGTGGATTTATTCCTTCTCCAAGGACAGGAGAACAGCTTAGAGTGCTCAGCAGGATCTATC